>NC_030685.2:68059047-68401547 GCF_000004195.4 Xenopus tropicalis | reverse complement strand
GTGACAATTCCATCCACCAAGAGTTTGTCAGTAAGTTACACTATGCAGACCCAACTAGTTTTTGATAGTGAATAATTTTCAGTGTGCAGTGTTATTGTGTTACTCTGTGCTTTAGAAACCAGGTATCTTAGTGCCGTACAGCTTGAAAGCCAGAAGGCAGCAAAATGTAGGTGTTTAATTACACAAATGCAGTTGCCACTAGCAACCAATCAGGTCTTTGCTTTCATTTTCCAAGTAGTGTTTAACAGTGTGGAATCCAAAAAGGGTCTAGTAAAGGTGCAAAAATGAGACCGAGCTGCTAAATACAGAACCATACTAAATATTGGCATTCAGTGACTCAGTATGTGCAAACACAGGTATATCAGTGTATGACAATGTACACCAGGGGTGTCGAACTCAATCAGAGAAGGGGCCAAAATCTAAAATCCAGCCTAAATCGCGGGCCGAATGGTTTACTGAACAGTCATAAACTGACAATGTTAACCAGAAATGTGAATTTAAAATGAGTGAGTACCCCTCCATAGACAGTAGCCCCCACACACAGTGCCCCCAATTGCCCCCATAGAAAGTACCCCCAATTGCCCCCATAAACAGTACCCTCCATAGACAGTAGCCCCCACACAAAGTGCCCCCAATTGCCTCATACACAGTATCCCCCATAGACAGTAGCCCCCACACAAAGTGCCCCCAATTGCCTCATACACAGTATCCCCCATAGACAGTAGACCCCACACACAGTGCCCACATAGAAAGTACCCCCAATTGCCCCCATAAACAGTGCCCCAATTGCCCCCATAAACAGTACCCTCCATAGACAGTAGCCCCCACACAAAGTGCCCCCAATTGCCTCATACACAGTATCCCCCATAGACAGTAGCCCCCACACAAAGTGCCCCCAATTGCCTCATACACAGTACCCCCCATAGACAGTAGCCCCCACACAAAGTGCCCCCAATTGCCTCATACACAGTACCCCCCATAGACAGTAGCCCCCACACAAAGTGCCCCCAATTGCCTCATACACAGTACCCCCCATAGACAGTAGCCAGCCCGCACACACAGAGCCCCCACAGAAAGTACCCCCAACAGACCTGTGATGTCGGCGGCTCCTTCTGTCTTATGCTGCGGCAACAGGCACTACTATAAGGTTGCGCCTCGTCGCTGACGTGTGACGTCATACGCACGGGCGCAACCTTATAAAAGGGCCTGTTGCCGCAGCATAAGACAGAAGGAGCCACTGGCGAAGACTTAGGGAGCGGCGGTACTGCGCATGCGTAATAGATTGGCGCAAGATCACAAGCCTCCTATGACAGCGCAGTGCGGGCCACATTGCAAGGCCTGGCGGGCCGGATTTGGCCCGCGGGCCTTGTGTTTGACATGAGTGATGTACACCATAATGCTCTGCTGTCAGTGATGTGGCAGTCTGTGACACAGAGCTAGCAGTCGAGGGTGTGTTAGTGTGTGTGTGACAGTATGTAAGTAGTGAAGGGTGTGTCTGTGTCACTAGGTAAATTGTCACAGGTTTGTCACTGGTTGTCATCTGGTGCAAGGTTTGGCCTTTGAGCGTGATACTTTGTATGTCAGTCGGGTCAGCTTGTGACACTAGGCAAGTAGTCAATGATCTGATAATTACCATGCTCTCTGTCAAGGGTGTGACTGTGTGACACTATGCAAGAGGTCAAGAGTTTTGTCAGTGTTTCATACAGTGTAAGCTAACAAAGGTCTTTTAATGCCTGATATTTTTTTAAACCAGAAACACTTAGGGTTGCCACTAATATTAGGCAGGGCTGGTAAAATGCATAAACTCTGTCAGCCCATGACTCCAATCAAGCTTACAGGGATCTATTAGTGTCTGATGCTGAGGGTTGCTGTTGTGTTACATTCTCTAAGCAGATTGGGGCACTGTTGATATAGTGTCATTGTGCAGTGCTGTGCAGGCAGGCAATTTGTCTATCAAGGAATGTGACACAAGCAAGATTTACTATGATTGTTAGTTTTTGACAATGCAAGACAACAGTGATATGTCAAGGTCTAAAGGCATACACGGTATGAGGTTCTCCGAGGACGGCACCACCTAGCAAATTTGGTCCCTGTTCTGATGGAAAATCAAACACACTCAATCGTGCCAGTTTTAGGTCAAATGTTGGTCAGGTAGGCCTGTCGGGGGTGCTAATACATGGGTAGATAAACTGACGGTTTTGGTCCTGCAGACTGTGTATGGCAACTTTAAACCACCAACCAAAAATGGGGGGCTGTGACACACCAAGCAGACAGCGGCCTGACAGTCTCTATTCATAAACTCTTCTTGCATGCCATTGAAATGACCAGGTTTCTTTCCGTGTGTAACACATGAAAGACAAACAATGCCCTGTCTGTCTGTGGCACTTAGCTAGCACACAGGGAAATGTCATTATGTGCAATAGGGGGAAAAACAATCCACAAGGCCTCTTAGTGTGGGTATCTTCTGCAAGCAAATAGTGATTGTCATTGTGCTACTCACTAAAAGCTGCAGGTTTCTCAATCTGACTCAGTAACAAACAGAGTGTGTCAGTGTGCCATGTTACGCATACAGAGAAGTAGCTGTCAGTGTGTGACACTGCGCATGCAGATGAGGATCTGTGCATATTACATGCAATACTACAGCTCTAGCTAGCCTTTCCTTTTGTGTGTGTGTGGCACTATTGGCATGGGATCTGTTATCTGGAACCTGTTATCCAGAAAGCTCCGAATTATGGGAAGGCCATCACCATTTATTTATGCAGTGCCAGCAAATTACGCCGTGCTTTACATTAATTTCTAAAGAACAGGGATCTTGCAATAATTTAATAAACACGGGTTTACTGAGTAATAATAGGATTAGAGGGCCCTACCTACAATGTAAATGGGTTAAGGGTACATTTGAAACAAAAGGCATATGGAAACAGATTGATGATTTATGATATATAAATAAATGTCTGATCAGTCATGATACATTGAATATGTTTCCCTAAACAGATGAGTCTTTAGGGAGAGTTTGAACATTTGCCATCTCCTATAGACTCCATTATAACCACAAAATACTAGTTTTGAAAAATGATTTCCTTTTCTCTGTAATAATGAAACATTACTTGATGGGAAGCTGCACAAATCCATATTGGTGGCAAAACAATCCTATTTGCTTTATGTAATTTTTAAATGATTTTTAGCAAACTTATGGAGGTACGGAGATCCAGGTTACAGGAAGATTCCTTATATGAAAAACCCAAGGTCTCAAGCATTCTTGACAATTGATCCCATACCTGTGCCTGTGTAGAACTGTGCTTATGTACCATTATTAAAAGATGGACAATTGCTTTAAAAGTATAAGCTTAATGTGCATTAAAATGTAATTTACGAATGTGAATCTGGTGCAATTCACCATATTTGTTTCCCACAATTCCAGTGTCATTGTGACCAAGCACAGAGCTGTGTCTGGCACAAGTCAAAAGGGAAACAGTTCCACTTGCGTTTTGATGTAAATTGGGTGCAAATTGTGTCAAGCATTTCCACAGTTAAGGTTGCGTCACCTTCATAGCGTGTGTTCAAAATCATGTTTGTATCTCATTTGCTTGGTGCAAGCCTGGTGCACCTGTTGAGGAATCCTGTTGTTGGAACCCTGGAACTACCGCCACCTTGGCTCCCTAGTGGCATTTGCCACACATTCACAAAATTCACAAAACGGCTGTCCCATTCATGCAAATTACAGGTTATCTGGAGAAGTATTGGATGCTTTTCCACTTCATATATCAAAAATGCTACGTGTGCTGTAGACCTAAGGAGCACTATCTGCCATTTTGTGACTCAGTATTCAAACAAGTGTTAAAGACAATGAAATTAGACCCCTTAAATTGTGACACTTATATGAAAGTCACTTTTGTATATGTATACAAATAAGCTGAGGCTCATGGATGGGTCAGGGCATGTTACTGTATAATGAAGATATTACAGGGAGATCTGTCAGTGTGTGACACTAGTTGCAAATCAGCTGTTTCAGTTCTTGTAACATTATGCCTGCGAACCTGATGTGTAGTGCACATTCAGCAAAGACTATGGGCTTGTAAGCATGACTTGTTTGGCACTTTGTTGGGAAAGCTCTCTTTGCCTTTATACATGTATAATGTCACCTGTAACCACAATGTGCATAATGTGCTATGTGAAAAATATGAAAAGGTTCTATACTTTTATAGCAGGGTGTGCCTGGGTGTGTGCCAAAACATGTAAGTGCGTTTCATACAAACTTATGAGAAGGGGCCATGATTCAAATCAGCCCTTGACTGTAAATGTTGTACCTTGATCTTGTATATTTATATTCCAATGGAAAGGGCAGAAAACAAATGGGGTCTGATGCAAGAATTTGGTTGTATAATGATCATTTTATCTTATAATGTTTATCGAAGATGCCTGTGCCAGTCTTGTCACTTGATGTGGCTGTGCAGGTTGGCAGAGAATGCTGTGAATCACAGAGAGAAAAATAACAGTAGAAAAAAAGACCAGCAGGCCCATCTGCTTGCCCGGTTACTTCCCGGCAGAATCACTTGATCTTACTGGGTCTTCTGGCTGATGGCAGGAGGTATATTCTCCACTGTTTTTTTTCACATGGCACCAGACCCAACGGAATTGTAGTGCTTTTTAATATACTTTATATTGTGTTATGCACTGTTCTTTGAAATTGTCTTCATAACTTTTTTGACGTAAAAGGACAAGAAAATAATTGGCTAAATAGCTTCTTCAGCAAATGTACCTCTGTGGTATAGTGTTCTAGTAGCCTGTGGATCTTTTCTAAAGGTGCTTTCATATTCAGGCTAGATCCTAAGTCAGCATACATCCTTGAGAATGCTCTGTGCTGCTGAACCTGTAGGTATGGGGACTGTGTACAGGGGCAAAATGTAAAGCCTTAAAAAGAATGTGTAGAAATGCTGTACTTTATATACTGAACTTACTGTACCCACCAATGGGTTTATCAGCCCTATAAAAGTAACAATCGGTTCCTCGTTAACAGCAGCTCCCTATCTTTGAGTCACGTTAGCTTATCTTGTGTGTCAGTGGCTCTGCACATGCTCCGTGTGTTCCTAGCTGCTGTCATCAGAATGTGAGGGTTACATCTTTCATAGAAGCTGTTGCTACAGGTCAGATCGTTAATCATTTCTATTGGGTTGCTACTGGGGGCATTTTTACAAGCACAGATCTTCACTGCTAAAGGACAGTGGTAGATTAGGGCTGGTACAGAAGCACAAAACACAAGTGGTAGTTGAAGAAAATGTTGGGTACAAGTGCTAGAACATTAAGGGGAGCAAAATCACTCCCCTGGCCCAAAATGGTAGCAGAACTACTAGTGCCTTTTCTTTTAAAACATACTGGATTTTTGTATTCCCTTCAGAACTATTTACTTTACTTAGGGCCAAAGTAGAGATAGTCAGCAGGGGTACCTGCCTAGGGCACAACCATGTTTGGGAAAATGAGGGAAGGCACAGTGGCAGAAAATGTTTATTGCATTTTTATAATCAGTTTTATTATCAATATCCAGTGAATGATCAATAACAGCTCCTTGTCCTCTCCTTTTCTATTTTGCAGCTTGTAGGAGAGATCTCTGCAGCATAAAGTAGTATTGTCTCTTTTGCATTAAAGAGATATTGTTCCTTTTTTTGGGCTGTGAATTAAGTATAAGATGCAGTCTGTATCAGTCATAAGTGCTGTTTGAAATGTTTCCTAGCACCATTGCTTTCTGTTGACTTCCTTAGGGGCCATGACAACAGATGCTACCCTTTGTCGCCCTATGTGAAAGCTCCTCTCCCTTGGGCGAGAAAATGCCTGTAAATACCTACCCCTTCAGATTCACTGGAATCACTGCATGCAGAACACTTTACATGTGCTGATTCCTATGGATGTGGGAGGGTAGGAGATTTTCTGTGGGTGACAAAATACCGTACCATCTGTCATGGCCATAAGGGGGTGTTAGCCAAAAAATCAAATTAAGTAGTATGTATAAAGTTATTCTAAACTTGTAAAACATGCACAGTTTCCACACAATCATTTAAACACTTAAAGTATTGCAGTCGGGTCTCTCAGTCTGGTGTCTTAGTGCTTACATCACTTCGACAGCAACAGTCAGGCCTGGATCATCTAAATATAGCAGAGACCTACAAATAGTTCACAGACGGATCAGCATGGTCATCCACCACTTGTTGGATCCCGAAACTGTCAGAAGCAGCAGCAGTCCAAGATTTGTGTCCCAATGTGGCAGGTGATGCATGACACAACGTGTTTACCATGACACAAGGAGGCTTAGTGCTTGCCAGTTAGTCATTTTAAAATGGAGACATCTGATGGTTTTACAAGTTTTACAAGTAAGGATGATTAGATTTGATTTCGAGTTGGGTCTGTTTTCAGTGGGCTGAAGAAAAATTAAAAAAATTCTTTGCTAAATCTATTACATGTCTACTGTGTTAATTAGCTTATATCCAATTTTAATGTATTTTAATAAAAATCACTTATTGTCCAAGCATATTAATTTTAGGCATGTTTATTCATGTAGCTTGGAGCTATCTGAATATAGCACCTGGTTATAGCCTGTTGCCTCTTAAAGGACATGTCAACCCCACAAATATTTTTTTGCCTAAGAAAAGAAAACATAATTCTAGGCAACTTTCCAATATCCATTTATTAAAAATTATTAGTGCTTTAAAAGTTATTTATACATTTAATTGCTATAGAAAGCAGCATTTGCTGAACTCCTGGTTGTTACTTTTTAAACAATGTTGCAAGTTCCAGGCCCCTCCAGCAAATCAGGTCTGTAAAATCTGCTGCCGTTTGTTATATTGATTCAAACGCCAGAGCCCCAGGGCAGAGAATAGAGAAGGACAGGCAGACTGCTTCTAATACCAATTATATATCCAAATAACTCAAAAACCTTTACAAATATGTAATGAACTTATAGTGCAAAGGTGCTTAGAATTAAGTTTTCTTTTATTAGGTATGCCATAAACCTTAAGGTGACCAGACATCCTTAACATGAACACTATTGAAACACCATCCTTTGCCACTAGAGTTTTATCATTATCATCAGATACACAAACCAGTCTAAAATGGGCAGGTCTTTGGGTTTCGGGAATGGTGGCAGCATCTGCAGTGGCACAGTGATCATACACTTTATTCTGTCGATGCAGAACACTGTTAATTAAGGTAGATTTGTTGGTGTATCGGCGCTTAGAAATAAAGCCATCATTTCATGCACCTGCTAAATCTTTAGCCAAGACTGATACCTGTATGTGACTCAAAGGCTAGAGAGAGAGGAGCTGCACCGGTGCCCATCAGGGTTGGTGCAGTGTGGAACGCCGGAGTCCAGGCCTGTTTGTAGGTGTGTGTTTGGGTTCATATGAATTGGCACAGGGCTGTAGTGCAATACAGACTCCATTTATATTCTTAGATGACTATGTCTGAATTAACCCCTTACATCAATGAGGCTTGGAGGCATAGATTGTGATTATTACCACATTAAGTAGTTGAGACGAGTGACTGTCTCCAGTAGCTAATACCTTTGAGTATTATATGTATTAAAAGTCACACATGAAGTCTGAGCACCAAACCTGCTACTAGAATCTATTATATAATCTATCCCATGTGACTTAGTTTGTAGAGTGATAGGCATGCACTATTGCCCTACAATACTTTGATGCCTACCACCACCCCCATAGAAAAAGGTGACTTGTTTTCAAAAGTAATAGTGGTTTTCTACCCCAAATGTGTAACTGTCCAAGGTTCACCTATCCTATTGAATTGAGTGGTTGAATTTAATCTTTAATTGTTTTTAGCTTTCTTTTTTTTACACCAGAATTTTCAAGCTTGCCTTATCAACAAATTGACTGATATCCATAGCACCAGAATGTCTTTTTTGATTGTTCCTTGGAAACCCCTGTTCTGAAAATCGTAGATCTTGAAGAAATAAATTCTGCTCCCTTAAATTTTTTTCTTGGTAGGGGCTGATGCTTTGAGTACAGTAAAGGTAGCCATACATGAGCTGATGGAACCGTTCAAAATTGTTTAGTCTTTGGTACATATACTCCATGTATAACAGATGTCTATGTACCATGGATATCAGTTGGTTTGTTGGTAGGATAAAAAATGGGGCAGTGCACAGTGCCTCCACAGATGAAAAGAAGTTTTACATCTTACCTTTAAGAAAGATGATCTCAGGAATTTGATCTGTCCAACCTGCAACCTATAGCTGTTATTCAGCTAAAACTCACTGGATTCTCGGACATTTAGGGGGAGATTTATTAAAGGAACCGTAACACCAAAAAATGAAAGTGTATAAAAATAATTACAATATAACGTACTGTTGCCCTGTGCTGGTACAGCTGGTGTGTTTGCCTCAGAAAGTCTATAGTTTATATAAACAAAGCTGCTGAGTAGCCATGGGGGCAGCCATTCAAAGAAGAAAAGGCACAGGCACATAGCAGATAACAGATAAAGCCCCATTATATTCTACAGAGCTTATCTGTTATCTGCTATGTAACCTGTGCCTTTTCTCCTTTTTTCCAGGTTGAATGGCTGCCCCCGGGCTACAGAGCAGCTTATTTATATAAGCTATAGTACTGTTACTTTAGCATGTACACAATTTTACCTGTGCAGGGTAACAGTACATTATATTTTAAATACTTTAATACACTTTCATTTTTGGTGTTACTGTTCCTTTACGACACAAACGCTTGGAGCATTTATTCGAACGCTCTGAGTGTATTTTCGCCGTTTTTTTGCGCTTGAGTGACTTTTTCGTACGCTTGTGTGCAAAAATTCGAAAAAGTTCTGCCGCTGTTTACAATCGTTCGGTAAGAACATTTTGGGACTTTCGGATTGCCAATACGATATTATTGTGACTAATATGATTTTTTCGCAAGGTGCCGGTACCTAATACCAGCTGTGTATTAAATCTTATAGCACTTATATAATTTAGACAGTGAGAAGAAACATATAAGCTCTACCAATGTTTTAAATGTACACCTTTAAAACACAATTTACAGAGTTTTTTTTTACTTGATTAATCACCCTGCTGGCTTGAATTCTATTTAAAAGATGTCATTGTTTACTTATACTTATGTTGGAAGGCTTCCCTAGCTTCTATGATCCGGTTTCTGACCTTCTGTTGATTCTGCTTTGTCTTTATTTTGTCATTATTTTTCTAATAATCCTCCTTATTTCTTTGCATTTTGCATTTTTATTTCAGATATATATAAAAGTCAGGGAGGCAATGTGGCCAAAAGTAGCTGATTTTGGCAAAGACTAAACTAAGCAGCACCAGGAGCTGGAGTAATTTTATTCCCCTGGGTGATAAAGGAGATATATCATGAGGGTGGCTAAAGACCAGCTTGGAAATCTGTATGCATTGCTTACATATATCTAAGTAGACCCACAGTAATACAGACAGATTATCCTGTGCGTATCAGTCTGTCCTGCCTACTCCTTTTGGTGTAGTTGGTTTGTAACTCCCAGCACCCCCAAAGGCCACTGTTAGGAGGGTCTAAAACCTCATCAGGAAAACCACAGAAATTGAACTGTACAGTTAAACCTTACAGTGTTATCAATTTACTTTTTATCTACACCATTCTTTGAAATAGAAAAAACTAAATTTGTATTTCCAGTCTTGTGAACGATCATATGATACGGACGTGTTGGCCAGAAAAAAACTTGGCTGGCTTATAGACTGATTTGCACTGAGCATTTGTTTTGATTCCAAGTTCAAGGCAGGTAATTTGACTAGGTTTCTGTAACCGCCTGTGTCAAGGAAGTCTAAAAAGGGTTGATTTCCCAACACACAGTCCTGTGTAGTGATGAGCATATTTGTCCTGTTTCACTTTGCAAAACATTTTTTTTAACTGCAGAAAGTCGTGAAATACACTGAAATAAGTCGGTGACGTTTTTTTTTTACTGTGCAGTATGTAATAGCTTTTGAGAAATAATTTTTATATGTATGACTATTTTTCTGGAAGGCTGTTAAAATTAGAGCAGGACCCTAAGCACTGAGCAGAGTGGGGGACAAGTGGCTCCTGAATGCACTTGTCCCAGGGGAACCAGGACTAAATAAAGCAGAAACCAATTGTCTTGGTATTCCCAGCACCACAGTTATCTTATTGGGCCAATGGTAGCATCTTTTTAAACCTGTGACCCTTCCATGGCTCGGCTTGAAACCCATAGGTGGGGCGGTTTCAGGCTGATCAATTGCCCTCTGGCTGCTCCCACAGCATCTCTTTGCCGTGCCAAGCTCCACAAGTGACAGGGTGGTGCTGGTCCCCTCGTCAGCAAAAGGTTGGGTTGGTCATGGGTATATAAAACCTGTGCAGCGGGGTCAGGTTCAGATTGTCGTACAGTTAATTAGTATTGGGTGCAAGTTGAAAATATTTTGACCTGCACATCGCTAGTTCCCAGTACAGGTACCAGACCACTTATCCGGAAACCCGTTATACAGAAAGTTCCAAATTATGGAAGGGCCATCTCCCATAGACTCTAATTTAATAAAATAATTCACATTTTTAAAAAAGGTTTCCTTTTTCTCTGTAATAATAAAACAGTATCTTGTACTTCATCCCAACTAAGATATAATTAATCCTTATTGGAGCCAAAACAATCCTATTGGGTTTAATTACTGTTAAATTAATTTTTAATTTAAGGTAGGAGATCCGAATTACGGAAAGACTCCTTATCCGGAAAACCCCAGGTCCCGAGCATTCTGGATAACGGGTCCTATACCTGTACTGGTAAATATAAAGTCATAAAGGAGTTTGTGACCATATAAAGCTAAGTGCTGTTATATAGGTCACTGGTCCTCATTTTATATAAAAAAAAATGCTATTCTAGCATAGGAATGTTCTGTATAAAGGTTTATTGGGATGGGTCATTTGGATCTAGAACAGCCTTTGCCACACAGGGGCACACCAGGCAAGCAGCAGTGTTAACATACTGGTCATGCACATCAGTCATCAAAAGTGCAAACAGATTTCTTAATATTATATTTTGAAATTTCACATGGGGCTAGCCATAGTCTTCATGTCCCAGGGTACCACAACCATGTGACCTGTGCTCTTTTAAACTTCAGCCACACTTTACTGCTGCGCTGCAAGTTGGAGTGATTTCACCCCCCTCCCAGCAGTCGATCAGCAGAACAATGGGAACAAAGCAAGATAGCAGCTCCCAGTAGGTATCAGAATAGCACTCAATAGTAAGAAATCCAAGTCCGGCTTGGGACTCCTCCAGTTACATGGGAGTAGGAGAAACAATAGGATACCTAAAAGCAGATCTAATGTGTAGTGCTGGCTCCTTCTGAAAGCGCCTACACACCAATATTACAGCTAAAAAAATACATTTGTTGGTTCAAGAATAACATTTTAGTATAATGCTTTAACTTGTTTTTCTTTGAAAAAAAACATATATAGTTAAAAAAACAAATAACATTTTAAATGGTGGGCCGCCGGGGCCCGCTGGGTTCTTTCCCGGTACCGCGGCGGCCCAATCCAGTGCTGCATAAGCATGGTGTAAATTTTCAGTCACAACTGACTGTTTCAGTTTGGTTTGGGAAAAGGTTTGTGATGTCAAACAATCGCATGTGTAGTTCATCTGCTTCCATTTACTGATGATGGCTTATATGCTTCTAGTTTATTAGCTAATAGCATTTCTACTATAGATAGATCAACAAAATAGTTGTATAAAATAAATAATTGTAATTCAATCATTTTATCAGCTAGAGCAGTTGTTGGCATCTATTTGCAGCTGAGGTGTCGTGTTGGCTTTTGCTGGATGCGATTTCAGTCATGTAATAAATGACATGATTATTGCTTGAAAACATGGCTGTGCATTTTTAGGTGACGGTAGTGCAGGTGGGCCAGCTGTTCACAATAGGAGCCCACAGACAAACAATTCAAGGTAAAAAACAAAGAACAAAAATGTCTAATGAATAGTATTGACAAAATGACAATCTACTGATGTGACATTGATGTATTTAACTCAAAATAAGCATTTTTTAAGGTTTTTCTTTGTGGAAAATTGATTTTGTTGCATCAGTGTGGGATTGTACACAGAATCTTATGGCATTTATAAAATGCATTTAAATTCCTGTATTTTTATTGTCAGTATGGAAGGAATTTATTTGTATATGTCCTATATCTGCCAAAAATACATTCGTTTTTGTTTTAGGCCTTTTTAGACATTAGTAATTCATTCCTAGATTATATTTTTTTTGTTGCAGTTTTCTGTCCCCACTATATGGGCATTAAGATATTTCCATGGCAACCATTCTTTGTTCAGTATGCATAACTGATTGGGGCCAAATTAAGTTTCCCTTCCAAGGATAATTATGAAATTGGTATGATCATACCAAAATTATAAAAGTCAAGTAGAAAAATAGGCTGGTGTTATGGGAAAAAAAAATTAGCCTTTGCATGGGATTAATGACATACATAAAAGTATATATTGGCTCACTAGGAAAGTACCCTGTATGCCTTGTTTATCAGTTCTGCTTATTACTGTAGACAGGAAGGTAAGGCAGAATTATCTGTGTGCTGGCGTGTCACATTCTAGATAGGGCCTTACCAGTGCTTTGTAACAATGATGAATGACCCTCTCCTCCATGTCCATGAATCTATTCTCCTTTTAATACAGGACAGTACCTTTCTGCCCTTGCTGCTGACTGGCATTACTTACTGCAACTCTCTTCTGTAGATGCACACTGGCCCCTCTGCTCACATCCACATTGTTCTGTGTCTGAATCAAGGGTCGCTGTGTCATCCTGGGAGCGGATTTCATTGGCAAATTGTGTGAATCTTTATTTTCATTCAAAGTTTACTCTCAGGACGACAGATTGGCTCTGGGTTCAGATGCAAAAAAAAGGCAGATGCCAGCGGATCAGCTGATCCCTAGCCCTGTGTGGCATTACCCCTAGATTATATTTTAAAATGTAATTCTGTGAGAGCCATATACAATATGTTTGGCTGAGGATGCTGCGGGGCAAGGTAGGGTGGGTCCCAAGGATGACGGATGCGGATGCGATGCAGAGGAGGGTGTGGCCTGTGCTCGGGGATAGAAGACGTGTTCTAAGGCTTAGAACACGTCTTCTATCCGCCGAGTGCAGGGGCAAGGTAGGGTGGGTCCCAAGGATGCCGGATGCGATGCGGAGGAGGGCATGGCCTGCCCTCGGCGGATAGAAGACATGTTCTAAGGCTTAGAACACGTCTTCTATCCGCCAAGCGCAGGTCACGCCCCCCCATTATTTTTTTCATTAAAGATTTGGCAGCGAGCCAGATGCAGCCATCAAAAGAGCCACATCTGGCTCCCGAGCCATAGGTTCCCTACCCCTGCCCTAGATCCTTCTTCTTTAAAAATATTCCTGTTTTAAGATGACTATACACCTGAAGAGGTCACCAAATGTCTTAGCCTGATATGGCCATCTATGTTTTGGGCCATATCGGGCTCTGTAGCCAACAGTCATATCGTAATGTACGCCTTCTAGAGAAGACCGAATCAACAAGGCAATTTGATCCTATGATTTTTAAACCGGCGCTTAAAAAGTAAAGCAGAGAGCTGAAGCTGCCTCAGGGCCGCAGCAGGTGCTGAAACAGCCCTGGCCAGTTTGAAGTTGCCTGTGTTTGGTTTAGATATTTTTAAAGCCTCAGTGTATAACCTTACATTTGTCTACACTTAATCTAATCTGTCACTTAGCTTCCCAGATTGCCAGTCTGCCAAGAGCTGCCAGCAAAGGATGATGCATTCTAGATATATCAAATAGTTATGCATAGTTTTCTGCAGTTGACAAAGATACAGTGCTTTCTAAGTTTTCTTCCAAGTAATTAATAAACAGATTAAATAAATACAGAGCCCTGTAGCACACCACTTAGAACTCATGTAAATGTAGGGGTTGATTTATTAAAGTGTGAGATTAGCGTGACCAACAGAAAAATACACCCACTCTCTATTCATTCCTAAGTGTATTTATCAAATGGTGAATTTGCATCATATGTGGTTCTAAAAGTCCCATAGGAATAAATAGAAAGTGGGTGAGATTTTTTGTAGTAAACTTTAATCTTATGCTTTGATATATATGTGCCCCTTAGAGAATGCAAAGTTACCAGCTGTCTTAGTATACAATCTATAGCTTTCTGTGCAAATTATATGTACAAATTGCACCCCTAAGGCCAACAGACCTTAGAAAGCAAACTTTTAAGGGACTCTATATTAGAAGTCCTAGTAAGATTTACATAGAGAACATCTACTTCAACATCACAGTCCAATTTACTACTTCAGATTAGTCTGACCTCCATAAAACCATACTGATTACTACTTATGCAAAGGAGAATGGCTTTATGAATTGTAATTAAACCTTTAGGTAACTTCCCCACTTCTGATGTCAGACGTACTGGCCTATAATTACCAAGAAGAAACTTTGTAATCATTTTAATTACATCAGCTTTCTTCCAATCCGCTGGTAATAGACCAAAAAGACAACTATTTTTGTGCTTTGTTTTTAATTGAGAAAACATCTTAATTTATATGCCAAACTAACCATCCTAAAGTGTTAATGTTCAGTTTTTTTGTAGTCTAGTGACCCAATGTATGTTTTTTTTTGTATCATACATGAAATAAGACATTATCATGGTTGCATTTTCCCAGATTCCAAATAAACTGTGTAATGTTGATTTATGAACCTAGGTGCTAATTGCAGTTGACAGTAGCAACCAACTGTACTTGTGCAATTTAGCACTTGTGTTAACACGTCGGTCCCTGTGTTGTTGGAGATCACAAAATCTAATACAGCATAAATCCTGTTTGGGTCCAAACAGTCTAACCACCTAGCATTTTGTTTCACGGAATCCCTGTAATCAGCCTGTCACTGCAAACATGGACTGGGTTGTGTGCATTTTTCGGCCAGAATTCATTCTACGTATGCAGCGACAGGTTAATTCTAGTCCTGCCAGTGCGCACAGAGATGGCCAGAAGGGGGTCAAATCTTTGTGTGGGGTGGAGAAAATGCAACGTGTGCCATTAACCTTAGACCTAAGTCTAATGCCTCATGGGGCGGGTTCTGAGCCTGCAGATAAGCGCAGGCCAAGAATCTGCCCCCCCAGGAAGTGAAAAAAATTCACATTTGATGGGACAGTTCACCTTAAGGTTAACTTTAAGTATGTTAGAGAATGTCCTATTCCTAGCAACTCTTTAACCAGTCTACATTTGTTATAGGTTTTTAATTATTTGTCCTCCTTTTCAGCTTTCAAATGGGGGTCGCTGACCCCAGAAGCCAGGAACCTATTACTTTGTGGGACTACCATTATATTGTTACTCTTTTATTACTTCTGTTTCTATTCAGGTCCTCTCCTAGATATCTTCTAGTATCTTATTCAGACTACTTCCTGGTTGCGGTGGATTGGGTAGCTACTAAAAATTCCAGAGTGAAGGGATATTAAAGAAAAAGCTAAATATATCAAAAACCTTAAAAAATGAAGACCAGCTGCAAATTGTCTCAGAATATCTCTAAATATCATACTTACTTTTAAAGAGAACTACCTCTTTATAGATCTGCTTTCTTTTTATCATCTCTCAAATGTATTTAAGGATATAATCTATTCTCAAACTAATTTAGAAGTTGTAAATGTATGACCAATTAGAATGCATAGATTTGGGACCATTATATATTTTCTTTTTCTTTTCAGGTTTTGTAAAAGACATAGAGTGAAGCTGAGCTCCTGTGTTCCCTCTGTGCCCCAAGACTTGTTGGTGATGTCTGAATTGGTTATACCTCGTTTTATCTTTTATCTCATTCAGTATCTGAGAGATGGGTATAGTGAACCAGGTATGTAATGTGATTGCTCATTTACTCAAGGTTTGTAGCTTGTTTAATAACTAAGGATAATGGTCTCATCATTTGCCGTTTAAAGGTACCTTATATGTTTCTTGCGTTCGATGATAAAGAATGTGGAAGTGGGACAGACTGGGTGGATATTTTTTCAACAAATCAAAATCTCATTTCAAAGCATACACTTAAAATATGATTTAATATGGCAATGTAAAACCTGACTAATACAGTCCAATCTGCAGTTTGCCATCTGTGCTATTATGTTATAAGCAGTTTCTTTCACTTAACTGTTTCATGCCCTATATTATTTCTGGAATTTGGGCAAAGCACAGTTTCCTGCTTATGCTCTCTCCTTCTGCTATTCTTATTTTTCAAAAGTGTTACTATTACCAAGTACTTAGATGAGGAAGATATCCCAAAATCACTCTTGCAGCCACCATTTGGTTGTCACCTTTTTGCACATGTAATTTCACTCTCCTACTGTCTTCTCAGGTCTGTAATATCATCAAAAAGAAAAAAAAAATGCAGTACCTTATGTGCATACATCTGCCCCATCCTGGTTGGGAAATACCAAAAACTTTTTTTCTTTTATTGATGCCATTCTTACGCACTTTAGTTTTTTTTACCATTCATTGTTATTTAAGGCAATTGTGCTGCAGATTCATTACCATATCACAAATAATATATATCTCTCATAAAGCATTTGGGGTATGGCCAAATACCAAAATAGTGCATTTGGTACATCCCTAATTTTATTATCCAAAAGTACCTATACTTATCCAAAAGTTCTCTGTTGAGAACCTTCATACAGGTATGGGATCAATTATCTGGACACCCGTTATCCAGAAAGTTCCAAATTACGGGAAGGTCATCTCCCATAGACTATCCATTTTAATCAAATAATGCAAATTTTTAAAACATATTTCTTTTTTTCTGTACAGGGATGGGACCTGTTATTCAGAATGCTTGGAAACCGGATAAGGGATCTTACCGTAATTTGGATCTCCATACCTTAAGTCTACTAAAAAATAATTTAAACATGATTTAACCCCAATAGGACTGTTTTGCCTACAATAAGGATTAATTATATCTTAGTTGGGATCAAGTACAAGGTATTGTATTATAATTACCTTTTTAAAAATTTGAATTATTTTCTTATCTGTGGGAGATGGTCTTTCTGTAATTCAGAACTTTCTGGGTTTCTGGATAACAGATCCCATACCTGTAATACTAAAGCAGTACCTTGTACTTGATCCCAACTAAGATTAAGAAAATAAGATTAATCCTTATTGGAGACAAAACAATCCTATTGGGTTTATTTAAAGGAACAGTAACACCAAAAAATGAAAGTGTATAAAAATAATTAATATATTATGTACTGTTGCCCTGCACTGGTAAAAGTTGTGTGTTTGCTTCTTAAACACTACTACAGTTTATATAAATACCCTGCTGTGTAGCCATGGGGGCAGCCATTTAAATTGAAAAAAGGAGAAAAGGCACAGGTTACTAAGCAGATAACAGATAAGTAGCATAGATTCCTATTGTATTCTACACAGTTATCTGTTATCTTCTTATGTAACCTGTGCCTTTTCTCCTTTTTTCAATTTAAATGGCTGCCCCCATGGCTACACAACCGCTATTTCTATTAACTGTAGTCTTTCTGAAGCAAACACACAACTTTTACCAGTGCAGGGCAACAGTACATTATATATTAATTATTTTTATACACTTTCATTTTTTGGTGTTACTGTTCCTTTAATGTTTAAATTATTGTTTAGTAGACTTAAATTATGGAGATCCTACAGACCAATATCACAACTATAAAAAATACATGTGTTGGTAGAGTGAATTATTTGCTATGTAAACAGTGTAATTTCAAAATAAAACGTAAACCATAAAAATCATGACAGAATTACTTTATGGTTGGAAGGGTTGAACTTGATAAACTCTTGATGGTCTCTTTTTCATCCCTATGTAACTATGTAAGGTTATAAGTAGCCTGCATATGTTTTTAATCCCAAATGCTTAACCTTATAGTTAATAACACTAAAGCTTGTTTCAAAATATTTAGCGGTAAGCAGAACTTTCTTTATTTTGTTTCTTGGCAGAATAATTTTGTGATATTTTTTTTTGGGGGGGGGGGAGCTTGCTTGAAATCCATCTTTTTGAAAGACCCGATATCCTTTCTTAACCATAGTTCTTGCTGTGCCTCTCCTCTTCCTATCATTCCCATCACAATTTGTGCCCGCTAACATATTGTATGTGGGTGTCACAGCACATGGTCTTGGCTTTGACTTGGGTTAGAGCTTGCAATGATTGGTCATAGCTTACATCCAAATTCATATGCCATGTCTGCTGTAACTAGAGAAAATGCTTTTTAAGTGTTTCTATAGTAAAAAAAAAAAAAAAAATGGTTATGGTTAATTAAAGGGGAAAGTTGTTGTTTCTTAGCTAATTTTCAGTTGGTTTTAATTTTTTTTAAATACAGTTTAATGTTTTTATAGTCTGCCTCTTTCTAGTTTTCAGATGGGGGTCACGGACACCGGCATCCAAAACAATATTGCTCTGTGAGGCTACAATTTTATAGTTATGTTTTATTGCTTTTCTATTCAGACCCTCTCCAATTTATCTTCTAGTGTCTCATTCAAGCCACTGCCTGGTTGCAAGGGTAAATTGGACCCTAGTGATCAGGTAGCTTCTGAAATTCTAAACTGGAGAGATGCTAAATAAAAAGCTAAATAATCCAAAAACTACAAAAATGAAGACAAGTTGAGAATTGTCTCATAATTTCACTGACTGAATCATACTAAAAGTTAGTCTAAAGTTGAACTACACCTTTAAATGGAAACATACTGTAGGGATTACTGCTGCTTAACAGCTCCATTAACAGAGCATCAATGCATTGCTTAGGGGCATATTTATTAACATTGGAGACAAACATCATCCTTTTCAACCAGCAATTTAAATATGAACTCAGGGCCGGAACCAGGAGTAGGCAGAAGAGGCAGCTGCCTAGGGCAACGATTGGGGGGCGCCAGGCAGGAGCCTCTCCTGCCTACCCCTAGTCTGCGTTACTTTGCCATTGCCCCCTCCGCTTGTCATCACGTGGTGATGGCAATAACTGACCGCATTGTAACCCCTGCCCCCCCCCCCGGGAACTGCACATGCGCGCCAAAGCAAACGCGAGGGGGGTGGAGGTGCAGGGGTGAGGTGGCCAACCGGGTTGCCTAGGGCGCACGGTCAGCTTGGCCCGCCCCTGTATGAACGGTCACCTACAAGTTAGAAAACAAAAGCAAAGATTTTATTTATGTATAAAACATATATTCATTTTTGTCATTAGAATGTATCTTTTTTTACATAAGCCCAAATAAATGCACTCGTGTCAAAAATGGGATATATTTTACCCATTTAAACTGAGCAGAGTGGGTATGTGGCCACCTTACATGTTCAACTCATTTTCTTTGTTATACTGTATGTTTGCCATCATAAATAGTAGATTTTTTTAATTGATTTCTCCGACAGTATCTTGTAGGGAATAGCAGTACATCATTGTAGAATATGGTGCCTGTTGGAGCAGTAGCCGGAGCCCTGTTGATTTTACAACTCTTAAAAATTAATTAAAAATTCTGTTATTGTATGTAGGTTGGTTGCTAGGCTACTTTTGGCCATTTATCTTTTATTCATTCAGTGCAAGTGCTGCAGAATCTGTAGCAGATTCTGCAGAAACTGAAATACATGATGTGCATTGTTTACTTCATCAGCTACTTCTACTCAAAACTGCTACTTGAATTACAAATGAGTGCTAATTGTAATCACCTCCAAGGATCCCCATTGTTAAAGCATACATACAGGCATAAAGACGCACAATGCTAAAGAGTTAACAGATGCAATGGACAGAGAGAAGTGAAGGTTTAAAATATTTAGAAGGAGGAAAATGATGTGGATAGGATAGAGCATGGAAAGGAAGGAGATGATGGGGATAATATATAGCATGAAATCATCAAAGATGATGAGGGTAAAGGAGAATATGACGGGCATAGTATTTAGTGGTGGAAATTAAGAAATGATGGAAATAGCAGACTGTCAGAGGGAAGGAAATGATGGAAATAGCATGCAAAGAGGGGGAAATGATTGTAATAAGTATAACATACACTGTAGGGAAGGATGGCATGATGTGGTTAACAACAGTAGTGGTCAATGGACTTTTCAAGCTCTCCTTGGAGTTCCAAACTTTGGGTGGGGCCACTTAGTTTATGGCAAATAACAGAAATAGGAGAATATTAAAGTGGACCTATCACCCAAAAATAAAAAGTTGTATAACAAAAGTTCTTTTCAAATTAAACATCAAACCCCATTTTTTTTTAAATAAAACATCCATACCTGTTTATATGGTATTTAATAATATGAGCTGTCAGTCATATATTGTACCTCAAATATAGAGATGGGGCAGGCAATTACTTTCACTTTCCATTCAGCACTTTCTAGATGTCACTGCACTCCTCACATTCCCCTCCCTCCTCACTGTCTGTTATTATCCTGTGCATGGGCATCAGGTCCCTTATTCTGGTGCATATAAAAGATTTTAGGGTGATACAATTCTTGCCTTAATAAGTGTCCATAAAATGATGCCTGCCTGGTTGCTGTGATTGGAAATTCCAAGACTGAAGCAAACAGCAGTTAAATAATGTATATAGTGTAAGAAAGCTTATTTTGCTAAGCAAGCATGTTAGAAAAGGATTATTATTAGGGTGAAAGGTTCCCTTTAATGTATTAGTATATTAACTGGCCATAGTTCTAAGAATATCTAAACAGTTTTACCCTAAATATCACCCTAATTGACCTTCAAGCCATACTTTCAAGCGTGTCTAGGAGAGCAAATAGGCGTAGAAAGAGAAAGTGATGAGATAATGCACAGTGGTTAGGAGTAAATTATCAGAATGGCATGCAGTGAGGGTATGGAGAACATGATAGGGAGTCAGTGAGGAAATGATGAGGATTAGTGAGGTGCTATTGTCAAACTCATCCCATAGCCAAACTCTGAGGTTTGAACGCTGGGGCTGGTGCAACTATACTGTATTTACTAGTTGTGTAATGTGCATTTAACTAGGGAACATCGTTAATTACTGAAGAAGAGTGCATAGTATATTTTGTTAAAAGAGAATAGAACAGATTATAGCTTCTTCTTTTTTTTTTATAAATGAATGTAAATGCGTTTAACTTGATGTCATTTTAAGCCCTTTCTCTTAATTATTTATTTCAGGAGCTGAAGCATCGCCGGAAAAAGATCTACAGAAAACCCTTCAGATGCTGGATCCTCAGATCTCCTTCTTGGAAGATTTAACCAAGATGGGTGGAGCTATGAGGTCTGTTCTCACCCAGGTCCTGACCAACCAGCAGCTTTATAAAGACCTTTCTTCTGGTAAGTATCCAACATGCAGAATTGTTTTTGCCATATTACTTTATTAGAACTGGAAAATGATTCTTACATTTTACACTCTTTCCTACGGCATTCCATATTCCATTATGCAATCAGATCACTGCTCAGCTTCTCTCCATATAGGTAATATTATATTACTCTTATAGAGTACTTAAAGTGGATGAACACTCAAAATCAGTTTTCCCCCAAAATTAAAAAAAAAAAAAAAGCTAAGCTAAGCAACTTTGAAATATAGATTAATGAAAAATTGCAGTAGTTTTAAAGGTATTTGTAAATTCTGTTGCAATTTAAGTGTGTCAGGGATGTTAGGGATGGTTCTGACTCTTGAAACAGTATAGCAGTCAGTTCTTAAGGTCAGTGAATCAGCTTGCTTCTGCTACTTTGTTTCTGTTGTCAGAACCCACAGTACAGAGAACAGAAAGGGATAGACAGATGCTACTTCCAATTGCAGTATTGATTATTGCATTTTGGAAATCTGCATTTTCTTTCATTGTGCAAAAATTAATTGTAAATTACAAATTAAATTGTACAAAACAGTTTTTTTGGGGGAGGCATCCCCATAAAACTTGTTTGTTTAATACATGACACCACTTATATATTTCATGTGTGGGAGCTGATGTATTGGGGAGAAATGAATTGAATATTATGCATTATTTAGGTCCCAGGGTAGCTGTTTGGTGGGTTGTTCCTGCCAAAAGATGCACCTTCATTATTTATTAAAATAAGTTACAACAAAATCTCTAAGGTATGATTAGAACTGAATGCATTTTTTTATTTTAACTTGTATTTTAGGTCCTGGAGAGAGTACATGCTCTAAGAGCCATGAAAAGTATCTCATAGCTCTGAAGGAATCTGGTTTGTCAATTCCAGAAGAGAATGTTTCCAGTGGGGCACAGGAGCAGTCACCTGGCACAAGTACACTAGCAGTTAAAGGTTTGTATTTTTTTGCCAATAAACATTTTGCCATCTGCCTTTACTAAATTTACTGAATCATAGCTGTAGAACTGCAACTCTCTTAGACCTCAACAAACTATGGATTTACAACTCTTTAATGTTGCCTTTCTCTCAACAATATTATTCTATAAACATAAAACATGTATGTCATCAAGGGGTTAGTTTTGACGGACCATCCTGTAATCTCTTTGGATCTCAATTTATCGGTCCAAACAAGATGCCAAAGCTCCTTGTCAGCAGATGCAGAACTAAAGATGAGCAGTAGTTTCACTTCCTGCATATGTGATGGTTTGAGATGGTTCCATGTATGGCAAATTGTTTGGCATTGATACAAGCTCTGTTGTATTAGTTATACCCAGGGTTGGGGTAAGGTTCCACCAGTGTATCTCCACCTTAAAAACGGCATTAAAATGCATGAATTTGCCACTTCTTCTATCAGTGAGAATAACCTGAGCGCAATAACATGTCCAAGAGTGCAGGCAGCTGTGTTTAAGGCTGTTGCTTAGTTATAGTCTATAATGTTCTGGCAGCATCAGGCAGAGCAGTTTTATTGCTCAAATCTCATGGCAGCTGTGTGGTCCTCTCTTGCTCCCACTGCATAATCAGAAAGGAGTAAGATATTTGTGCCTACTGTTTACCTGCATACATACTTATTTCTGATTGGCTTCTGTTGCAGAGAGAAGGCTGCTGAATGATTTGATTTTTGGAGCATCAGAGCTGGGGTTGTCCATTGTTGACAAGGGGGCACTGGAGGCTATGTCTAAGGCAGTAAAATATAACATCTGCATTTAAAACTTATACTTCTTCATAGGTGAACTTCCCCTTGAAGTACAAAATGAATAATTATACTGGTTTTCTGGCATCTTTTATCATAATGCTGATTTGTATTGGTTGACCATGGGTTTCTTTTGCAGTAAGAGCTTATAAAATGCTATTCTTATCACAGTTGGCATCTCATACATTCTAAATGAGCACATTCTGCAATTGTTTATTGTAGTCTGAATTACAGTAGTAAAAATGGAAACTGGTAACCATATCCCTAAAGCAGACCCCATATAATTGATCTGGAATGAGGCATACCCATGGCTTTTGAAAATATGCCAAGGTCAAATAACCTCTAGGTTTGGTCTTACTGGAAAGAATTGCTGTGTGTCTTTGCAGATTTTAGTTAGCTCATTCCTTCTTCAAGTTAAAATAAGTTGGGTAAATGGACTGACTATCACAAAGAGATGCTGCACTATTTTCCCCTTTGTTGGCTGTCTGTTTGAGTGCACTGTGCTCCCCTCACTAACTGAGACTCATGTAGTAATAAAGAAAGTCACAGCTCAATAAACACTGTCACACCCTTATGTGGCTACCTCAGTAATCTTCCTGGCCAGTTGTCTGTAGGGTGTGGGATTATCACCTTGTCTCGAATGCTGTATTTACATTCTAATCAAGCCTGCTGGCTCATTTCACTTCTGTACTTCTGAATTGCTACCAGTTTTTATGTACGGTACATCAAGTCTGCATTGCTAAATTCATATTTATAGAAGCTCTGGAGTTACAGCTGGTTCTCTGGCTTAATTCTCTGTGAAACATTCCAGTCATTTAAGATTTAGGTCAGTACAGATGTAATATACGTATATATTATATTATATATATTATGTGTGCGTGTATGTTTGCTTATCTGTGGTGCTCCCCAGAAATCTTCAAACAGCATGGCCATAAATTGAGAAAGCAAAATGTGGGCAGAAGAGGTCCACAATTTTTTAATTTTACTTTTTTATTCGGAAATTTGAAGAGGTAAATGTTTAATTACTTTCCTCGTGTTTTGTTGCTTCAAAACTGTTACAGGCTGCCTAATGGCACATGGCCTTATTCTGACCACAATTTACCTTATCACATCCAAGAATCCTCTTATTAGGTTATAGCCACAAACCAAGGTAGAGAAGAGCAGCCAGGCGATTAGGGGCATAAATACTCCATAAGAGTGACAGCTCCTATGTTTCTTAAAGCCTGTAAAGAGAGGTACCATAAAACTAAGGTATTAATGTTATTCTGTACTTAGCACATTCCTGTGGGAAGATTTAATTATATAGCAGCCCAAAGAAATAGCATACTGTCTAAAAATAATTATTTGCCAGAGCATATCCATTGAAGTAGGGTATAGAGAACAGTAAACAACATGGTTGTTAGTTTGTTTTTAGTTATTCACTAGGATAATGGGATTAATGGGAACAGTCACATGCCAAGTCTATGGTTTACAAGACCTTACAAAAACAGCTTTCGAGGGTGGGGTGAGATGAGGCTAAAGAAGCCAGCCTCAGTAAAAATGCTTCTTGAACATGAAGTAATCATACAGCTTCAGAGCTAGATAATTAGAGAGCATTCTTCAATCAAGAAACTGTAAAAAAATAAAGGGGTGGGGTGTGTGTGAAAATGTGGCCTGTCTTAAAAACTGTGAGCTGATCAAGCTGAACTTATAACTCTGTAAGGAGTAAGGACATGGAAATATAGAATCTGTGGGGGGTGCAAGTTGTTAGACTTGCATGCATACTAGGACAAAGGTTGCTTTTGTACTGGAAGAGTATGGTGGTGGGAAGAGTAGATCTAGACTAGTTCTAATACCTAACTTGGATCCCCTGTGTTCTTCTGCATCTTTGGTCTGTTTGGAAAACAGTAGAGATCAGCTTCTGCAGAAGTACCCTGGGCCAGTTCAGTTTTTAGCTAACAGGAGCACTGGCATCAGCTAAGTGATTATAATAACTGGGTGATACTAAACATTTTGAAACCCCTTAGTGATTATACTTTTCGTTCTCCTTTAAGAAACCCCAGTAATATTTTTTCTTAAAATATAATATTTAATAATAAATTATGCAATAAACCTAAACTATTTGGTAAAGTCACTCTTAGTTGTAGGGCTGACAGTCTGCAGGGATATGTGTGGCTAAAGCTTTGCGTATTATTGACAATATATTTCAACTAGATAGATGAATAATTGTCTGGTAATGTGGAGGTGTAATTGCATATAATTTAAAGAGAATAAGGTACTGTCTATATACCCTTGGGAAATCTGTGCTGCATGTGTCTGGCACTGTTCAGTTGCTGATATTTTTTTTTTCCATTTTGCAGAGGTTGCAGGTGCAGAAGGTGCCCAAGGGCAGCTAGAATCTTCAGATGAGGTAATGTTTTACCGTTTATAGTCCCACCAAATTTACAATGTATTCCTAGGGGTGTTTTTAAGATTTGCAAGGCCCTTCTACTAGTCGCATAGACATGAGTACAATAACATTTTTGCTAAACACTTGCACTCATGGAATTTGGTGTGCTTTGCACCATTCCTTTGTTTAAAAGGTGTGTGCAAGGTGTGGAGCATAGCACTTTTGGATACAGTATATCAGAGAGCAATGTACTTACCACCTGCCATAAGTACAGGGGGCTCTACTAGTGTGGGCCTAAGTGACGAGAAAGCTAGAGGGCATGTAAACGTATATGCCCATATAACGTCCCCTAGGCTGCCCCCTGACAAGTGCTATATTCATAGTAAAGGCTAAAGTCTTTAGTCTCTATTGTGAAGCACAAAAACATGCCCCTTAAAGGAAAAGTAACACTAAAAAAGCTATTCTACCCTGCACCAATAACTGCCCTATCCTGCAAACCCCTTAGTATTTTGAATGCTTTAAAAGAAAATACCTGTTAAAACTTGGCTTCCTGTTGATTGAACTAAGGCGATACGGCAAAGGAAGGAGCAGCAATCACTATGCAACGATCGATTGATCAAGTCTAGCCTTCCTTCTGTAGACTTGATCAATCGATCATCGCATAGTTGATGCCTGCTCCTTCCTTCGCACCTTACACCTTGCTGCAGTCTGTATTTACATGAACCTTGATCCCAGTTAACATATATGAGAATTATTCCTGTTAAGCTTACCTCGGCTTTGTGCTCTGTGAGCATACTTGAGCTTTAATTAGCGTGCATATGTTCATGAGCTTTGTTCATGGTATGAATTCATGAGGCAAGGTTCTTGTAATCATACCATAGGCTTGGTCTTTGTGTGTATACTTGTAAATAGCATAAATAACATCTCCTGATAGCTTTGAGCAGTAAAAACCATTAATTTTCTCTAGGTACCAGTGCTCAGCAGAACTGATTACTAACACCTATTATAGTCGTGCCATTCAATTCTGTTGAATAATTCAATTATTGAATGAACCTGTCCAAGCTTGCCGACATATTTAGGACATGATATAAAAAAAACCATAAAACACATAAAATGGCTTCTTAATACACTAATCAAATTGGTTCTTAAATGAAAGCACATATAATGCAGTTTTCTTTTTTTCTGTTATGCCAGGAGGACCAGGATGGCAGGCAGTGTGTTGGGAAAAGAAAAAGAGTGAAGCTAAGCAGTAACACCAAAGGTATTTATATGACCCCACAGAATATCTAATGAAAACAAACATACAAAATGCCAATCTTAAGTTGCAGAGAGCTTTGGCACAAGTTTACTCAGGTAGACTTTCTGCAGACAGGCCTACTCATGCTACATATCACATGGCCATGTTAATGTCATCATTTAACTGTACGCTTAGGAACCTGAATGTGTCAAACTGTGCCTGGGAGGCAGCTTTATTGCTAGGGACCTAGGTAAATGCGTGATACTTCAAGGCCGATTTACTTACATAGGCACTATCTTGTACACGTGCATTTGCCAGTGGCAAACCACTCAGGTCTTTGCTTTCAGGGCTGACAGTCTGGGCTTCTAGAATTATCTAAGAATGGAAATAGGCATTCTTCCCAAATCTCACCCTCACTGGACTTCAGTTTGGGAACCACTGATCTCTGAGCCCACCAGCAGGGATCAGCCTTGCAATTTGGGAACTATTGCCCTAGACACTGTGCACCAGTAAAAGACAGGCGTGGTTCTTTAGCTTATCACAAATGTTTGCCATTTAGAGCCTGCCAGAATTGAGTTGCACTGGAGCTAGAACACAGTGTTCTTATCAACAGATATCAGATTTCTCAAAAACATATGTAGCCTCCTTCAAATGCTTATAAATATATGGGGTTATGTAATGAGAAACACAAAGTTTGCCTGTAGACCATAGCAACCAATCAGCAGGAAGCATTTTCTGGTCGCCTGTTTAAATGCAAACATCTTATTGGTTGCTGTTGGTTACTGCTCCTGGGCAAACTTAGTGTTTTTTATTACATATGGGAGCTAGTGTCATAAATACACTTTTAATAATAAATTAAAGATGTATGATGACACTATAAATTGCACTCTTTCTTTATATTTATCTCCTAAGTTACTCTTTATTTTTTTGCAGATCAATCTATCATGGATATGTTGAAACACAAATGTTTTCTAGAAGAACTGTTATTTTGGACAATAAAGTATGAATTTCCACAGAAAATGGTCACTTTCTTATTGAATATGTTACCAGATCAAGATTATAAGGCAAGTAGCTGTTATATTTAGTGTACCTGTTTATAGCAATGGAAATTCCTTTTTTAGATGCTCGGCTAAGGCTTAGTCTGGGGACTAATCCCTTAGCTGATATGTATGTGCACAAGTGTAGTTGTAATTGTAAATGCCAATTACATTTTATTGCAGATTGCATTTACGAAAACATTTGTCCAGCATTATGCTTTCATTATGAAGACGTTGAAGAAAAGCCATGAATCGGACACTATGTCCAATCGAATTGTGCACATCAGTGTCCAGCTGTTCAGCAATGAGGAGCTGGCGCGTCAAGTCACAGAAGAGTGCCAACTTCTGGACATTATGGTCACTGTGCTACTGTACATGATGGAAAGTTGCCTTATTAAAAGTGAACTGCAAGGTAATTTCTCTACTCTACTCCAGTGACCTAGCTTTATCAAGAACACTCTGCACAACTAATGCCCAACCTACCACAGGATAAAATTTTAGGATAATACGAGTGTTCAAAGTAACAGGGTTTACCACTTACAGTAGGCCACAGTTTAAAATGTGGCTGTGGCTAAACAATATTTGGGGAATCTAAACCCAACCCTAAAGCTGTCCCACTGTGCCCTTAGTTCTCTATGAAAGCTGACGAAAACTTAAAAACACATGCAAAAAAAATCACCATACGTTTGCTACTGACTAAAAATGATCCTACATATAGCTATTATTTTCTCATTTGGTTTCATTATATTATACTGGAAGCAGACATGGTGCTAGGAAACCTGTGCTTAATGCACATGGAGCCAGATTTACACAGATCAGGTGAGGTTCCCACTGCATGACTATTATGCATTTTAATGCAACTGTTGGCTCTGGAGAAATTGGGGAAGACGTTTAAGGGCTCTGGCACACGGGGGAGATTAGTCGCCCGCGACAAAAATCCCTGTTCGCGGGCGACTAATCTCCCCGAGTTGCCTACCCCTGCCATCCCACCGGCGAACATGTAAGTCGCCGGCGGGATGGCAGACGCGGCGGCGCGATTTCGCGCAAATCGCGCCGCCGCGTCTGCCATCCCGCCGGCAACTTACATGTTCGCCGGCGGGATGGCGGGTCATGGCAACTCAGGGAGATTAGTCGCCCGCGAACAGGGAGTTTTGTCGCGGGCGACTAATCTCCCCCGTGTGCCAGAGCCCTAAGAGTCAAACCCTGATATCGCTGGACTACAGCACTAAGCATGCCTTAACCTTGAAAATATCAGGGTGAAAACACACAGAGCTACTAGTAGCAGCTACTTGTTGTGGCTAGTAAAATAAACAATACTGATCATTTACTGATAACTGTCTCTATGTATGTTTTAATAGAGGCAATTATCAGTATTGTCTATGGCAGGGTATTTCTGGCATTTAGTAGCCTTGACAAGTAGCTGCTACTAAGTAGCTCCATGTTTCTTCACCCTTAGGGTAGTGGCAAAAGGGGAGATTAGTCACCCCACAACAAATCTTCGGTGCTGCGGGCGACTAATCTTTCCATAATGCCATTGACCTGGCAAGAATGTAAATCGCTGGTGGGGTGGCACACGCGTCACTACAATTTGTTGAAGTTGCCCAAAGTTGCCTTGGAAATCACAGCGACGTGTATGCCATCCCACTGGCGATTTACATTCTTGCCGGTGGGGTGGCATTGTGGGGAGATTAGTCTCCCCGTCTGCCACTGCCCTTAAATCTGTTAGTATTTCCTTGAATAACATTCAGAGGGGACAAACATGCATTGTAAAGAAACTTTTATGTAGAATTGGGGATTGACTGCATAGCCTTTACATTTGGTGCGGTGACTGCTCCAAACCTGAAAAGTGTGACTAAATGCCCAAGGGTATGTTATAGGGAAGTAGTTAAAAGTTACTTGGCCCCAACCCAATTTATTTGTTTCTTCGTCATTCATTGGGCTCATGCAGCTGCTATTACCAAGTTTACCATGTACAATGTTGGCATGGTATTTATTATCTGAAAATATAATGCCCTTTTGAGTTCATGGATTTTAACATCAGTTACACAGACATAACAACATTGCCCATTTGGAGGAGTTCCTAATGACAACACACTTGGGGGCATATCTATGATGGTGTGTTGCCCATTGTCATTTGTTTTGAACTGTCACCTATAAGTTAAAAACAAAAGCAAAAATCTGATTATTATTTTATTTAATTTTTTGTCAAATATATTCCTTTTAAACATGCAGATAACATGTGTAATTATTATTCTTTTATTTAGATGAAGAAAACAGTTTACATGTGGTGGTGAATTGTGGAGAAGCTTTACTGAAAAACAATACCTACTGGCCCCTTGTTAGTGATTTTATTAATATCCTCTCTCACCAAAGTGTAGCTAAGAAATTCCTAGAGGATCACGGGCTATTAGTTACTTGGATGAACTTTGTATCATTCTTTCAAGGTGGGTTCTTTTTACATTTACACATATATTCACCTATACAAAAATGATTGTGCTACACTCCATATAAATCATATTACATAGCTTGGATGGTGCTTTAGTAAATCAAGGGGCATATGAGGGACTTTCTAAAAAGATTTAAATTAGAAAGAAAGGTATAATCAATGAGTGGGGCAAATGTTAGTCCCGCCCCCAGTAATTATAATTGCTTATTTGAGACCCCGGTAGACGAAAAAATATTTTTTTAATTTTCAAGTCCTGAGTGCTTAATGCTTTGCAGTTTGGAATTACATATGTTATGTTTGTCTTTGGAATATTGTGAGCAATATCTTTGGAAATTAATTTGCAGTTGGTCTCCATTTTATAGTTATTTGTGTTATTTGAATGATTTGGGGTTTTCTTCGGCACCACTCTATTTTGGAATTTTAAAAGCTCTGTGTTTGCTGGGGTCTAGTTTCTAGAAACATGTCAGTGGTTTGAATGAGAGATGGTAAGATGATTAGGATAGGGCCTGTATAGAAAGATCAATAATAAGTAAAAATAAACCTATAGTCTCACAGAGCAATAGTTTTTGGCTGCCTGGGTTACCCCCAACTGAAAGCTGGAAAGAGGGAGAAGAGGAAGTCAGATAATTAAAAAACTAGAGAAAATTAAGACCTATGGAAAAGTTGCTAACAATAGGACATTAATGATATGCCAAAGGTAAACTTCCCCTTTAATAACAACTATGGCAACAAATTAAAATATTAGAATTATTCAGAATGCTTGGGACCTAGGGTTTTCTGGATAATGGGTCTTTCTGTAATTTGGATCTTAATACCTTAAGTCTACTAAAAATACAATTAAACATTAGTTAAACCCAAGAGGGTTGTTTTGCCTCCAATAAGGATTAATTATATCCTAGTTGGGATCAAGTACAAGGTACTATTTTATTATTACAAAGAAAAAAAAGAATTTTTAAGACTAGAAATATTTGCTTATAATGGTGTTTATGTGAAAGGACCTTCCTACAATTTGGAACTTTCTGGGTAATGGGGATCCGGATTACAGAACCCATACCCGTATATTAAAACATGGATAGAGAGAGGGCTGCTGTGCAGAACATGGCACTGTATATCAGTATCACATTCAATTTTGCTTCAATAACAGATCAGTAATTAAGAAAAAAATATTTTCTTGTTTTCCTTTATTTTAAAAGAACACCCTAAGGCTAATGTTAAATTGAGTTTTATAACAGCAGTTGGTTGTTTTCTAACAGCAGTTTGTTGACACCAGCAGTCAAAACGCCCAATCTGACATAAGCCTAAATATTCCAAAGTATTTTTTTGATCTGATCGCTTCTTTTTACTATGCAGGTATGAATTTAAACAAAAGAGAGCTCACCGAACATGTAGAATTTGAATCCCAGACATACTATGCTGCATTTGCTGCTGAACTTGAAGCCTGTGCCCAGCCCATGTGGGGACTTTTATCGCACTGCAAAGTTCCAGTAAGGAGAGTTCTCTTTTCTGTTCCATCATTTAAAGGGATACTGTCATATTTTAAACATCATTGGTATATCATTTCCTGGGGGGACGAGTATTTTATTTTTAAAATGTTCATTTCTGGCTCTGCAGCCAGGCTGACACTTATATTTTATTTTTTTAAATGTCAGAATTTTTTTTTTAACATGAACAAGAATTTATTGAACCAATTGGCAATTATAAGTCACCACTTTCTACTGTTTGGGTTTATGAAATCCAAAATGACACATGTAATAGTCGCAAGTCATTTTATTCTATGGAAAATGTGCCTGTTTATATAAGCAGTATGACAGCTCTCACCCGCAGATAAATTGGAAATAAGAATATGTATATAGAGTGGGTTGTTTTTCTTTAGTAGTATTGTAAATGCTTTCATTTGATGTTTGGTATTGCAGCTATTAGTCACCGAGTAGACAAATCTCACATTAGATCAATGGTGCTTTTTGATGTGCTCCAGTTATAAACTTCTCACAAAAGTGTGGTATTCTTATTAAAGTATTAATGTTGACTTGTTCCCTTTCATTTCCCTTTTAGGATACACAAGAATACACACGAAATGTTGTTCGATATTGCCTTGAAGCTCTTCAGGATTGGTTTGATGCTATCAATTTTGTAGATGAGGTAACTTAAATAAATGAATATTAGTCCTGATGATTGCTTATAAAACTAATTTGAAATGTTCAAAGGATTAAGATTAATGTTACTTCCTATATATTTTTCTGGGCTGTAAGTTAAATAAATCACTTGTGAAGTTACATCTTTTAACATTTGTTCAGCTCTCACTTGACATTTTGTAGGCAGCTTTGTGACCAGCAAAGTGGGTTAACCTTGTTAAAGAAACAGGATTGTAAGGCAACCCTTCCCCTGTAATTATAACGCAAACCTCAGACCCAGGCTGAGCTTGGGTCTCTTGTCCCAGGAATGTCTTGCAGCTTCCCTGAAGGATGTAGAGTAAAATCATAACTTAAAGAGTAGCATCTAAGGCTAGTGCCACACCCTAGTGTTATATAAGTTTGCACCCTCCAGTAATGAACCCTTTCCTTGTCTTTTAATATTATAGTACTCCTACCGGTATATAGAGAAATTGTAATGAAGGTTAAAAATAATTTAATATTGTTTGCAAAAAATAAAAAAGGAATTATTTTACCTTATTCGTTATATCTAGGGAACGTCCCAAATAATGAATGGTTCAGATAATATAGGACTAATTAATTAATTCTACGAGCAGAGATATTACAGAGGGCAGGGTGGAAGTCATTTTACAAACTTTGTATTCCAGAATCTAGTGGGAAAGTTCATTTGAGAGTTTATGCAGCTTTTGTCGTTTTTGCTTCTATTATATGGAATAAACATTCAAAACATGTATGTTTTTAAAGTTCAGAACATGTATTTTAAAAAGTGTTTTTTTTTTCAGCCTGCTCCAAACCAGGTCACATTTCACTTGCCTCTGCATCGATACTATGCTATGTTTTTAAGCAAGGTGAGTGTACATACAGATTGTGTGTATATATATATATATATATATATATATATATATATATATATGAGTTTATTCTTATAGCACAATTAGATGTAGAGCTTACTATTCTCCCTCACAGAGAGACAGTGTGCAATAGAGTGTATAAAAAGGTGCTGTACTGCTATGTCCCCTTTGGGACAGGTTTAGTAAACTGCAAGCACTCTATAACTACTTCCAACCCTGATAGCTACTTCCAACTGCATAGCATTTTCTTGCTCCCATACACCCTTTTATGGCTCAATAAACTTTATGAAATGGAAGGAGTCTACAAAATGAATTAGGGCAATGACACATGTCATGCATTAGGGCAATGACACGGGGATTCCCATTCACTGCAGGGAAAAGATATTTCAAGATACTTTGTTGCATGCCAGCAGCATGATTCCAGTGGGTGTCAGCACCCTTTTTGTCATAGTCCTTATATTTAGATCTTGCTCATCTCCATGCAGAGTTCTGTTCTTTTAGGGGGTGTCATTAAAGCAGAAATAAACACTGTTGCGTTACTATACAGCTCAGCTCCAACATATAATCAAATGCATGCTGGGGGGGCTGTCCAGCAATATCAAGGTTGTATTCTTAGCATTATTGCTTTTCCCCAGCTCTCTGGGGCCAGCAGTCCAATTCAGTGCAAGAGAATCCTCCAATGAGAAACTCACATGATCTGTGTAAATCTGGCTCCATGTTCTTACAAATGGAGATTTTAGATGTTAACGATGTTAACTTTAACTAAACAGCAGTATATCTTCTCTTATTGATATCTGGTTTCAGTCTATAATCATGAAGCCAAATTTCCACAATAATCTGAGTTTGTAAAATATCAGTGAGATGACCAACATAATGCTGGTAAGCAGTATTTTTGCTGGTAATTTCTCTTGCATTTGTTATGTTTGTACTGACGTTAACACTGAAAGGGAGGCTGAATAAGGGGCATTTTTAATGTTGCTGGCTATACTGTTCAATATTCACTATATCTAACATCATAGATGCCAGTGGAATGCCATTGGCATAATATGTTAGTGTTATCGTTATTTTCCTGAAGAAGGAGATACTCTAATGTTGTATGGTTTTGGAAAATGAGCCATGACTCAAGGTAGCAAGAATAATAATCTGGCTAATTATAATGTACTTATCTCATTTTTTTTTTTTTTAATATTTTTTTTACAATTTTTTTTTTCTTGTTATTTGCAGGCTATAAAATGCCAAGAAATAGATTTAGATTCTATTTTGCCTGACCAGGAAATGCTGATGAAACTAATGGTTCATCCACTACTAATTCAGGTATGGTAAAAATGCTAACATGATTTATAAGGTTGCAGTCCAATAGCAGTTTCACAAAGTGGCTGACCGTTCAACTATTAACAGGTCTAAGCACAAGTGGGCCTTGGATACAAGTTCCTTTGTGTGAAAGCTGTGGTTCTGATGCTTGTTGTGTAAGGTGTTTGAGATAAGATAAAAAGTGCTATTTTTACCACTCGTGCCATATATCCTTTTAGATAGGTGGCCACAGATGGCCAAACTTCATCAGTCAGTTTGGCAGATTTTGGCTTTTAGCAGTCTGAAAACGTCATCTGCCAATACCCTTTCTTGCCGTATGATTGAGGCACTGGCAGATGTGGAATATGAGGAGCCCTAGCTACTCTATAATTGTACTGTGATCCGCTAGTTTGCACTACTGAACAAAATGTGGTTGCTAGATCATACAGTATCCTGGCTAACAACAAAAATAACCTGTGCCTAGCCAATCAGCAAGTGTAAATACATTGTAAAATCTCACAGTGTGAGAATACTCATTATTACCAAATGGGGCAAGATGCTTTCTTTTGCACCAAATTATGAATATCTTTAGCACCACCGTTTAACTAGAATGTGTAATTCTGTACCTCTGAACCTCTGATTCAGTATATATAACCTTTTAATAGCTGGGCATTACTGTGATCTAAAAGAGTCAGTTCAAAACTCACCATATATAATCCTAAAACTGGGTCTTAATATTTTTAATATTGGGCTATTTCTTTAACAAATATTAACTCCTATTAGTCAATGGAAGTGGTTAATGCTATTACATAAATGATTGCCAATAGTTTTTTGGACACCTGTGTGAATTTAATACACACATAGCTATAATTAACAAGATCAGTTAGATAAATTAGGCTACAGCATGCTATCATGGGCTTTTTTTTAAATTTTATGCAATTTGTATGTTCGTTTAAATTGTCCTGTAAATTTAAATATTGTTGTTGATTTAGATTGGGCTACATGTTTCAGAAATGCGCTCATGTATGGTTTTATCCTAATTATTCTGTTACAAGATTACACAGTTGCGCTTCTGCCTTTGACAGTATGTTGTGGTCTCTTTGCAACAGGCAAGTTTGTCTGAAATACACAGCAACATGTGGGTTCGGAATGGTCTCCAGATTAAAGGACAGGCTATGACATATGTGCAGTCACATTTTTGCAATTCCATGATCGACCCAGATATCTATCTTCTACAGGTGAATTTGCTGAATATTGATTGAAAAGAATTTTGAAACATTAAATAGCTTTTGTAATTTTCGTATGTTTGTTTACTTTAGGTCTGTGCTTCAAAACTTGACCCAGACTACTTTATTTCATCAGTCTTTGAAAGGTGAGATGAAACTGTTATTAAATGTAAGCTGGGTAGTGTCAAAACATGTCATATGCTGCCAAACAAACTTTGTCTGCTTTGGCCACTTGTGCTGAAATTCATCTGATCTGATTGTTTGAACTGTGAGCCAGAGATCTGATCCTAATGCAGATGCAGGGTTGTTTATTTATAAAGTGTTCATATTGGTGATTGAAATATGCATTTCTTTTTATTTTGTGTGTCATGTGCCAAAATGGCATTAACTATCATTAACTATCATCTAACTATATTTATAACCTCTTGTTATATAGATTTAAAGTTGTAGATCTATTAACGATGGCATCTCAGCACCAAAACACAGTGCTCGACGCAGATCATGAACGGTCAATGCTTGAGGGAGCTTTAACATTTCTCGTCATTCTTTTAAGCCTCCGCTTGCATTTAGGTAAGAAGTGTATGGGTTATGCAAACCTCATTTTAGTTATACTGCAGAGTGAGATGTGCCGCCATCCATATGTTGTTTCTGTGAATATGTTCAGTGCTGTTAGTTGTGACATGTTAGAGCTGAAATATGCCCTTGAAAGGCATGTTATGTTTCCCATTTTGTTTTTGAATGCAAGCAAAAATGTAGCCTTGAACTCTTTAGGGAATCCATTGCAGGTTTCCTTTTAGCACACCCAGGCCCTGACTGGTAATCTGTTGGTTCTGGCAGATGCTAGAGGGACTGCTGAAAGATGCCATAGACAGTCACTATTTATTGGGCCTCTGTGTACTTAAAATGCCAGGACCTAATTTTAATCCCAGCCCAGACCTGACTGCATCACAAATCAATATTGATCAAAAAATCTTCATAAAAATATAGATCTAAGCAGTAGCTGTAGAGAAAAAGCTTTCCCATTGTGCAGGCTTGGTCCAGGTGCTCATGCCCCAGACCCTCAGCATAGGGGAGCCATATAGGAACAGATTAGCGAGATAGGCAGGCACTCCGGAATTCCATTTTACAATCAAGGTGGCTATACACGCACCGATACTATCGTACGAAACCTTGTTCATGTCGGCGAGTCGACCGATATCGCAGGAAGCTGCTGATATCGGACGACTTGCCGATTGGCCAGGTTAGAAAATTTTGATCGGGCGCCATAGAAGGCGCCTGACCAAAATCTGCCGTCAGGGCTGAATCGGCAGAAGGAGGTAGAAATCCTATTGTTTCTACCTCCTTATCTGCTGTTTCAGCCCTGACTGTGTGTGGCGGATCTGACGATGTTTCGTGCGACCGATGGTCTCACAAAACATCGTCAGATCGCCACGTGTATGGCCAGCTTTAGAATCATTAGTACAGACCAATCGTAGTAAAACTGTAATTAGATAGTAATTACAGGAGTACAGGTGGAAAATAAAACATAAAATAAAAAGAAAAACATTATGTGTAAACCTATTACAGTGGAAAATAAAGCATAATGCTTAAATGTTAAATCAATGTGCTTATCAAAGTTTACAGTTAGTTACAAATATATGTAAAGATAAATTCAGCGTAATCAGGGTTTAGCATATACAGCAGTGAAATTGTTAAATGAATAAACATTTGCACTTTCTCTCAGGAATGACAGATGATGAGATTCTCCGCGCAGAGATGATATCCCAGCTCTGTATGAATGACCGCACACACAGCTCACTCCTTGACCTTATATCCTTTTGTGGAGGTTTGCATAATAACAGTGCTTTAACGTTTTTTATGTGTAAGCTGTCACAGCAGTGGCAATCTCTGTGCTATTCTCAGTTTAAAAGCATGTACATGCATCTAAGTACCGCTGCGGGTAAGATAACCCAAGTCACTGTTTATAAGCCATTTGTACTGGCATTTGGTCTTTTTTCAGATCATACATGTTCATACAGCATACATGGCATGCAAAGCACAGGGTGCAGCGGATGCTAGGCGTAAGCACAACATGGTAGATACTAGTTTCCTTAACTGACTGCTAACATTCCAGAAAGCCCAAACCCAAAAAGTGGTATTATGCCAGGGAGTTGCAGCTTTGAATCTGTGTTGTCTGCAGTTGCTGATTTTAAAGCTCCCGTGTTTGAGCCTGGAGGCTCAATGCAACAAGGAATGTATACTCCCAAGGGTAAGTAAAATAAATCTACACAAACAATGAATTTAATATCACCCAAATGTGGGTTGAGATCTTTCAGGAAACTTACATGCAATATTAAATAGTATTCAGTTTTTTTTTTTAAATTTTGCTCAAAGAGTATACCTCCCAACATAAGCAGTGTTCCCAGGCTACCCCCCAAATGTGGCAGCCATGAAGAAAGAATGAAGGGAAGTGGAGATGCATATTGTTACACCACTATAAGTCTTCCTTTATATTGGAAGTCTGCTTGCATACTAAGCGAATGAAGCCCTTTCTGCTGCTTTAAAAGATCCACATGTTGCATAAATCTATACAGTATACATATGGGTTGGTTATGTAACGTATTGAGAAAATAAAAAAAAATATTTTTCAAGTTTGTCCCAGAGCAGACACTAAGGGGGCAGATTTATCAAAAATATGAGTTTAGAGCTCAATACATAAAAAACTCACCCACGTTTTTTATCAATGGGAGAAACTTAGAATTCACTATTAAATACGCTTCTAAAAATTCCATAGGAACGAATAGAAAGTGAGTGAGTTTTTATATATTGAGCTCTAAACTCCCATTTTGATAAATCTGCCCCTAAGTTTGCATGGGTCACAGTGCATGGGGAATGGCTTTACATGTGTTCATACCGGAACCGATCAGATTCTCGTAATCTATATAATAAACATTTGAATGTAGTATGTCCGGTTTCTTCTGATCTAGGTGTAACTCCTCTGTGAGAAGAGGACCTAGTATAGCTGTAGGACCTCTACCTCTAGGTGGAGCTGTAAGTCCATGCTCTGCCTCTCTCTTTTGAGAGCTAGCTTAATGCCAGTTCTGTAGCGTGGAACCAATAAGCAGGTTGGTTTTTTTTACTGAGATTTCCAAGAATTCTACTGAGTAGATTTTCAAGTAGATGTACATGAATAATAATTTGCAAACGGAGATGATTAATACTGCATGTTAACATTAACAAATGTCTGATATTATTTCATCTTGCAATATACCCCTTTTACATATCTTCCTGTATAAGGGCAATAAATGAATATAAATGAACAATTCTAATCAACTTTTTTTTGGTCTTCATTATTTATTTCATATGTATTTTAAAATGAGTACCCTATATTCCATGAGGCTTCAATTTTATATTTATTCTTAGTTTTCATTTCTTTTTTTTGAGGCACTCTCCAATTCATCTTCCCTTCTGAAAGTGTTTTAGCTAATACCCGCCCCCAAGTCTTATTGCTGAAATGCCATCTGCTTAAAAGTTATATTAGGTACTTGTATAATAGAGTAATATAATATATCATAATCATGAATAGAAACAGTGGTAAACCTTACTTACTGGCTGATAAAAAGTAACAAGTTTGAAAACTGTTGCTTATAAGGTGACATCTGGGATCAGGAATTTGACCCCGTAATGGTGATTCTGAGGACAGTTTACAGGAGAGATGTACAGTCTGCCATGGACAGATACACAGCATTGTAAGTACACTGGAAATCTTCCTTGATAAAATTGGATGCCACCATGATTTATGTAGTGTGTAGTCTCTATAAATATATTGCTATATAACACTGTCTCCTTAGGGTGACAAGACACAAGGGCTCATTTACCAGCGCAAGATGCAATACACAGCCCAGAATTGCATCTGTTAATATGCTAGTCACAAAGGTGCTTGCATAGTTATACATTCCTCTATACTTGCAACGTTTTGCCTTTTGCATCTGCTTGGAGCCCTGTAAAGAAAACCTTTCTTCTAGGAGTCATGACTTCCAGGGTTTCCTTTGGGTATTGGGCCTGCACATGCAACTCCTGCACCCAGTAAAATGTACACTAACACCAATATTGGCATCATGAACATAGACATGCTAGAAATTAAACAATTTTCACCCACACTGAGAATGCAAAGTGCAACCTTTATTTGCAATTTATTGAATGTAGAACTGCCAGTTACGCTAAAATTCTGGGAAATAATATTTGTATCACGAGTGATGGAATTTTGCACCTTGTACTTGGTAAATGAGTCACAATTTTGTGAGTCACGTGCTTGTTTTGTTTTTGTGTGTATGTCATAGTCTTTTCATTTTGCAAAGATTTTACATTGGGGGTGCTGGTAGTAGAGGGATTGTGAGTTCAACCGTTTTGCTGTTCTACCCCAACACCCAGTAGTGGTGTAACTAGATGTTCCTGGGCCCCACAGCAAATTCAGTTTAGGGCCCAAAAACATTGGTAAGATGAGCCTTTTTACTAAAATATATTGGAACTGCTCTTTAATTGGGGCCTTACTGGGCCCCCCCCCTGCAACTGCAGGGTCTGCTTCTTTTGTAGTTACTCCCTTTTCAACACCCCCTAATGTCTAGGGGTTAAATTTATAGTCCAGTTTCTGTCCTCATGTTGGTTGAGAGTATAGCCAGCTTGATTCCCACATGTAGCACTTTTTCCTTAATTGCTACATACTGATGTTAAAATACACATTCCAAACCAATTTCCGTGTCTGATAGGTGAAGCTGTTGGCTCACAAAACTTTATATTACTTTCATGCTTGTGAGTATTGTGTTTTTACTTGCCATGTTTTACCCTCTGTATAAAAACCTTAGCTACAGACTTGCTGAATTCAACCTCAGCTTAAGTTCTATACATTAGATAAAGCCCTATACCATTTTGTTAAGGGAACACCTCCAGTGTAGGCTTCTGAGAAACAGACCGAATCCATCAGTGTAAGGTTTACAAGATGCAAATGGTTACCCGTGACATCTCAGAATTTAGAGTGTTTTGTTCATACCCCAAGAGTGATATGCATCACAAGAATTCCTAGAAGAAGAAATTATCACAAGAACAACTAGACTACAGATGGAAATCCTTGGATAGTTTAAAGTAGAAGTACAGTAATCAGAATTTTTATTAACGATTGTTTATAAACTGCCAACATATTCAGCAGCCGCATACAGTAGTCTGATGTATGCATCATACATTCAGATTACATGCAAATACTGACTGGTAGAACAGGTTCCCTGCTCCATATCCGTTAAATATGAGTGAAAAAGTCTTTGCAGTAAATGATGTTAGCCATGTATTTTGTTGCCATCTTTTTTTTTCACCACCTGTGTGGTCGTAGATAGTCTTTGTAGTGGAGATGCATGGTGTTTGTGCACAAACTATCTACGTGGAGCTAACCAGGTAGAAGACTTTACTGTACTTTGGCACTTGTACAGCAGCTCTACACAAATAAACATAGTTTATTGTCTTGTTATTGCAGCACATAGAGGAGATTTAATTTGCCTGTGCACGTTGCAGTATCATGTTACATTAAACAATATTAAATCTTCATAAGCAAAGAGTATTAGCTAACATTATGCTAGCTACTGAGCTGTAAGTAACCAGGGCAGACACAGTTATTAGGTTTTGTACACTGTGCATCTCCTACGCACATATATTTCTTTCTGAGCTTGAGATCATAATTCCAGCTTAACCCATCATGCCTTATTTTTATTATTAACTTGCAAGAACCTATTGCCTGCAACTGAGCCTCACTTGTTCCCCCAGAAGGCTTTATTCCCATTTGCTATTAAGCATATGACCACTATTACCCATTTTTCATATTTTTAGCATCAGAAAAGGGCATATGTTAGAGGCACAAAATATTTTTTCCTTTCTATTTTTTGGGCCACTTTGCTGACGTCCTACTTTTCATTTCTATTCGTCTTGGAGTCTTTTTGGAATGAGCCGTCACGATGAATGATGCATTGCCTTCCAGCGTGAGCAAATATTGCTTAACCTTTATTCCGGAGCAATTTATTTGCTAATTGGATGCTGCATTTCCCTGAAGTCCTGCTAAAAAGAGGCTGAAAGTAACTGTGTCCTTTCCACAAGAAAAATACCTTTTCCTGTGGCAGATAAACAGACCCGTTCCTTTAACCCTTTTAATGGAAGATATTATCTCCCAAAATATTATGTTATGTGAACCCTGTGAATACAGATCTATTCCACCAATAATGAAGTTTTGGAATATCTGTCTGTCGTAAGAGAACCTATTTATAGTATCCTATTAGGATGTACATTTCAGATCTTCATTTTTAATTCTGATGATGCTTGTCACTTCCATGAATGCTTGCAAGGTAGCCAGTGTACATGCCTGGAAGGGTAACAGGCAAATGGCATAATGCATCAAAATGTGAAGTGAGATTTATTTTTTTTTGACCATTCATTTTAGTAGGGAGAAGTTTACATAGCACTATCCCTTGGCATCCTAGACAAAACAGTGCTCAACATACAATAAAGAATATAAATAAATCAAAACATGCAACTATAAGTGTTAAAGGTAGCATCCCACCTTTTTCAGCAATAGTGCAATGAATAGGGCTTGTATTGAACATTTTGCCTGTTATAAGGAAATGTGTATGGTTTTTATTTCCTTTACTAAACAGGGCAAAATCTGCAATTATATATAAATTCACATTCCACATCATTGGTTTATATAGCACAATCGAAGCAAGTCCCTCTGTATAAAAATACTCCTCCCATCAACTGTAGCCTTATGCTTTAGGATAAGGAGCAGCTCATAATACAGAGGGGTTGTCAGTGGTCTGCTGGCTTGTTTTGATTATGCTTTAAAGAACAGCAAATAGAATATGTCTCTACTTTTCATTTCAGATCTTGCCCTGTGTAGTGCAAAAGATAAAAACAATATATATTTCCCTCATTAAAGCAATAGTATATTCAGCAAAATCCCTAGTCATTGAACACATGTTGAAATAAGGGGGGTATACTGCCCCTTTGGAGACAAGAGGAATGACGTCCCTGCCTATTAGAGCTTACAATCTATGGCCTTGTGTTTTGTTAAATTTCTTTAATTGTCCACAGAGGATTAACCTAAAAATTATTTATATTGTAAGGAGGGCAAACATACGTCACAGCTATGAATAGAGCATGCTGATAACCCCTCCAGCATTCCTAGTGCACCCCCACTGCGGCCCTGAGCACACTGAGCATGTGCGGCTATGACACCTGGGAAAGGCTGACCCAAGATCACAAAGATGGTTAGCTCTAGGGAATAATATCCGAGGCTAGGTTCTTCATTGTCCTAGAACTGCTGTGCTTGTGAGCTGGTCTTGCATTATTTGTCGTCTAATCCTTTTGACAGTCTTTGGTTGCCCATTTTGTTTCTTGGCTCAGTAGGGCTAAATTCGCAAGGGGAGGTAAAAGGCAGTAATGTGCAATACAGATTTTATATAGCAGAGGTAACATTTTTTGAGGCATGTTGCCTTGTTATCTTTTGTTCCTAAAGATTTCAAAGGTTTTTAAATGAAATATATAATTTTGTTCTGTAGCTCTCCAGTTTGGCATCTTAGCAGCTATCTAGTTGCTAGGGTCCATGTCACTCTAGCAACCAGACAGTAGTTTTAATGGGAGACTAATAGAGCAATAGTTATTTAGCTGCTGGGTCAGTGACCCCCTTTCCATTACTGCTCATGATTACCATGTTTCTCTCTTTATTGCCAGTTTAAAGCAGTCTGGGAGATTTTCTGGAAACCCATGGCCGCCTTACAAGAAAAGGAGCCCTCTGCATCACAGCTATAAAGGCCTTATGAGGCTATTGCACTGCAAAACATTGCACATTGTGCTGTTTACACTGCTTTATAAGGTAATGTGACTTTAGTGCATGTGTAGTCACAATGCATTATTAGTTAACATGGTATAATGTATATTTTATTTATTATATTATTTTATTTATTATATTTTTGTTTTTAATACTGTACTTATTTACATGCCACATGGAATCTATTATATTAATGTATTCATATTCATTTTTCTTTCCCTACAGATTCTGATGGATCATCAGAATATGTCAGAACACGTTCTTTGTATGGTTTTGTATCTCATAGAGCTTGGGCTAGAAAATTCTCCCGAGGACGAGTCATGTGAAGAGGTAAAATGGGCACATGTTTCATTAATAAAGCCCAGCACCCCATATAAAAATATAGTTTCTGCCAAGGCATGTGGTCTGTGCATTGGTTAACATATAAAGGGTCTTGATTTTGTTGAAACACAAACCCACACCATCTCTTGATTATTATTACAGTTATGATTCTGTTATCATAAATTCTCCTTTTTTAATAACCTCAGTAACTAATTCATTTAGTAATGATTGCCATGAGTCGCCAAATGGTTAAAATGTCTGGAATTTTTTAGGAACAGTTTACTTAACATACTAATAACATTGAATGTTTCAGAATTTTGCTGGGCCAGATAGATGCCACGACAGCTGGTTTCCTGGAAGTAACCTACTGTGCAACATGCGCCACTTTATTAACTACGTCAGAGTGCGAGTACCAGAGACTGCTCCAGAGGTGAGGAGGGAGCCCCCAGCAAGCACTAGCACTGACGGACCATCCTCGGCACAGGTAAGTAACCACTGGCACTGTCAAAATTATTTGTAACTTTACAGAATATTTTTTTGGTAATTATTTGTTCTCTGAGTACAGGTATGGGACCTGTTATCCAGAATGCTTGTGACCTGGGGTCTTTCCGCATAAGGGGTCTTTCTGTTATTTGGATCACCATACCTTAACTATGCTAAAAATCATTTAAATATTAATTAAACCCAGTAGAATTGTTTTGCTTCCAATAAGGATTACATGCATCTTAGTTGGGATTAAATACAAGGTACTGTTTTATTATTACACAGGAAAAGTGAATTATCATTAAACATTTTCATTATTAGTTTATGGGTGATGGCATTCCTGAAATTTGGGGGTTTCTGGAGAACGGGTTTCTGCATAATGGATCCCATACCTGTGTTGAATAATTATTATAAGCATGTATTGCTCAAAGGTACAACACATTAGTTCTATCTATATCTTACATCCTTTATCATCCTTTTGTCAGAATGCAAGACGGCCATCTCTGCTCCAGAGGGAGGTAGATTTGAGTGAAATTGTGCATTAATACCCATGACTGATTTGGAATGTACTTGAGAACTATGTCAGCGAATTGCATGTTCTATTAATAGCTGTCCTAATTTGTCTACTAATAGAAGTGGTTATGTTATTGGTAATTGTAGAGTTCACAATTGGGGCAGAGGGAGGCAGATTCTTTAAAACCTAAGGCCAAGAGGCAGAACTTTGCTTACACTTCCAGAACCTTTGCATTCAATGAGGACCCTTAAGATATTGAGCACTGACAGTATAATTATGTGGTGTGTGTTCCACTAATTCTATACACCTAGCGCGTGCGCTCTCTCTCTCTCTATAACAATATATATATATATATATAAAAGAAACAAAAAAAAAACACGGAGCAACTTATTCCCTCGATGTGCCCTTGTCTCCCAGCACTACTTTGCTCTATGCCCTACATTGGGCTGTGTATTCACCTATGGGCTTGAACTGATCTGCTGTAAGTGGCTCGTTTTTACTTTTTTTTTTTAAATAACGCGCTGTCGCCTATTCCCTTGCCGCGCCTCTGCCGCACGGTACTCTCTACCTCCAATTGGTGACGTTTTTACTTATTGGTACCGGTGGTTGCCGTGCATCAACACCATGGCAACGGCGGTACTTTTTGGCTCCAAATGATGACTTTTCTACTTACTGGTACCGGTGGTTACTGTGGGCTCCTGGCTTATTTAACTCTGTTTGGTAGTACGGATCGGGGAGATTTTTCTTTTACTTTTGGGTTTTTGTTTTTTCTGCTGATTTTGTTCCACTCTGGCTCATATCCTGATATGATACAATTTGTGCCTGAAATGCTACCTGTATTTTTGCTACATTTGTGTGTTATACTTATGTTTCAATTCAGAAATAAGTGTCTGGAGGATTTGTTACACACTCTCTTTTCATGTTTGATCTACCATTTTATTATGCTTTTCCATTTGTGCATAAATGGTTTCCATGGTTACGGACACTAGATTTTGGCATCTTTATTTGTAGTGGGCTATTTAAGGGGGGTGTTTGTGCACAGTCTTTTGGTTTGTCCCTGAAGAAGAACACATTTAGTGTTCAAAACGTTGGATTAATAAAGATTTTTTGTTCTTTTTTAAAGTCCCTGTGTGTGCGGCACTCTGTTCTTCATATATATATATATATATATATATATATATATATATATATATATATATAGACTTTTTAAGGAGGGTAGTGTAGTGTTCAGCTTTTGCAGTGTATTGATTTGATTATAATTTGAAATATAATACGTTCATGCAGGCTATTCCATATTAAAACAATAGTGTCATTCAAAGACAAATCCGAATCTAGCTTCCTCCAGTTTGACAACCATGCTGTATGGGGATATAAACTGCATCCTTATAAGCCGTAATTTTTTTTTTTTTTTTGGGTGGGGGGGGGGGTTAAAGGTAAGTAAGATAGCTTTAGACTTTTCATCAATGTAATTGTATGGTGGTCAATCTGTAATATTGCTAACATTGATCAAACCGTTTCCCAGTATTAACCTTATTTGATTTTCTGTCTTATTTCATGAACTTGACTTGCTCTACTGTATATTTACTCAGCCTATAATTATTTCTATCTTAATTTAGGGCCTTAGGCCCATAAAAATGGCTTTTGGCATCTGTAGCTAGGAACTTGCATTTTAGTTGACTAGGCTTTTGCCTGCTCAGGCTGCAAGGCATGACTTCAAGTAACAGTTTATGCATGACAGGTGTGAGGAGGTTTTCAGCATTTTACCGAGAGATTGTTAGGTGAACAGACATACGCACAACTAGTCCTTTGACAGTTTGCAAACTGCCATCCTTAGTTTGCGTCTGGACTTTATCTGGTATGGTATGAGTAAAAAAAAAAAAAAAAAAAAAAAAAAAAAAAAAAATATATATATATATATATATATATATACTAGCTTGTCCATGTTGCATGAGTTTGCTTGACAAATTGCAGTGACAAACTGCATTAGGCTTTGTGTACATTCTTTGCATGTGATTTGTCAAGTGAGTTGTGTCGAACGGAATAAATAACATGTTGTGCCCAAAACACTTAAGATCTTGCTTATTTATACCTCAAGCACTGCTTCTGTGATGGTTCTCCTGTACCTTTCATGTTTAGTACAGTGGCTGTTGGACTGAGGAACACGAGAACCCTATGCATATAGTCCCAAAAGTGTAGTGAGTTGTTCATTTATTTCACTAAATCCACTAACACAATGAATAGAATTTGATAACAATTAAAGGGGATGTTCACCTATAAATAAAATTTTGGTATGACAATTTGCAATTGGTTTTTCAATTAGTTAGCTTATTGTTTAACAGCCCTCCAGTTTGGAGTTTCAGCAGATATCTAGTTGCTAGGGTCTTGTTTATCTAAGCAACCAGGCAGTGATTTGAATGTTAGTCTGGAATATGAATAGGGAAGGGCCTGAATAGAAACACAAGTAATAAAAAGTAACAATAGTAGTACAATTGTAAGCTCACACAGTCATAGTTCTTTGGCTGCCAGGGTCAGTGACCCCCATTTGAAAGCAGAAAAAGAGGCAGAAGGAAAAGGGAAATAATTAAAATACTATATGAAGTTAATGATGAAGTCCAATTGCAAAGCTGCTAGAAATAGGACATTTGGCATTCTATAACATTCTGAAAGTTAACTTAAACTTGAACCACCCCATTGAGGCCAGGAGATTGATAGTTTAGAGTGCATTCTCACACTTGGAGAAGTCATAGAGAATAAGTCATAATGTGTATCCCTATAAGAAGAAAGTCCTGTTCTTGAAGATCTCCAGTCTCAGGATATACCAAGCTATGGATTTTGTGCTGATATCAGCAGTAGAAAAGTAATAGTTTGTGCTCGGGCTCAGATGACACAGGCTTATTTATTTCAACAATTAAACCCTGTTGTTCTGAAACAAAATATCATGTATCCCCATGTCTTTCCCTATTAACACTTATGTTTCTATGAAAAGCGAATTGGAGATAAGGCAAACATTTGATACCATTTTGCTGTCCTTTTGAAATTTGCTAATTGAAAGCTCAGTGAGAAATGCAGATTAATTTTGATGAATGGCATTGTACGAAGTCTGCATTTCTGTTGGCTATAAATCATTCATTGCTTGCTCTGTGCATGCTTTTCTATGCAAATGTAATATAACGGTGGTGCCGCATTACGTCAATTCTGCATCAGTGAAATGTAATTGGAATCGCAACAGCTCTTTGAATGGGTTTCTGGTGGCCTTTTTCATTTGCCCTTGTGACAAAGGGAGAGAAGTTAGTTAAAGTTGTGCCGGGCCCCTGCTGTGATCCTTTCCTGTATTTAGTTCTCTGATCACTGATTTAAAGCCCTGGGGTTGGGCAGCACATTGCTCTGCACTATGCCCAGCAGTACATTGCATGGTCATTTATTTACTCCTCTGGCTCTCAGTGCAAAGGGTTTCATCCCACGAGGTTCTACAACTCCTGGAGATTGAGAGGTTAAACCAATTTTTATATTACTGTTTTGCTTCTACCGTATAACTGCTCTGTATTTTGAGTTCTGTGAAATAATTTACTGCTATGCTGCGCTGTGTTGTTGATTAAACATGAAGCACGGATGGCGGTTTTAAATTTGGTACCCTGTTTCATTGTGAGCTATTTTTTGTTAAAACATATGTGCTCCATTTTAAATATACAGGTATGGGACCTTGGGAATCTAAACGTCTGGGGTTTTCCAGATATGGGAACTTTCTATAATTTCGATCTACTGAAAAAATAATTTAAACTTGAAATAAACCCAATAGGATTGTTTTGATTACAATAAGGATTAATTATATCTCAGTTGGGATCAAGTACAATGCACTATTGAGTTATTACAGAGAAAAAGGAAATCAATGTTAAACATTTAAATTATTTGATTAAACTGGAGTCTATTGGAGATTGTCTTTCCATAATTCAGAGCTTTCTGCATAATGGGTTTCTGGATAACAGATCCCATAAACATTTAAATACATTTCTATGAATGTATTTTTGGCACATACACCCATGCAAATACACACTAATGTGTCGCAACAGCTTTATATATGTGATCAGAATCTCTGCTCTACAACGATGTGAACAACCTTGGTTAAATCAGTTTGTTGCTGAGAATCCGATCACCATGTATCTAAGGTGTGCTCAAAGAACCATTGGGGCGAGTAAAGGTTTTTGGGGCAAATGTGGACTTTTTTTTCACGAAAATGTGACTTCTTTCCCAGAAGTAAACACAAGAATTAAAACACATTATGGGTCATTTATCAATAACCCACCATGAGTGCTAGGGGGCACCCATTAGTGTTCCGTTACAGAAAAATGATGTTGGTGTTATTGTGCCTTGTACCTGTGCTAAATCTGGTGGCGTTGGTAGGTACTGGGCCTACTGCATCTTGCTCCCTTGGTGTGCCTCCTAGCTTGTGCATCAGAATGGATTATGGCTTATTATGTTCTGGTAATCTTTTAATTTACTAACTATTCATTTCTAAAAGCTCAATCAGTAAAAAAAAAAAAAATATAACATTTTATGTTAAGAGAGGATGTGATTCTCATGCATTTTGTGCCTATGTCAAATCAGTGTGCCACTTTTCCCCTGTAGAATGCATAAATTGTGACTTCTAACACTGCAAATAACATGATGGCTATCTGGCTCAGCCCATGGAACATACAAAGTTCCTGCAAAACAGCACGTATTTAGCTACATGGGTAGAATGCAAGGCCTCTGATCCATTCTTCCATTAGCCTCTTCATGTAATAGAACACATATTAGCTCTGAAAAGCCTTTATTCTGTATAGACAAGGATCTTAACAGCTGATTGGCAAGAGCAAATTGAGATTTGCATTTGCAGTCTTTTTTAACCTTCATTCAAAATAAGCAAAACAAAATTGTTTCCTTTTCCGCTTCAAAATAAGCAAAAGGCATCACAAAATTGTTTCCTTTTCCGCTTCAAAAACAGCTTGTAGATTGATAATGCATTCTGTATTATATTGTGTATATATACAAACACTGCAAATTAATAAAGACATTGATTAAAGATCAAAGGAATCATGCACAGCCATTTGATAAGATTATTTGTACAGGTATGGGAACCGTTATCCACAAACCAATTATCCAGAAAATTCGGAATTACTGGAAGGCCACCTCCCATAGACACCATTATCAGCAAGTTCAGTTCCTTTTTCTTTGTAAAAATCAAACAGTACCTGGTACTTGATCCAAGCTAAGATATAATTAAACCTTATTGGATTCAATAAGGGTTCTATTGCGTTTATTTAAAGGCATTGTTTACTTTTGAGTTAAGTTACTTTGATGTAGAGTGTAATATTCTGAGACAATTTGCAGTTGGTCTTCATTCTTTAGTATTCTTTAGTTATTTGTATTTGTATTTTTTTTAATGATTTCAGCAGATCTTCAGTTTAGAGTTTTAGCAGCAATCTGGTTGCTAGGGTCCAAATTACCTTAGCAATCAGGGAGTGGTTTGTATGAGAGGATGGTATATAAATAGGAGAGGACCTGAATAGAAAATAAGTTATAAAAGGTAACAATAACAATAAAACTGTAGCCTCACAGAGCAATAGTTTTTTGGCTGCTGGGGTCAGTGACCCCCATTAGAAAGTTGGAAAGAGTCAGAAGAAGAAGGCAAATAGTTCAAAACCTATAAAAAATAAATGATGAAGACCAATTGAAAAGTTGCTTAGAATTGGCCATTCTGTCCCATACTAAAAGTTTACTTAAAGGTAAACCACCCCTTTAATGTTTAAATAATTTTATAGTAGACTTAAAGGAGAGGGAATGGCTAAGTCACTTGGGGGTGCCAAAATGTTAGGCACTCCCCAGTGACTTTAATCGTTTACCTTGTACCCCAGGCTGGTGCCCCTGTAAGGAGAAAACTGCACCAGCCCGGGGAACCTGCAGCGAGTATTTCCTCTTCCTTATTTCTTCTGTCTTCGGTATCCCTGGGTCGACACATGCGCAGTAGAGTGAAAAAGCCGACTTTTTTTTGTTAAAGTTCAGCTTCTCACTCTACTGTGCATGCACAAGCGCGCAAAGACTGCAGAAGGAAGAGGAGACACTCGCTGCAGCTACCCCGGGTTGGTGCGCTTTTCTCCTAACAGGGGCACCAGCCCGGGGTACAAGGTAAGCGATTAAAGTCACTGGGGGGTGCCTAACATTTTGGAGCCCCCAAGTGACTTAGTCTTTCCTTCTCCTTTAAGGTATGGAGATCTAAATTACAGAAAGACCCCCTTACCAGGAAAACCCCAGGTTTCCAAGCATTTTGGATAACAGGTCCCATCTCTGTATATGTTAAGGATTTTGTGTTTGAACTTCCAATAACACACTTACAATTGTTTTGTTCAGAATTCAGGTACAGCTCAGGTTTTCAGCTTGGTAGCAGAACGTCGGAAAAAGTTCCAGGAGATAATTAACCGCAATAACAGTGAAGCCAATCAAGTTGTGCGCCCCAAATCTTCAGCTCTGAAGTGGACGGCACCCGGTGCAACTCCTCAGTTAACGACAGTCATATTAGAGGTGAAAGAGAGCATGCTATCCCTGCTTATTAAACTGCACAAGAAGCTCTCGGGAAAGCAGGATTCCTATTGCCCCCCCTGGTTGGATGATCCAGAATGCCTTGTCCAGCCGGACTTACCTGGGTATTGTCATGGCGATGGTGTAACCGCTGTAGAACGAATTTTACTGAAAGCAGCATCACAAAGTCGTCTGAACAGACAGAGTATTGATGAGATATGCAAGAAAGCTCCTCCACCCGTGCCACCCAAAAAATCTAGTCCTGCTGACAAGAAGACTTTGGGTAAAGAAGAAAGGTAATGACTCCTGCTACTACTAATAATTCCTCTTAGGATAATTGTTATATTTCTCTGTATAGCAGTACCGTACTTGAAATTCAAATATTTTTAAGTATTTGTAAGAGAAAATATCAGAGTTTGTTTAAGAGAACAAAAGTTTAAAAATAAGTATGGGTAGAAATTCTGTTTTATATATTGGCTTTACTGTCCCAGCAAAAGCTTCAATAGCCTTATAGCAGTAATAACACAAGCTGTCAATGAAAACCACTGACAGAATCCTGTCCTAATGCACTGCAGCTCTTCCATTGTATTCCCATCTGTGGAGTTCCCAGTATTCTGTACTTAATAACGCTGTCTCTTCACAGCCTGGATCATACAATTTTTAGGGATTAAGCCCTCTTCGTAGTCCAACATTTGTTCAAACCCCCATTTCATAAATCCATTTTTATAATTATTGCTCTGATATGCTTCCAGTGGTATCCAGAACAGAAAAAATGTTTCATTTCAAATCTTACTGTTTTTGCAAAGGTGCAAAATGAATGAAAGTCGCACTTAAACACTTGTTTTGAATATTTGTTCAATCTGCCCCCTCTGGTGACATCAGTGACAGACATGGTTACTATATCTACGTCACTGGAGGGGGCAGGACACCATAAAGATGTGACTGTGTTGGTAGGCAGTGGGAAGTTTGAACCGTACAGGCAGGGACTCACTTTTTGTGATGGCTTATCAGACCAAACCCTCCCGTTTAACAGGTAAAACTGCAGGTTTTGGCCAGACCTGCACATTAGTAACACAAACCCTATGGTCTTTTCTCATAAATGAGATACATTTATAGGGCCCAATGAATTTTGGTTTGTTGTAGAGGCAGTTACCCCTGCTTGCACCCCTTTAAAAACAGCATTGGTTTAAAATTAGATGCCCACCTTTTTTCATTATTATTGACTGCTAAAATGGAAGATTTCACTACACTAATGGCAGACATGGAGTCGCATTCGCCAGCATGAGGCCCCGATTTTACATCCTGACCCATAAAGTCCTTTGGTGAGGACACCAACCAAGCCGATCTTTCCCCAATATGACCAACTTGAGCTTGGCAATATTGAGCTGATCTGGTTGTTCAGCTCTTGGACCAATGACCGGATCGTAATAGAGGTAAATGCAGGTCATTGGGAGAGGACCACGTAAATGCCAAATCTGCCTAATTGATACCTGTGTGATTTGATATCTGGACTATTTTCAGACAGATATTAGTTAGGCAGGCCTTATACACAGGCCAATAAGCTGCTAAGTCTTTCTAGAAGGACTTTCAGCAGCTTTTATTGGCCCATGTATATGGTAAACATATTTGTTTGCACAAAGTGTCAGTATTTGTGAATTCATCAACGTATCTAAAGAATAGGCTAGTTGTTGTGTCCGCCTGTATGCACTTGTGTGGCCACAGCATAGACACAGTGTTTGCTGAATCTTGCAACACATTTACAAATATCTATAGTTGTTGACAGCTCTGAATTAAGATGAATCTAATTTGGCATTACGGCGCTCCTCTGAGAGCCCCACTTCCATTTATTTCTGAATTCCAATCCAAGTTTCCTTGTAATGAAGATCGAATGGGCTGTAAGAGCTCAATGATGACCCATTTCTGGTTACTTCAACCTGCAGACAAAGACAAAGGTGGCATTACCCAGACGAAGTGCTGTCACCATAGAAACAAGAGAGCGAGCAGTTGTAGAAAGGCTGAGAAGCTTTGCAATATTTTTCAGCCTCCGTGTCTCATCCCCATGAGCCATCATGGAAAATTACTGAGCTGCGCTGAATCTGTCAGAATTTGTTTATGTCTTCTTATTAAGGGTCTCTATTTACAGTCAGAGCTGCTTAACTTGAAGTATTTCGTAGATGGGGAGAAATGCATGCCGGCGACTGCTAATGCCACGCGAGCTTTACAAAGCAACAAGCAGGAGGGGATGCACAATTTCTATTTATATTCCGGTGCAGTTAGTCCTTCAGGGTTGGGGGGGGGGGGGGGGGGGGGTAAAGTCGGAAGAGCTCAGAGTCTTCAGAAATAATTATTAAGTTGGCTGCACAATGAAGCAATTCCTAAACAGATATTTGCTGGCAAGCAGTAAAAACGCGTGATTGCCGCAGGCACCGTTTAATTGACAGAAATGGTTGGGGAGCAGCTTTTAAAAATGCTGGAAATGCATCTCACTTCACAAACCCATGTGGTTAACACAACAGGGCCACCTTGTCAGTTGCAATCTGATAACTGTGTGTGTGGATGGAGATGTGAATGAGCAGGTCGGTCAACTCATGTTACTGATTTTGACATTATTTATAGTCACCTATTAGAGAACCTAACTGGACAACAGCATAACCTGGTCTTGGTGGAGTTTTTATTCTATCCCTCTTTTGGAACAGAATATACTGTACATCATTTTTTGCAATGTAAATAGAAACATTTGTTATAAATAGAATAGGTAAATAGAATATGACCCTTTTGTATATTGAGACAATATTAGATGCCAAGTTGGCAGCTCATTGGGCCATGGAGTGGAGTAACTTAACTATACCAACTCCCCTGAAAAATAGTTTTTGTGATCTCTCTCAGTGGAGTCTGCACTGAACAGCCTGCCCGAATGAGATCTGGCTGAAAATCATCATAATAATCCTGTCTGGTGATACACTAATGTGGTCTTCTTCGAATGGATGTCTTTAGGCCAGTGGCATAACTACCTCCCTGTGGGCCCGGGGGAAATTTTGCTTCCCCCCATCTGCACACTGTACCTAACATCTCTGGCAGGGTCCAAGGTACAGTTGGATCTCTTGTACCCCCCCCCCCCCCCATAGTTATACTACTACCCTACACAAATTATCAGCTCACACAGATATGACCCAACCTGTTGGTGGCCCTTTAATCTCTTTTGAGTAGAATTTTCTATTCTGCCACCCCATCAAAAAAATGACAAGATTTACAAACTTGCTGAGAACACCGTGGCCAGTTGTTATAACTGCTCTCAAGGCAGTGGTGGGGCGTTCTTATCCATAAAGAAAGCCAATAACTGTGCTTGCTGTTAGAATCTGGTATATATATTATGTACATTTTATGGCTATTCGTGGAACAGCATTCTTACACATTTGGTCATTGTTAATAAAATCTCAGTGCAGTAGATAAAGCCCAGCTTTATATCTCTATTTTTCCAATACTTAGTGAAATAAAAATCAATTTATTCTAGAGATTAATTTAGCATAATTCCCTCTTCTATCTCTCCATTGGGCTATATTAATATTTTATTTTTCAATAAAGTAGATAGAGATCATTTCTAGGCATGCTTGATAAGGCTCTATAAAATACAGGCTTTGTGCTGAGTAATTTTCATCTACAGTGCAAAGATTTTAAAAGCATTTTTGTTTACAGATCCCACAAAGAAATCTGAGCACCTTCTCTACAGACGTAGACCCTCGGCTTGTGCATTTCCTCTGATATTGACATAGTATTATGATAGAACGTGTTCTCAGAATCTTTATTTGTGCATTTATGGTTGAAATGTACATTTGACTTTTTGTGTTTTTGCTGTGCAGACGGCAGAAAGCGAGGGAGAGGCAACAGAAATTGCTTGCGGAATTCGCCTCAAGGCAAAAAAGCTTCATGGAAACAGCGATGGATGTTGGTATGTCAATTTTTGCTCTGATGGAGAATTACCTCCGTTATGAAATATCAAACACTGTGTCCTTAGGCCGGCTCTCTGATTGATGTAAAGGGCAGAGCCATGTTCCACCCTTTCTTACGCTGCTTGGGGGAGGTGGCAGATACAGGGTGAAAGCAAGGACATGAGCAGCGAGTCTAAAAAAATAACCCTAAATAACTTCTTTCTCTTGCTTTTGCACAGAAGGAGAAACAAGTGCTCAGCGATGCTTTAAAAACTTTTGATTCTGGGAAATAATTTTATGTATTTAATGCTACGGCTGACTGCACACAATGCTTTGTGGTCGTCCATTTCTAATTTTTGTCAACTAAACTGGCTGACCATTGGTGCAGAAAAATTATTATCAGAACCTCATGCGGTTACTCACGATGACAATCCAGTGGCATAATGACCCATTAAGCATGTATGGGCAAGCAAAGGCTGAACTGGAACTGTAGGTGGATTTTTATAGTTTGTCCAGTGTGGATGTATAAAAGACAAGTAAATGACCAACTTATTATATGCTTGTTTTATTAGAAATAGTTGATAGGTGAGTTTCCTCAGGGTACTCTGGTTTCTTCTAACATTTCAAAAACTTATAGGCAGGTTAATTGGCCCCTGATAAAACTGACGTCAGTATGTGTGAATGTGATAGAACCCCCTTATGCAATAAACGTCACTAGGTTTGCACAGGAGCAGTAACCCATACCAACCAATAAGATGTTTGTTTTTAATCAGGTGACCAGTAAATTCTACCTTCTGAGTGGTTGCTATGGGTTACTGCTCCTGGGCAATCTTTGTGCCTTTTATTTGATAACCGCTTTAAATTGTAAGCTCCACTGGAGCATATGTGAATGATGTATGATCTCTTTAAAGTTTTTAAATAACAGATAAACAATAGATTATAAGCAGGTCCTCTGATTCTATTTGTAATCTAACTTTTTTTGCGAAATTATTTTAATACCCTTGTTTGTTATAAATTATTATAAAGTGTTGTGTAGCTTGCTGCTGCTCCTTTTCAGCCAGGACAAATCCAGTGTGCAGGGGTATAGGGTATAGGGTACTGGTGCTTTGGGCAAAACCGAAGAAAACGTGATGGTTGAGCTTTTGGGCATAGGGCTTCTGCCAATGGGAAGGAGCACTGAAATACTATAACTGTTCTAACAAGGACCAAGTGATAAGGAGAGGGTCTGAATAGAAAGATAAGTAATGAAAAGTAACTATAACAAGAAAATTGTAGCCTCGCAGAGCAATGGTTTTTTGGCTGCTGGGGTCAGTGACCCCCATTTAAAAGCTTGAGAAAGGCAAATAATCCAAAAACTTTGAAAAATAAATAATGAAGGTTGCATAGAATAACATGCTAAAAGTTAACTTAAAGGCGAACTACCCCTTTAATATAAAAGGAAAAGGAATAGAAGGTAAGGGAACCCAGAAGTGGAAGAGAGGGAACAAAGTTGAAAAATTAAAGGCTTACAAGAAGAGAGCTATTGTTTAGCCTGAGAGGTAAACAGTTTATTGACATATTATAAATAACCAACTTATTTTATTATAGAATCCTAAACTCACAATCATATAACACTAAGGGGAAAACATAATAAAGCTGGGGTTATCAGACGAGAAAAAGAAAAATGTCAGAGTGCTAGGACAACCCCATACTTAGCTGCATCCAATCTGTGTTCATATCATTTACTTGTCCCACACCTTGTGTCTCAACCCTTTCTCCTTGTAGATTGTAAGCTCTTTTGGGCAGGGCCCTCTTCACCTCTTGTATCGGTTACTGATTGCTTTATATGTTACTCTGTATGTCCAATGTATGTAACCCACTTACTGTACAGCGCTGCGGAATATGTTGGCGCATTATAAATAAATGTTAATGTAATGTAATGTATGGTATATACTGTATGGGGATATGCAACTTGCTTAAGCCTAGGCAGTATTACATGTAGAGCAAATGGATACTGGTTTGGATAATTATTAGTATTTTTGCCAGCCCACTGTATGCAGTTTAATAAATAATGATGTTTGTTTGTGTTGTATGATCACTGTTTCTGTTTATAGGGTTACTACCATAATTATTTATATGATAGTGGGTTGACATGAACTGCTGAGGGGTCATTTAGGAACACGGCCACAGTGCGCAAAGTGCATTTTTGGGGTTTAAGCTGCTTTGTTTTTACCCGCAACACAGCATTTTCTTCCCACAATTCATTTACACACACAAATCTAGATTCAAATCAAATTGGACACGACTGCACTGAAAATATTTGTTTTTCGGATGTCATCATTTCTAGCACTCAGTGTTAAAATGGCATCTACAGGCCAGGTACAAGGTGCTGCACCAAATGACGCAAGCTGCTGTGGGAGCCTGTGTTAATGCACTGGGTGCAATTTGCAAGGGAAAGTGGAATAGAAACAGTGGTGCTAAGTGTAACTATGTACAAGGTGTTTTACACAAGAGTATCTTTAATGAATGGGTTATGTTTGCTTAGCAACTGGGGCACACTTCGCCCAGATAGCAGTTAAGCAGGCTGCCAGGAGGGCTACCTCTGTCCTTGCCCTAAATATTGATGGTACAGGTATGGGACCCATTATCCAGAATGGTCGGGACCTGGGGTTTTCCATATAAGGGGTCTTTCCGTAATCTCCTACGCTAAGTCTACTGAAAAACATATTTAAACGGTTAAATAATTAATCCAATAAGGATTAATTATATCTTAGTTGGGATCAAGTACAAGGTACTGTTTTATTATTACAGAGAAAAAGGAAATCATTTTTAAAAATGTGAATTATTTGGTTAAAATGGAGTCTATGGGAGATGGCCTTTCCGTAAATCGGAACTTTCTGGATAATGGGTTTCCGGATAAGGGGTCCGATACCTGTATTTAGCATTCAGAATTGTTTAATATCCTGTTCATTCAATTGCAAGTAAGACACAAATGAGGCTCAACATAGATGCTAAACTGAACAGCTTCAGTTGCCAATAGCAACCAGTTAAAACTTCCTTACATTTTCTAACCTGCGGACTTTACAAAGCAAATTGCTGATTGGTTGTTATTGGCAACTGCCCTTCTGAAATTTAGCACCTATGTTTGTAAATAAGAACCAGACTTCAGTAACACTGTCACCAAAATGATCCACTTGATGAAATGCTATTTAATATTGCAGAATATTCTAAAATATTTACGCAGAGTGTTGGCAAGGAAGCAATTTGGATATGGGTTTGTTGGCAGCCAGCGCTGTTTCCCTGCAGGATGCCAGGCAGTTATTTCTGCAGATAGGCTGCGGGGCAGACAATATGCACACATTTTTGAAGGAGGTGACATAGATTTCTTAACACTTGTCATTTAGCGAAGCCAGTTAGAAAATAAATGAGTTTTCACTTCTCTTTTGAGAATACACTTGCTGGGCCTGGGCAAGATATATTAGTCTGTTAATAGCTCCTTCGGTGCTAGGGGACTATCTTGACATAAAATGTTTAGCGAGAGGGAAATATTGCTTCCGGCTATATTGTGTAAACTGTATTTAGCATGTTAAAGCCCATTTTAACAAGCTGTGTGACCTCCGCCGCTCAAGCACATTTTGGAGAACACTTAGAATGATGTATTATTGAACTTAGCATTGCCAGAACACAACATATATCATGTTGATCTTTACAGGGAGAATAATGTTGTTTTGATTCCCAGTGTCTGGTGGGAATGTTCTTATTTAAAAGTTTTATTTTTCAGTTGCTCCTTTTGATCTAAATTGGCTGTTTTTGTTATAATATAGCGGGTTGTGATTTTTATTGTGTATTAACCAGTACTGTGATCCCGAGCTGAGTAAAGGGGTGGTTCAGCTTTAAGTTAACTTTTAGCATGTTTTAGAATGTCCAATTCTACGCAACTTTGCAATTGGTTATCATTATTTATTAGTTTTTGAATTATTTGCCTTCTCTTCTGCCTCTTCCCAGCTTTTAAATGGGGGTCACCGACTCCAGCAATGAAAACCTATTGATCTGTGAGGCTACAATTTTATTATTATTGCTACTTTTTATTACTTATCTTTCTATGCAGGGCCTCTACTATTCATATTCCCATCTCTCATTTAAACCACTGCCTGGCTGCTAGGGTAAATAAGACCCTAGCAACCCAATAGCTGCTAAAATACCAAATGGAGAACTGCTGAACAAAAAGTTAACTGAAAACCTTTACAAAATAAAAATGTAGACTAACTGCAAATTGTCCCACAATATCAATGTCTACATCATATTAGAAGTTAACTTAAACGTGAACTGCCCCTGTTAGTGCATATTACTTCTCTATGTTAATGCCAGGTTTTTTGATTTTTGAAACCCTATCTGAGCCATCGCATTGCTCTTAGGCACCCTATGCAAGGAGTGTGGATTTCCTAGTCCTGTTAAATAAGGGCCATGCTCTTGCGCCCCTTAGTGCTCTTGCACTTGACTCTCGGGGTTGTAAATGACCCCTAATATCCGCCACTGACTTGCACCAAGTGCACTGGAGCATGCAACCTGCATTTGTTTGACGTGTCCCTGAATTTCCAAGTGGTAATCCTTTCTTATCGAGTTACAGCTCAGGCAAATTGCCAGCGCAATTACTCTGGAATTGTGAGAGAAATTGCTGCATTATGGGGAAAAAAACAGCAACCTGTGTTCAAAAATTACACTTGTACACTGTATGGCCTTTGTAAATGAGCCTTTCTGTATTCTATGATCATTGGGCATTTGAGCCCTGCTGCAGAAAAGCACTATATAAATCAGTGATCCTCAACCACTGGCTTGTGAGCAACCCCTTGGCTGTTGCTCTCAGTGCCCCCAAACCAGTTAGTTATTTTTGAATTCCTACTTGGGGGGAAGTTTTGGTTGAATAAAAACAAGATTTCCTACCAAATAAAGCCCCCTGTAAGCTGATAGTGTGCATAGAGGCTGCCTAATAGCCAATCACAGCCCTTATTTGGTACCTCCATGAACTTTTATGGTGCTTGTGTTGCTCTCCGTCTTTTTGCATTTGACTGTGGCTCACGAGTAAGAAAGGTTGGGGACCCCTGATATAACTAATGCCCCTTCCCCTCCCACCAGCGTGTTCATGTGTTACTTACTTACATACATTCTTTGCAGGTATGCATTATAGGTGGTAAGGTGTTTGTGAATTCAGATTAAACAGCAACATTTAGTAGGTATTATTAAAGTATATTTTCTGCTTGTATTAATTGCCCTGCTTGCCTAGACCAGTAAACCATGTAACTAGCAAGCACAGGTTTTGCTAACATAGTAAGAGATGCACAAAACTAAAGGGACAGTATAACTTGTAACCTTTGAACAAATGGTATACTTACACTTTTAAAATAGCAAGATTGATTGAAACTATTTGGAAATTTATCTTATTTATTTAATTGCAATTTTATCTGAAGGTGTCTGAACTCAATAGGCTTTTCAGACCTTCTTTTCCTATTATAAATCAGTCTAATGAGAATATTAAAATGCAGTTCTTGTTGCATGGTTTCCCTCACTTCTATTACTTCTGTTATTGACCCCGTATAGAAAGATTTTAAAACTGCATTTACTGTAGGTCTGTAAAGAAACAATAGTTAAGCAAGAAACCATTAAAGACAAGTGCCCCTTTATAAGAATTTGACCTGTTTTATTTGGTTACAACAGATACGAAAGATTTGGCTGGGTTTATGAAAATCATATTGAATAAGTAGGATTTTTTCTCTCTTTATTCATGGATGTTTGTAGTGTATAACCATGAACTCTATGAAGCAGTATTTATATTACATTTTGAAGTGGCTGCAAAATATCTCGCCACATGAGGTATTGCTGAATGAAGCCGAAAATAGCATGAGATTCATCGCGGCACAGAGGATAGCTGAGCCTTTTTCATCGAAGGTTAGAACTGTTATCCAAAGATAATAGAGTGCAGGGAAAATGCGTCATAGAGCAGTCACCCTTGTGTGAAAATAGATTATATTTGTCTCCGGGTTTAGAATGCTAGGCCTTTCCTTCTTGTGACAGCGTAAGCATTCCTTGCACTGGTGCTGCACAAGTGACAATAAACCTTTCGTCTCCTGCTGCTTTATGTTCAATATACTATTAAAATCCAAAAATTAGAGTTTCCTTGTACACTCCGACACAAACTCAGCTTAATGACTTATGTAGAAGAATCCTTCCCTATGATGCTGCAAATGGAAAATACATCCCTGTTTTTGACAGCCAGTTAAAAGCACTTCTCCTTGTTCCATGTTAAAGTGATGGATTCTGGGACTGTAGGTGGCCATACATGGGCTGATTAAAGCTGCCAGCAGACTGAGTAAGCAGCTTACCAGTCTTTGTATAGGGTCCTCAGAAAATCAGTCATATGTTGATCAGGCAGGTCTAAAAAAAAAAAAAAAAACTCGTTTGAATGAAGAGCACATGGCTTGCCCTGACGGCCTCCATCTTGTCAATGTAATTTGATCGCTGGACCAAACCTTGGGCCAAACAATTGGATCTACCCGATATCGCCAACCTCAAGGTGGGAATATCGGGGAAAGATCTACTTTTGTTGACCTCGCCAAACAAGGGCATCTTTCAATGTGAGGCTACCTTCCATCCGTTTTCGATTGTGGATGGTGCGCAGATCCTTTGGAAAGCAGAGTCAAACTACAAATATTTGTATATATTAAGAGGAAACCACAAATGCCTTTTTATAATTAAAAAAAATGTGTTTTTGCACCTTTTTTTTGTTTCATATGCCAAGTTCAATGAGCTAATGTTACAACGGGTGGATTTTTTTTCCTTTTCTCAGTAGCAATATGTAATTACTGGAGAATGCAAACAAGCATACAAACTGGTATAAATGGGATCCCTGTGTGCTAAACCTTATCTGAGAATATTAGGGCCCTCCTTAATTGCTGTAGAAATGTATCAGCCCTGGGCTCCCACATATCTATCTCTCTGTCTGTCTGTCTATCTGTCTGTTTTTCACTATTCCAGTCAGTATTGTATAATTATCTTTAGTGGTCCTTTCACCTGAAACCAGAGAATGTGCTCCATTTATATTTGTTCAGCTGAATATGGAGATAAGGAATGGTCTGTGTATAAAACAAGCTACAGATAATGAACCCTACCTTAAAGTGGGATATATGGTCTCTTTAGAAACATGCTGTTGCTTTCAGTTTCTTGGTCATTTCACATAAAATTAAGCTTTTAATGAACCATATTTTTACTTATTTGCCATTCCCTAAGCCTTCAGTTCTAATTAGCTACCGTTACTACATTATTCTTTAGCACAATGCCTAGCTTTACCTGGTAATAGACTATTGACCCAACAAGCACTCTGCATGTCTTTGGGGAGCTCTTTCGCTTTTGTGATAAAAAAAAAAAGTATATAAAAGGCTCATGATTGATAGGAAGAAGCTTCTTATTCAAAAGAATGTAGCTTTTCTCAGCCTACAAATACAGCATTGACTTCAGTAGGCAATAAAGTTTGGCCCATAGGAAACAGTTGGTCCATTTGTAGTATATGTGGCTTCTTGCTTCAGATTTCTTGTGCCACACTAGTGAGGGTGTTTCTTTTTTGTGTTTAATTAGTAGTTGCCAAATAGTACTCATTAGCCTCTTCTGCTGCCAGGAGAAAAAAAACATTTTCATTTAACAGTGATACGTGGTTTATGTCATCACTCCCGTGCACTTACATCCCTTCATTCTTTCCCACATTAATTTATTCTTGGTTTCAAGGACATTAATGTTGACCAGCATTTATTTTATACTAAATGCATTTTGTCACCTTTCTCTTCATATTAAACAGAATCACCTGAAAGTGATGTGGCAATGGAAATAGCTGGAGCTGAACAGCACGTGGCAGAACCAATATATGATTGTGTTATATGTGGACAGAGTGGCCCATCTACAGAAGATCGCCCTCTAGGGCTTGTTGTTCTGCTTCAGGCATCTTCTGGTAAGTCTGGGCATACTTTGTAGAACCTGTGATACAGTATAAAAGGTTGTTGAAGATGATCAACACAGTTCTCATTACTGACTGTGTAATTTTAATTTTATTGACTTGTTCTGTTTGTGTCTCTCCGTTGTAGTTTTGGGGCATCGGCGTAAGAGCACAGAGCCAAAGAAACTACCAACCACAGAGGAGGAGCAGATATACCAAGAGGGCACATGTGCAGCAGCTAATGATGTCAAACTTGCAATATTACAGAGATATTTCAAAGATGTAAGTAGGTTATTTTTAACTAAGCTTATTCTTCCAAGGTTTCTAATCCTCCCCCTGACAACTAGAGATCCATCCAACATTGTGCTCCACCCTTATATGATTACCAGTACTGGTGGGTTTTAGGCCAGTCCACACAACACTGTTACATATTTGGTGAATCAGCCATTCATCCATAGTTCCAAGAATTTACAGGCCAGCAAAAGTGTTTAGAGAGAATTAGGCAGGACAGTGAATTTAAAGGAGAAGGAAAGGCATTTTGGTATTTTACTGCCAATAGATCCGCCACATTAGTGCCACCTAGAACGTTATATTTATTCTGCAGTAAGCTCTGCCATACCTAAATAAAGAGCTCTAGAAACTCCCTCTGTTTGTTTAAGATTGCAGCTGCCACTTTAGCTTGGTCTCCCTGTAGGTTCCTGCTGCAGCATGAATTCTTTTTTTTCCACTTTATTTTTATTGGTTTTTCTTTGCTTTAAAATTAAAGTTTTAAAATTCTCAGTGTAAAATAAAGGTTTGAAAGGGGTTAGGGAAGGGGGAATGGAAAAGGAAAAACAACTGGGTTGGGATAAGTGTCTAAGTGTGTAGAAAAAAATTGTCATCTGCTCTTAAGGCTATTACTTATTACTTTGACACGTGTTAGGTACCATCTTAGTTTTAATAAAATTTCCCCCCAATTCTTATGGAAGGGGGAGCAAGAAAAGGGTGGGAGAGAGCAGTGCAGACTCATGCCCCAAACCTGAAGGAGCCCTAAAGGAGAGGAGACAAGTAATCCTGTTTTTTTTTATAGTTAACTCAGTGCAGTTTTCTGTGAGTGCTTATGGCTGTATTTACATAGACCTTTCTGTTAAAGCTTACTTAATTCTTACCTTTACTTCTCCTTTAAGAGTGCATTGTACATTTAAGATGTTTTACATATGGTAATACAGACAGTCAATTGTGTTATATAAGCAATACAAAAAACTCAGAAACAAATTTTATCGATAGCCTTTGGTCAGGTAAGATTCCAACACAGTGTGACGGCAGATTTTTCATTTTTAATAGTATTGTGTGTGAAATAACCTTCAGATTACATATTGCTTTTGTAGTGTGTTTATTTTTACCCTACGGTAGCTGGAGTAATCTTTAAATAGATGGATTTACCCTCTGCTGTCACAGGAAAATACATCATTTGTACCCCAGATGTCTTTCCCACTATGTGACACATGGAAGTGATGCATCATGAGTAACGCATATACATTTTACTCACATATGGTGTTGCCTGTGTATTGATCGACACCGTGTAACTTTAAACCTGCCACTGATCTCATAGGTGTGTGATATCCATGCATCACACACAGCATAGTGGAATATGTTGGTCCTTTAGAAATACCTGTTAATACAGGTATGGGACCTATTATCCAGAATGCTTGGGACCTAGGGTTTTCCGGATAAGGGGTCTTTCCGTAATTTGGAACTTTATATTTTCAATCTAGTAAAAAGAATTTAAACATTAAATAAACCCAATATGACTTTTTTGCTTCCAACAAAGATCAAGTACATCTAAGTTGGGATCAAGTACAGGTACTGCTTTATTATTACAGAGAAAAAGGAAATCATTTTTAAAAATGTGAATTATTTGATTATAATGGAGTCAATGGGAGATGGGCTTCCCGTAATTCGGAACTTTCTGGATAACGGGTTTCCGGATAAGGGGTCCCATACCTGTAATTATATCATTTCATACAGAAATGTCTTGTTGCTGAACAACTTCCATCTTCATCTCTTTGTTTATATTTTGATAGCAGCTTAATAGAGTGGACATTCTCCAGTTGGCCTTAGTGCTAAAGACCTTGCCAAACAGGTGGATCTTTGCCCTATCTGGCCTCCTTTAATAGTAATTACATTTACAAACAACTGTTGAAAATATGTAACTAATTTGTATTAGAAAGTTACTTAACATTACATTTTCTTTCATTATCATTTTCATTGCAAACATCTGATTTTGTGTGAAGATCTGCTTTATAAATTATATTCCTTTATGGTATAACATTTTTTTTTTTTTTTACTTTATTTTGTATTTAAAACCATGTATCCTTTACATGGTACTTTTCAGGCATTTCAGTAGCTTATGTTGTCTGAAAAAAATATATATATATGTATAATTATATAAAATACCAGATTTTTGTAGTAGGAACCCATTGCCAGTTGGCTGCACAAATAAAATATCAAGTTCAGTCAGTAGTAGCTCTATTATATGTGACAATTAATTTGTATGAGATGCTGAAGGGCATTTTCTTAAGGAGTTAAAAGTTTAATTAATTCACTGTGTCATCATGAATTAAATGGTCTGAAACTGGCTTTTTTCTCACTCCTTTCTATTCCTTTCTGTATTTGCCAGTATTTGTTGCATATATTCCCCCTATTTATTTCCTTATTTTTTTTCCCATTACGATAAGGAATTCATCATATAGTGATTATAGTAGTACGTTTAAGTTTTTGTAACTGTAATGGCTACTAAAAAAAACAGTATATGTCTGTTTATATTCTCTTCACTCCACTCCTGATACAATGTAATAAAGGAGGAATCCATCACAGGGTAGCAGGTATAAGTGGGGATCACCCCTGCACACTGCAATATGGCACAATAAACATGGAGAGTTATCTCTGTGCACACTTGCTAAGCTGGGCTACTTTTCTTTTTTGCTTAGAATTGAGTTTTCTTTCATTATGGACCCCTTCCTGTAAAGTTATTTTCAACATAAAATTGTGGCCATTTATAGATAGCCGTTCCTTCTTTCATTTCTTCTTATTGTAAGTTCTGACTAATAGAAAACAATTGCTCTGGGTAGTACAGTCAGTCCTGCTTGTGCAACTTTAAATAAATGCTTATTCTCAGCTGGGCAGCTTGTTTGTTCTCAGGGATAGCAACTACTCGTTGATTGGATATTAACCCAAAAAGTACACCCCGAGCAGCTTCTTTAAGAGAGAGGCAGGCAGACCCCCCACAGTGTGGCTGATGTGTAAGCAGCTGAATGTTGCCCACATGCTGGTAACATTTTATTTGCTCTTGCTGCTTCCTAAATTGTTTGGGAGTGTCAGGAGTGGTTTTTTTTATTTGTTATACCGTTTAAAACCGTAAACCGCAGAGATCAAAACTGAATCCTGAGAACTTTAGTCACCAGAAAAATTCCATTTTTATTGTACTTCTGTTTTATTAAGTCCTTAAACTGTCCGTGGTAGGAATGCTGTGAGTTCAGGATCTTGTTCTGTATTCAATACATTCTAGACCATAGTTATAAAGGTGAGTAATAAAAAAATAGTAGAAATATTTGATTAGCTTTTTTATGTAGTGCTAGAATGTCGGTCACACTTTTGCAGAGATTATTAATCATTCATATCTGTCCTTTACTCAAGTGGGGCTTTCAGTCTATGGTCCCTAGCATGCACACAAACACACACCTACTTTTTATTAGAAAACAGTCTGTCTTTGTACTACTCCTTGCTGGTAATGCCAGATCATAGTTACATAGGTATGGTTGAAAAACAATCAAAAGCTTGGCCATCCATGTAAAGAGGTGGGCAGTACCAAGCTGATAGGATCATTGTGTCCTCAGGCCAACAATCGGATCATAATTGCTGCTATGCAGATAGCTGGGTCGGGGACAGCATCAATACAGATGCAGTCCATGATCTGATGAGAAAATCAATCCAGCCCAATTATCATCTGCCCAGTTTATGGCCAGATATCGGTCAAGTTGGACCATTAGAGGGATCCATATACAGGCTGATAAGCTACCGAATCTGTCTTAACGGGCCGAATCAGAAGCTTGAATCTTCCTGTGTATGCCCACCTAAAGTCCATAAAGTTCAACCCCTCCAAATGGACCCACATGATGATATATACAAATACAGACCTATCTATACACTCACATATACAAACTGTATACGCCAATATATATAATAATTGTAGATTTAATATCGCAGTAGCCTTTGATGTAATGCTTTTTCAATAAATCATCCAAGCCCCTCTTAAAGGTATTAATAGAATCTGCCATCACAACTTCACCACACAGGGCATTCCCCCAACCTCACTGCGAAGAACCACTTACGCTGCTTCAGATAGTTCTGTTCTCCTAATCTTAAGGGGTGGTCTCTGGTACGTTGATTATTTCTATGGGAAAAAGATCCCCCAATAATGTCCCCTAATGTACTTGTAAAGAGGTCAGAATTACCAAAAACTAGTGTTGCAAGACAGCAATAATCTCCATGCCCCTTTGCCACCCACACTGATCATTGCCATTTTAATGCCCGTGGTTAGACAGGTCTAAATTAATGGCATTAATTTGGGCATTTACAGTGTAAAGGGACTGAAACAATCCACAGATCACAACTGACAAGGTTATATAACCATTAACTACACATACTGAAGTTCATTAGTATATGTTTTTACGGTATATCCATTTCAAAATGCTGTAAACCATGCACACCAGTGTTTGTTTTATATTTATATAGTCTTACAAGGTATCAGTCCACTTCTTATATCTACAATGCATCAGAAATTATATTTATATGTGTGTTCATCTATGGATAAATATATAGACACATACCAGTATTTTTTGATAATAACAATTTATTTTGTTTTCTTAAAGAGCTCCTGTCTTCAGTCAGTATCAGTTGGTTGGGAAGGCGGCGTCTATGTTCAGACCTGTGGCCATACTCTGCATATTGACTGCCATAAATCTTATATGGAATCCTTACGGGTACGAGTTAAGTTTTTAACTCAGTGGTTAGGGCAGGTTTTTATTCATACAAGAGAGTTATCATTCTTACAGTTAATTAAAGATATAACTTATAATTTTAATTCAACCATCAATGTTTTTTTTTTTCTGAGTGCCTACTCAGTTATGCTTTATATTGTTAAAGGTTGCCCAGGGGTGATTTGGGGCTGTGTACCACCCTGAGGCACTTTTTTACCTTTTGAGTGGGCCAAGGGGGCTACATCACTATTGCTAAGATTGCAATTCTACTTTCTGCAATAGTAGAGTTTTGATTTAAAAACTGTTATTTCAGCTCTTTTTAAGTTTATTCAACCTAGTCCTAAATGAACACCACACCTAAAATGCTAAACAATTCACACATAAGGCTAATTTTCCTCTGTGCCTCAGGCTTCCAGCCACCAAGCCTTTTGCCAGTGAGCCTGTGATAATCAATGCGAGCCTGCAGTAAAGCAGATAAAATTGTTGCATACAGTGCCAAAATGGCTAAACACCTCCCAAGTTTTGTGGGTGTAAAATTATGTGCCTGTATTTATGAGGTTTAGTGGTTTAGAGTTTATTGCAAATATGTTAATTGATCTAATAGAGACTGATGCTGAAATCATTCTTGTTTGCTAAATTAATTTTATTTGCCCCATACCCACCTGACCGCAAATGCCTCCTAGGCCAAATTCAAGTCATTTCTTATTGCATTCAGGTTCAGTGTGTAGAAGCAGGTCTTTACCTACAGATATATTTATGGATTTATGGATATATATATTTAATATATATATTTAATATAGTGGGATAAATTAATGCTACTTTGTTGTATATTTTTTTTTTGTCTTTTCAGAATGACCAGGTTTTACAAGGCTTTTCTGTAGACAAAGGGGAATTTACATGCCCGCTGTGCAGGCAGTTTGCAAACAGCGTCCTTCCATGCTTCCCGGGAGACAGTACAGAGAGGGGGTCGTGGCACAGCCATGCAGCCAGCAGCAAAAGTCTGCAGGAGCTCATCAAAGAGGTGGAGGATCTTCAGGAGCAGCTGGGTACTTTCCCAGTAAGCATCAGTGTAAGGCAAAAGGGTCCTGCTTACTTGTTTCAACTTGCCACTTCTTCTTTCCTTCTGTGACATCTTATCAGTTCTTTGCAACAGAATATTCAGTATGAACCCCTTGATATAAGGGATGCATCGAATCCCGGATTCGGTTCGGGATTCGCCCGAATCCCAGCGTTTTTTAAGGATTCGGTTTCGGACGGATCTGCGGTCCCGGCAGAACCGAATCCTAATAATATCTAATTAGAATTCAGAAAGGGTTAAATCGGCAGCAAAATTTTTTCCCAGCTTCACGCGCGCGATTTTTAACCTCTTCCGATCCTAATCAGCATATGCTAATTCGGATTCGGCCGAATCATTCTGGGTGGGTTCGGAGGTTCGGCTGAACCCAAAAAAGTGGGTTTGGTGCATCCCTAATAAATATAAAAATAATAATTTCTATAATATTGATATACTCTTGATTAATTTTTGTATTGCACGTTAGACATCCAACTTGCAGCCCCTTTTCCTTTGTTGAACTTCAGCACCCTGCCACCTTTGACAGGAAACAAAAACTTGGTAATTTAACAGCCATTGGACAGCTGCTGGTATAGCAATGTATGTCACGTTGTCAGCCTTTCAGTAGTGAACTGAGCCCCCACTCCTTTAAGTCCAGCCCCAGTAAGTTGTTACAGAGTTAAGCTGCGACATTTAATGTGTTGTAATAATTTTTAGCATTTGTTTGATTGAATTAAATTTGCATACATGGGCCGATAAAAGCTTCAAATTCAGTCTAGAGGGGTCAAGTGCTGGAGCAGCCTGCCCAACTAGCTATCTATCAGGCAGCTTAGAAAATCCCACTGAGCGAGGACTGCATTAATTAAGGGAAAAAATTATAATCCCAAGTAGATGTCAGCCTATCAATTTGACAGACAATGGAGTTTAATGTTTGTACCGTATGGTGTTAGTATACATAACCACTATTTCTACATTTAAGAAGGTTTTTCTTTTTTAGTCAGAAACAAATTTAAGCAAGGAAATGGAGGCCGTTATGAAGGATATTAAAAGCACTACGCAGAAGAAATACACAGACTATAGCAAGACTCAAGGTTCCCCAGACAACGACTTTCTCTTCATGTATTCAGTGGCAAGGTAAGTGCCTATAGAATACACCTTATATCTTATGGCTGTTTTGTATGTTGTGTTATATTACTAATTAGACTGTTAGTAATACGATGCAAGGTTACCAAACAAGCGGATCTTTCCCCAATATGGGGCCAAATGAGTAGCATTGATGGGGTGTAGGCCATTGAGGCAAGGGCCGTATCAACAAGCCGATGTGTTCCTCGTCCCAGCAGCCGTCTGTACTTTTATTGGCTCATGTATGGCCACCTTTAGTCCAGGCCATTGTGAATTATCTGTATATTCAGTGGAAGCACATACCACCATGCATGACGTTTCAAAGTTAGAGACGTGACCAGTAATTTTTGCATGGATCAGATACAATTTTTTCTAAATGTGTTGATGTAGACTGCACCCTTTTTAACAACTTTAACCTGGTACAGGTATCGGACCCCTTATCCGGAAACCCGTTATCCAGAAAGTTCCGAATTACGGAAAGCCTGTCTCCCATAGACTCCATTATAAGCAAATAATTCAGAATTTTAAAACTGATTTGCTTTTTCTATGTAGAAATAAAACTGTACCTTGTAATGGATCCCAATTAAGATATAAATAATCCTTATTGGATGCAAAACAATCCTATTGGGTTTAATTAATGTTTTATTGATTTTTTTAGTAGACTTAAGGTATGGAGATCCAAATAACAGAAAGACCCCTTATCCGGAATACCCTTGGTCCCAAGCATTCTGGATAATGGGTCCTATACCTGTACCATCAAAAATGCAGTGACTTCTCAATTGTGTAAAAATACTGTAAGGAGTAAAAAGAATAGTGCTATCCAGCTACTGGATTTACCCCTGCAAGGAATTTTATGTCCCTCTGATTGCTCCATCAGGGCATGTAACTAATGGGGGGTGGGGGGTGACTGTTCCAGAGCCATCCCTTCCTTCCATAGGTTCTGCCAGCATGCAGTAAGGATATATCAGTTTTTATGCTCTTGGTGGGTGCTGTAATGCTGAGGGGGTTGGGGGCACAATTGCCAATTTTGCACCTGGGTTCATGGGTGTTTAGCTCTGTATAAGGGTGACGCATGTGCCCCTCCCAATTAATTTTGCATACTAAAGCAGCTGAGAGGAGGTAAGAGCATTTGACCTTTGTGTCCAGTTAGGAGTTAATCTGAATATAGTATTCTAGATTTGGCCATTGCAAGAGTTTGCAGCTTTTCTGAAAAAAGTGACATAATCTTTTACTTTGGTGAATGACTTTGCACCCTGATGTGCTGTTGCCATGACAAAGTCACTTAAAAAAAAAAAAGAAACCTGCTAACGTAAAGCAAATATTATTCGCCGTTGTGCTTATTTGCTCAATACTTTTTGTCCACACGCTGTTTCCTTTGCTGGGAGAAGTTATGTAAGTGCACTGCAGATTGCTAGAGAAGCAGAAAATTCCCTTCAGACAGCTGCCCTTATCAGCACAAACCAGATGGAGCACTGAGCCCGAGTATTATCAATTTTAAATTGCCTTTTTTCCCCCGAAAAATGGAAAGGATTAAAACATTCCTTCAGAAACGGGTGGCATTAGCTGCAAAAACTTAGTGATGTTAATACATCGATTGCTTGCTTTTTATTTATTTATTTTCTGTAAAAATAGCTGCACAGAGAAAAGGGCAGAGGGAAATCTTGCTGACATAAGCTTTAAAATATAAATCAGAAATACTTCAAAGCACATGAAGGCTTAGTTAAGCTGTAAGCCTCCCCCCCCCCCTCGAATGTTTAAATCTGTAATGTCATATACACGGGGGAAGCACTTCTACCACTGATGAAACAATCTTTGTAAACAACCATGTATGGGGAATGACTGTGTGTCATTTTAGTACACCCCCGTATGCAATAAAAGGCAGTAAGTTTGCCCAGGAGCAGTAACCCATAGCAGCCAATAAGTTGTTTGCTTTTAAACAGTGACCAGTAAATAATAATACAGGTATGGGATCCCTTATCCGGAAACCCATTATCCAGAAAGCTCCGAATTACGGAATGCCCGTCTCCCATAGACTCCATTTTAATCAAATAATTCAGAATTTTAAAACTGATTTCCCTTTTCTCTGTAGTAATAAAACAGCACCTTGTAATTGATCCCAACTAAGATACAAATAATCCTTATTGGATGCAAAACTATCCTATTGGATTTAATTGCAGTTTTATTGATTCTTTGGTAGACTTAAGGTATGGAGATCCAAATTACGGAAAGACCCCTTATCCGGAATACCCTTGGTCCCGAGCATTCTGGATAACGGGTCCTATACCTGTAATAACAATTTTATAGTGCTTTTATCCCTTGGAAACCCAAAGCACTTAATTCATTATGGATGGAAGAGATGCTTTTTATTGTATTCAAAAAGACTGTCTTGAGTCTGCTTTTAAAATCTTCTAGAGACTGCATTTGGCAAAGGGTTCCATACTGTGGGTGCAGTACTTAGGGAATCACAAGTTCTTCCAGATGAACAGGACCTTGATTATTTAGAGATTAAAAGGCAAAAAGGCCAATTTTGAACAAAATCCTCCATTTAATTGGAAGCCAGTGTAGGGAGCGTAGGACTGGGTGTTATATGGAGTATATGTGGCTTATGATTGCTACAAATTATGGTGAACAGAAAAATGTTGTTGCATGCACAAAAACTTAAAGGGGTTGTTCACCTTTCTGATAACTTTTAATATGACCGTTTTCAATGTGTCTTTTTTTTTATGATTTGTGGTTTTTTAATTATTTAGCTTTTTGTTCAAAAGCTACCCAGTTTGGATTTTGGGCAGCTATTTGGTTGCTAGGGTCCAAATCACTCAGCAACCAGGCAGTGAGAAACTGGAATATGAATAAGAGAGGGCTTGAAAAGAGTGACAAAGTAACAACAACAGTAAAAGTGTAGCCTCACAGAGCAATAGGTTTTTGGCTGCAAGATCAATGACCCCCATTTGAAAGATGGAAAAGACGCTAAGTTGCTAAGAATTGGCCATTTTATAACATACTAAACATGAACTTAAATGAAACATCCCTTTAAAATAAATCACATTTGAATAAAAGGTATTACAGTATGCAGGCCAATTTCTGGTCGTAAGACTGGTGCAAACCTTTAACCCTAAAGTGTCATATGTTGTAGAATCTCTGTCAGCACTGTTGATGTACTTATAACTGTATGGAAATAAAAATGGGACTGTTTGAATTTTGATTATCCTTCTTTTGAACTACCAAAACTATGGAAATTGAACTTCCACCAATATGATGTACTATTTTCTGACCATGTTGCTGTCTGGAATATTACCTTTGTCAATTGTGTAAGATAGTAACTACAGCTAGTAACAATTTATGTCTTCTTTCTTAACAGAACTAATTTGGAACTGGAGCTTATACATTGTGGAGACAATCTTTGCTCTGGAGGGGCCAGTGCTGCCGGGAAAAGATCATGTCTGAGTAAGCGAATGAATCCTGAGGGTGTACAAACTCCTTCAGTCATTATGAGAAATGTATCTTGGACTTCTTGCATATAGACCTATGTATAGCAGTCATGCAGTCTTTGGTATTTTCTGTAATTGCCCACTAGCTGTATAATCATTTGTACACACATGTATTCATATATTCAGCAATACTCTTTAATCTGTGTACTCTGCAGAATGAATAGTATTGTTTTTAAGCTGCTGTGTGTATATTATATGAAACCAGCAAACACTTCGACATACAGGTATGGGATTAGTTATCCGGAAACCAGTTTACCAGAAAGCTCTGAATTACAGAAAGACCATCTCCCATAGACTCCAAATGAATCAAATTTCTTTTTCTCTGTATTGATAAAACAGAACCTTGTATTTGATCCCAGCTAAGATTTAATGAATCCTTATTGGAGGTAAAATATCCTGTTGGGTTTATTTCATGTTTAAATGATTCTTTAGTAGACTTAATGAATAGTGATTCAAATCATAGGAAGATCACTTATCCAGAAAACCCCTGGTCCCAAGCATTCTGGATAACAGGTCCCATACCTGTAATTCATCTTCTGCCCCCTTCTTTGCAAGCACAGTCTCTGTTAGGTCAATTAAAACACTGGTTTTAGATACTTCTCTTCTGTATGTTTCACAGGAGTGGTAATGAGATGTCCTTACTGTGATTAAGCACAGAGCTCCGTAGTAGCCTTGTAAGAGTTGTTAACTTTGTTGATTAGAAATTGCTTTAAATGGGATGCCGTGTCTCTGGTGAGCTTTTTACAGGAGAAGACATCGGGGAAAACAGAACAAATAGGTCAAGTACTGTTTTAGTAGATTGTGCTAGGGCGACTGCTCCGGGGAAATGTAAATTAAGAATGATTGATAGAACGGCCTGTGTCAGCTTCTTAAAGAGTGAGGCAGTGTGACAACGTGAAACATCTTGCACGACCCACAATGGATTGTTTTTTTCACTACCAACAATACATGCATGCTGCAACTGTGGGATTCATTAAGCCAGTGGTTCCCAATCTCAGGGGATAGTCCCTCTTGGGAGACCCAAAGCATTGGTTGGAGGGGACCATTCTAATGGTCAGCAAGAGATTAGTGCAGATTGCCTGTTTACTCTTCTAGATATTCATGGAAGCCCAGATTGAAGTGAGAGTCAAGGTCAACGATTATATGATGCCCTTATTATCCTTGGAGCTCTTGCTAAATGGCTGATACCATAAGGGATTCCTTAAGGGGTCACTGACCAAGTATCAGATCTCAAAGTAAGACTCGAACCAAAAAAGTTTGGAAACCATTGCATTACAACCAAACAGTTGTATTACTTATTTCTTACACTATTATTTTGTAATATAAAATATTGAACTGGGGCTTAAAGTCCTAGATCAGTGGTTGTTGGACATTTTTGGTTCATGCCTCCTTTAGAGGGGTCGCCCTTAGCTCATAACAAAGATACAGATATAGGAAATATTGCTTTAAGGGAGAAAATCGGAATTGGAATGTCATTCTTCATTCTGGTTGATGATCTTGTCTGGCTTTCAGAGGTGTATAGAACGGCAAATGGGCATAACCACTAAATGTCACCCTTAATGACCTACTGGTTGAGCCTGAGATTCGAACCCCTTCTCATCTGCAGCTCTGTGTAGCTGAACCGACAGGCACAGTGAGGGCCTAAATGCAGCGAAGCCCAAAAATGAATGCTTTGAAGTTTTTCGGGCACATTGTGTAGCTGCACTCAGGCCCTCACTATGCCCACACTATGTCGGTTCAGCTACACAAAGCTGCTGATGGAAGTAGATATGTTTCTCTTTAACTGTCAACAAATCACATGTAGAGTGCTGCTCCAAGTTAGTTTGTCTTTTTTGCTGTTGAACACTGTGTATACAGTTTCAGAATTATCATTTTTAAACCATTGCCATTTCCATTTGGGAAAAGCCCCTATTTTAAGACCTAAAATGCTGTCTGAGTTTAAAACCATAGAAACCCAAATGAATTGGTGCTTTGAGTTATGGGGTTGTTTGGGAACATAAACAGAAGCAAGCATTTCTATACAGTCGGTAGGGACTATATATGGGGATATATATGCATAAATATGTTCCTAAATGGGCTGATTCTATATAGAGCAGAAGGCTGACTTCTTACTTGGAAGCCTGTGCTTCCTTAATCATGAGGCAGACAGATGAAAAGACTATTGAAATACCTCTGGTGTCTCACACTAAAGGATGGGTAATGGATGAAGAATGAATTGGATGAATTGTGCTTGAATATTTCATTAGCAAATTTCTGTCATGTTATTTTCTGCCAGATGTTACAAAATGCTGACAAAATATACACACAAACGTGTCGCCAAAGATTGTCTCTTTAATGAAGCCCTCCACAAGGGGGCAGTGTTAATCTTTTTACACAGACATACAGCCAAAATTCAGAAGAGGAAAGTATGAATGCCGTGGGAGATACAGAATAATAATATTTTGCTTTTGGGTACAGTGTCTCTATCCTGCACACAAGGGACATTTGACCTTTTAGATGCAATTTTAGCTCAGAAGGTCATTTTAGCTTCACTGTTTCTTAACTATACTTTAATCTGTATTAGTGTTCCAAGTCTTATGCATTCGGTATATATAGTAGCAAACAGTGTTAACATGTTCTGAAAAAGATATACAGGTATTGAACCCCTTATCCGGAAACCCATTATCCAAAAAGTTCTGAATTACGGAAAGGCCATCTCCCATAGACTCCATTTTAATCAAATAATTCACATTTTTTAAAAATGGTTTCCTTTTTCTCTCTAATAATTAAATAGTAGCTTGTACTTGCCAACTAAGATATAATTAATCCTTACTGGAGCCAAAACAATCCTATTGGGTTTAATTATTGTTTAAATAATTTTATTAGGAGGCTTAAAGCGACACTGACACACTTTTTTCTTTTAAACTCACCATGTTATTTACTTACCTGAAAGCTAATGAAACGCTATTAAAAAAAATATCCAGTTGGTCCTCTGTCCGCACCTTTTGAATCTAAGTCCTACGCCGCCGCCATCTTCTTTCTTTTCTTCCTGGCTCCTGGATCGCCACCCCTGCAATAAAAAAAAAACCTTACCTGTAGACCAATCGGTGACGAGACCTGTGCTGCCCTTCTGGCTTCAGTGCGCAATGGCATCATTGCACACACGTTGGCGCTCAGAAACAAGCGCAGGGATGCAAGGATTTCATTCTTTAGCCTGACGTCAGCCTGCTCCTGCTTTGACTAACAGGCTTAGCAGAGACAGTCGGGTTTGTCTCACTGTCGGGTCCAGGATTTTAGGAAGCGTTTATTTAGAAAACAAGGGCTTTCTGGAAAAACAGTCCACATGAGTTATAGGTATGTTTGGAGGTAGAATAATTTAATGAAAAGTATTATTTTGCTGTCAGTATCACTTTAAGGTAGGAGATCCGAATTATGTAAAGATCCCTTATCCGGAAAATCCCAGGTCCAGAGCATTCAGGATAACAGGTCCCATACCTTAGAATAGTATAAAGTTATAGCATATATCTGGTTGCTAGGCTCCAGTTTATCCTAGTAATCAAGCAGTAGTTGACTGGAAGATGAATAGGAGAGGGTCTGGTTATGAAGTTACTTACTAAAAAGCAATAATAAAATTGTAGCATCACAGAGCAGTGGGCTTTTGGCTGCTGTAGTCAGTGATACCCATTGGAGGGCTGGAAAGAGGGAGAAGTAGAAGAAGGCAGATAAAAGGTGAGCTCCGAGCAAACGTGAAGAAATACGACCTGCGGCTGTTTCTGAGCGGTCACACCCCACTTCCTTGGCCAGCCCTGCTTGTCTTTTCACTAGGTGATTACAACACAATAGAAGGGCTATGGGAAATGGCCAGCCAACCTGTGTCACTGACAGTTTAGGCAAGAATACAACTAATTTGTAAACCTTAATATGTATTAAAAGTAAATTGATATATTAGCATCTTTTGTTTTTGCATTAGATCCATATAATGGGGGAAAAGCAATTGACTGCATAGTGGCCCTTTAAATTTGTGCTGTGTGTGTGTGTATTTTACCCCTTGTACCACTACTTTGCTTGATTTATATGTTGCAGGGCTTTGTTCCTGTATCTTTGGGACAGGATATAGATTTTGTGTCAGGTCCATATGTGTTTTCTTATAGTAAGGAAGCCATTATAATTACATTTAGAATTAGGAGAGCTGGTTAGTCAAACTCATTTACACCATGCTGCCTATTTGCATTATCTATATGGGCCAACATGGATTCCTAGATTATACTTAACATGAATGTATATTTATTGTAAATAAGTCTCATGTTGCTTTTTTCTCTCCCCTCAAAAATCTAAATATATTTATATACTTGAAGCCTCAGTCCCCATCCCACTAAGGTGCATCCATCACAAGTTGTCAATGGCATAAACACGTGCTTAGTTTTGCATCCATTTCAGCTCTTTGCAGTAGCGCTCATGAACGCAAATGAGGCTTAGCGTGCATTGTACATTCATTTTTGCACTAATGATCTATTTAGCTATTAAACTATATTATAATGCTGCAGAATATAAAATATATATGTGCTTTAAAATTAAAGGGCAATATATTCAAAGCTGAATAATGTACATTCATGTGATAACCACCCTTGGTATTTTTATAATAGCATTTTTTCTCATTTCTCTTGCACCTCTTTCTGCTTACTCTATGGGAAATGTGTTCCTTTGGAACCTTCTGCTATTCATGCATAATAGCTCCCCATGCTGCAGTTCTGGGGCCCCACTCAGGTAGTAAGGCAGTATCAAAGTAAGGTTTAGCTACATTGCTCTGGTCCTTTAACTCACAGCAGCAGATTCATCTCAAAATAGCATCTGGACAGTGATAATCATGCTGGCTTACTCCTCAGTTCATCACCTACATCTGCCTAATGTATTTATTGCCTTACTCCTATGCCTGTGATTAAGTGCCTCTGTAGGCATGAAATGAATTATGTAGATGGAGCTGATGATCTGCAGAATGAACCATTTATTACTATACAGAAGTTGCCTTTTTTTTAACCAAGGCATTCTGCCTGCAGTGTATTGCAACCGTCTGCAAGTCCTTATCATAGTAGTGGCTAAACCTTTTATCCTTGAGTTGATTTGAGGAATAAACCAGTAAGTTTTGATATGGAGTTGGCTTTTTACTGAGCCATTCTTCTTGCAGTTTATTGCTGCAATCTTTAAGCCCTTTCCATAGGAATGGTTGCAATATTTACCCTTTAGTTTGTTACTATATGACTCATGTTAGCTTGCCAACTCACACTTTCTTCTAATAAGCATGGCTCGAAAAAATGGCTGAATCATGCATGTATTGCATACTATGATAGTCCTGTACTGGTAAACAATGCACACATTTTCTCTTATCTGACTATTGATTCGGAGACATATGAAATATGTATGAAATATGTCTGACTAATTAGAAGTGGTAGAAAATTGTTTATTGAAAGATATGCATGTTTAGATTTATTTGCCATTATAGGTTCCTGCTTATATTTGATTTCTTTCTTCTTTTGCAGATCAGCTTTTTCATGTATTAGCTATGCACATGCGATTATACAGCATTGATCCCGAATACAACCCCTGGAAAAAGTTAACCCAAGTCATACAGAAAAAACCTTCCCTGTAAGTTTTTCTTACATTAACTTTTAGGTGTGTAAATAATGTTGTTATTTCTTAACACTGAGATATTCAGAAGTTCTTCACAGATATTGTACATAATTCACATCAATCACTGCCCCAGGGGGGGCATACAATTTAAGAATCTCAGCACATATACTATGGTCAACTTTTATGCCTGTATGTTTTTGGATCCAGAGTACGTGGTGGAAACCCACACAAACATAAGGAGAGCAAACAAACTCCTTGCAGATAGTACCCTGACTTGAAGAATCAAACCTAGGATACCAGGGCAATCTTACTGACTGACTAAGTTAATTTATACCTGCTGACTGTTCTTGAACAAGCCAAAATTTTTAAGAGCTGGATTATCTGGGTTAATACCAACTGCTGTTGTATCAGCATTCTGGCTGCAGTGTGCTCCTACGTGGGGCGGCTGCAGCAGCAGTCTGAGCATATTGTAGAACATCCCCCTCTGCATTTTATGATTGGGCACATTTTAAGTTTTGGGCCCCTACCGATAGATTAGGAATCACTGTCCTAATAGGACGCAAGCTTACCATTTAACTTATACTAGATTTGCCCATTTTCTACCAGCAGCAGCAGTTCCTTATATCATATACCTCTCTCTTCCCTTATTGTTTTTTTTTTCCTTTAATTATTCGGCTTCCTCTTCTGCCTTTTTTTCCAGCTTCAAATGGGGGTCACTTACCACAGCAGAAATAAAACTTGCTCTTCAAGCCTACAATTTTATTGTTGTTACTTTTTATTCATTCCTTCATCTATTCATTTTCTAGTCTCTCATTCAAATTACTGCTTCGTTGCTAAGGTAGATAAAACCACAGTAACTAGATAGCTGTTGAAATACAAAACTAGAGAGTTGGCAAACAATAAGCTAAATAATGGAAAAACCATGCAAAATGAAGACTGATTGCAAATCGAAAAAAAAGTTAATATAAATTGAACCACCCCTTTAATTCTTTTGTCCTTGGTGCTTTCTTGTGTTCCGAGAGTGCTGTGTTCTGTGCCTTGTGCCAGATATTTAATCCTTTTAATCCTTAATCTTAAGGGGCAGAGTGTAGCAAATTCTACCAAAGCAAGTGATCAGTCCTAAGGGTGCAATTTTAAGAATCAAAATGACCCCCTAAGTCTTTATTAGGTCAGGAAGTAGTGTGGCGATACCTTGTATTCAGTTGAAGTGGCAGTGAGACATTATGAAAACTGAAAGATGCTGCTTTGAAAAAGGAATGTTTATTAAAACCATGCAGGGAATCTGCCAGTATTGATACTGTGGCTATTGGTGGCTTTCTTCCGAGCCCCTAGGCCAGTGGTTCTCAACCTTCCTAATGCCGCGACCCTGTAATACAGTTCCTTATATTGTGATGACCCCCAACCATAGAGGAGCGGTGTCTTGGTTCCTAAGACCACCGGAAATATGTGTTTTCTGATGGTCTTAGGCGACCCCTGTGAAAGGGTCGTTCGACCCCCAAAGTGGTCCCGACCCACAGGTTGAGAACCTCTGCCCTAGGCCCTATCTTCAGTAGCAAGTTGTATGGCAGCTTGCACACATCATAAATGTAAATGTGCAGGAAAATAAACTGAAGGTAGGCTTTATTTAAGGTTTATTGGTGCATATTTAGAATTTCAGGACTGTTTAAATGGTAAAGTCCTTGACTTGAAATGGACCCTGCGAGTCAGACAGAGACTATTGTGGTATGCCTGTGTAAAAACAAAGAAATATATATTATTTTTAGCAGTTCAGATAGTATTTATAAACCTATATAAGCCCAACTCAAAGAGCCCATGTCGAAAGAATGTCGGCAAAAACAGTAGCACAGCTCATACTGCTTATTTTATAATTACCAGCAATCATCTTCAAATTGATTATCCTTAAGTGGTGCTTTAAGTTTAATAGCCACTGTGTAATGAACATGCCTACATTTGTACTGCGGGTTATTAATTGTTTGCCATGAAGACTTCAGTAAACATCTAGATTTGGAGGGGAATTCATTAAAATGCAAGCTATTGCCTTATAGTGAAGGCCAGCAGTAAGACAAAGCCTGTACATGACGTTACAGTGTGTGTATACTCCTGACCAGGGCCTAAAAAGCAATTTTCCCCTGCTCAATGTCAGATGCTAGGGGTACCTCTCCCTTCAGTCGGCGAGGGTGGGGGTTGGTCAGAGGTCCTGTGCCTAGGGCAGCAGAGGACCTAAATCAGTGTTGAGATGTTTGTATCAACCGTGCTTGAAGTTCTGCATTTTTTAATTATTATAATTGTTATTATGTATTAGGCATTTTCCTTACCATAGTGGAGTGCTATTTTACAGTGTTTTGTTGCCCACCAAGTGCCCTTGCTGTCCTGGGTACTTCTCAGAGCTAAGGAGGAGATTTATTTTGATGACATTTTTACTATTTTTAATTTATGAGTTAAGGGGGAACTTTACCAACTGTTGAGCAAGAAGATGATGTTGAGGAGACACTAGAAGGCTAAACTGAAAATTACTAATTAACTAGCTTATGTAGTAGCATGCAGCAGCGATCCCACATATTTGAGTATCAATTTAATTTTGTGAGGCCATTACATCTATCCTTTATATTAGTCTCCTGCGTGGAGTCACACTGCGCTCTTTATTAATTGCTTCTTTTGTGCCTTGATTATTTTTTTATCTTGTGCATGAATTTCATTGTTTTATCTCTTGCCCCATTAGATTCAGTAGAAAAGTAGAATAATGTATTTCTTGCTGAAAACAAAACAAATATATAAAAACTAGGGCTTTGCATGTCTGACTGAAAGATAATGCTTTATAATGCCAAACAAGCAGTCAGCGTTTTCTATGACAGTTTGCCTACGGAGAGTGATAAAGCACCACCGTGACTGGCTGCTTGACTTTATCCCCAACTAAGAGCATGCACACTTGAAGCCAGTGTTGGACTGGGCCAGCGGGACCCCAGGAAAAATGCAGGTGGTCCCCGCCAACCCTGACCCGATCCCTGCCAGAAAGGTTTGGTGCTTCCCCTCTGACCTCTTTCCCTCGATCACTGCAAGGTAATTATGAGCATGCTCAGATGGCAGGGGAGCCTCGCACAACCCAGTCCGAATCTGCTTAAAGGACCATATCGGCTTCAAGTGTTTATGCTTGTCAGACATGCCAGATGCCCACCCCCCTGTGACGCTCTGCATTTACAGCATCAGTATGGAGAAACAGTGCCATTCTGGGATTTGCCCTTACTGCAGTTGGGGAGGGGGGCAAGTGCTGGTGACACCTGATTCATTTTTGCTTTTTTATTTTGCTCTTGTGGGTCTGATGTTTATTTAGAAAGTGCCCAATGCCAAGTATTTTGCGGCCCACCTACCAAACTTTTTATCTTGGCGTACCATTGCCTAAAACTGTTAGTATGGGAATTACTTTTATGTATACTTGGTACTTTATGAAATCCTCTTCTGTTTAAAGGGGTTGTTCACTATTAAATGTACTTTTAGTATGATGCAGACAGTGACATGCTGAGACTATTTGCAGTTGGTCTTCAGCAGTTCACCAGTTTTAACTTTTAGCAGCTATTTGGTTGCTACAGACAAGATGAAAAAATAAATGACAACTGCCTAGTGACTAGGCACTGGTTTGAATGAGAGATTGAGAGAGGAAAAGGAAAGGGCTTAGCTACAACATGTAATAACATGTTTCAATAACAATAAAATTGTAGCCTGACAGAGCAATAGTTTTTTTTTGGAGGGACCCCCAACTGAAATCAGGAAAGAGAAAAGAATAGAAAGGCAAATGATAAAAAAAAAACCACTAAAGATAAAAAAAGACCAATTGAAAAGTTGCTAAGAATAGTACATTTTATAACATATTAAAGGATAACTTTAAGGTTAAAGGTTAACTTAAAGGTAAAGGCTTCATTAGATATGATTTAATGGTTTGGGCTCTCTTTATTTAAAGGGGCAATATACAACTAATGAATGCAATTTCGTGCTTTGCCAGTATAAATCAATAATGGAAAATGATGTTTAGCACTGAATTCACTCCTCCATATAAATATAATTTGTTTAAAGGGAGATTATGAGCTCTGTATAAACAAACCCTAAACCGCATTTTTTTTTAGTCTTTGAGAACAGTTTTCCTTTTTTTTTTCGTTATTTTATTTTCTGTCTTACAAAAGCCTTATGTCACTTTCTAATTTCTTTAAGAGCAGCATCACTGTATTTAGTTCTAGTGTGTGTTTTTTTTTTTTAAATCCTTTCTAATCCATTTCTAAAGTTGTATCTTTCTTTTGTGTTGCAATAGAATGCTCCATTCTTCTCAAAATGGAATAGCTCTGCAGTAAATAAACTAAAATTATTATATTGTGGAACGTAGAAAGAAGTCACGTGGCTACCTGAACTGTCTCTTACAACCAAGCAAAAAAATAAAGATAAAACTGGTGGTGGTGGGTTAGCAAGCGAAGCACTTTTAACACTGTATTTCTTCCACACAACACAAGCTTTTTCAGAACATATAGATATTTCACTTTCTTGACTGTTTCATGGGGTGGGAAGAAATGTTGGTGAGCTATAAGCTGAAAGCCGTGTCTGGTGCTGCAGAAAGAAGCATCTATCTTTTCTGTCACATTATTACTCTTGTCAATGACCATATGGCTGCTGTACGTGGAACATGTGCATCTTTTGACAAGTGTGATGGCTGAGCAAATTCAAAGGCAAATCATGTACACAGTATGTTGAAAAATAAACGCAGCAGGGCTTGGCCGAGTCCATGCAGAGGTGAAACAAACTAGAACATAAAACTGTTTAGGGGCCCTGAATCTACATCATGTAATTCCGGCGAGAGGACTGATGAGCAAAAAACAACACGGCTGCACAGGCTTTAAATTGCTGTAGTTTCTTCTGAAATGGGGAAACTTGCTCAGGAGCTGATTGGTTACTACATTCCTTTGTGGCTTCTTTTCTCGCTATTAAATAGGGTTAAATATTTGGATATTACTGCAATAGGCTGCAAGATACTATTCAGGGTAAGTTGGAACAGTAGTGCCTAATACAGGCATCCCCAAACTTTTTTACCCATCAGCCACATTCAAATGTAAAAAGAGTTGGGGAGCAACACAAGTATGAAAAATGTACCTGGGGTACCAAATGAGGGCTGTGATTGGTTATTTTGTAGCCCCCATATGGACTGGCAGCCTACAGGTGGCAGTACACATGGTTTTCATGCCTCCAAAACATGCCTCCAAGTCAGGAGTTCAAAAATAAGCACCTGCTTTGAGGCCACTGGGAGCAACATCCAAGGGGTTGGGGAGCAACATGTTACTCATGAGCCACTGGTTGGGGACCATTGGCCTAATAGGTGCAACTAATGTCTGCATTATATTTAGCTGAAAGAGATAGTAAGCTATAGTTAGAATTATGCCACCCAACAAGATAAGTAGTGCCACTTAAAAATGGTGCCTAGAGAAAAATGTCCACTTTCCTTAACGACGTCATTGTAAGGGTTCGGCCATGCAATTGGATTTGCCCCCCCGCTGAAAAAGGCATTGATTTGGGCAAATCTGGAATTTGGCACATCCCGAAGTATTCTGTTTAGAAGCATCAATTATTTCATGTTGTTAATTTCTGTTTACGGTATAAATGCGCCAAAACCTGGATCTTGTTTGATTTCCACTGGCCCTTATAATTCAGCTGCAGCAAAGTAAAACCCTACAGGCATGGCCCATTTTGTCAGCCACATGAAATTGCTTTCTGCTCAGTAGCAAAACATTCCGTGTGACCCTTACAGGTCTGTTTATCTAGCTGGGAAATTATTTTTTTTCCACAGGGGCTGACTTAGGGTAGTTCCAGACATAAAACATGTTTTAAAATAAATTTATCTAAATTTTTCACTAGAACTAAAATTGAATCTGAATTCCAGGTTAAAGATTATTCTAATTTTTTTTCCCCACATCATCGATGAATCCACAACATATTTATCAAGCTGTCTATTGATTTTAGGTCTGTGAAGTCCAGTGTAAAATTTCAGCGTAATGAGTAGCAGCCGGCTGAAAACTGTTGTGTTAAAACAAAATGGTGTTCACTATTGACACAGTTTTAGAATAATCGCAGAATGTTCATATTGTACTTGTGGTCAACTATCTTTTTTTTATTAAAAATGCACATATTTCTAAGCTTTAAGAAGTTGAACCGATCTGTATGTACGCAAGGTGGCTCAGCCTTGCAGCACTGGGGTCCTGAATTCAATCCCATCCAGGGCACTATCTGCAAGGAGTTTGTGTGTTCTCTGTGTCTGTGTCTGAGTGGGTGTCCTCCCACACTCCAAAAACATACAGGCAGGCTCATTGACTTCTGACTAAATTGACCATAGTGTGTGTGAATGTGGTAGGGACCTTAGATTGAAAGCTCCTCTGGGGCAGGGACCGACCTGAATAATCTCTGTAAAGTGTTGCCACTATATAAATACCAGGAAATAAAATAGATAAAAGTTTGTATGTTTGATTTATACACCCTTTGGAATTTGTGGTCATGTTACCAATACATGGCAATGATGGCAGTAATAATAATTATAAGACTTCCCCTATGTTACAGACATCTTAGGTTACCATTCCTGTTTTCTTTTTTCCTTTTGTTTGTCATTTAAATCCATGCAGTGTGTGTGGACTGCTGCTTGAGAGTTCCCTCATTCGCTTGCTCATGAATTTCCAACTCTCCCAGGGGCAGTTCAAGTCTGAATGCATTGAGCGTACTACTGTGATTGCAATTGCTGACCCAGTTGGTGGTGCCAAGAGCTCCGTTCTCTTGAGTACTGTGGGCATGGTGTTTCAATTAACACTCTTTGTTTGCTTAGCCATTTTGCCAATTTCAATTCAGGTCTTAATAACAATAAGTACGCCATAGATTTTACAGGATTAGGTCTTTATTTCAGCTGCCAATGTTACAATATTTACGCAAGGAATGTGTTTTTTTTAACATATAAGCAAAGATAAAAGAATTGGTGTCTTTAGAGAATGATTAGCAATCATGCTGCCAACAGTAGTACATTAGATTGTAAGCTCTTGCGAGCAGGGCACTCCCCCTTCTGTCTTTAAACACTATGCAGTGGTAAGGGTGTGACTCAGTGAGATATCATGATTTGTATGTGTATACTGTCATGTCTTGTGTTGTATCCTCTTACTCTATAAAATGTATGGGGTAACTTGTACTATATGCATGTATGTATAACTTTATTTATAAAGCGCTACTTATGTACGCAGCGCTGTACAGTAGAATACATTACATTAATATAAACAGGGGTATTAAAATAGATACAATACAAAGTATTACAATAGGAACAAATAAATAGAAGATACAATTGTAATAAGTTAAGAGTCAAAGGCACAAGAGGATGGAGATCCCTGCCCCGTAGAGCTTACAATCTATATGGAAGGGTAACTTACAGGCACAAATAGGCAAATATAAGTGCTGTAGGTCACAGTGGGTGACATTACAATATAAGTGCTAGTTCCCTGGTCAGGTGCTGGGTGAGTGCTCCAAAAGGTAGTCTTTTAGTTTGGTTTTAAAAAGACTGAGGGAGGATAAATACTAATAATCTTTCCATCATAAAGAATTGAGGGCCATGGCCCATTTGTTGGCCAGTATATTATGCAGTAGCGCCAGAGAAGGCTGCATGGTAAAATAATCTCAAATAACTGAAATACATTCACATACTTTAATGGAACAAACACAACTAAGGAATAAATAGTTTTTTTCCAGCGTACTTATGATTTACATTACGTTTTGGGGTGGCATTTAGTATTATGGGCTAACACTTACTGTGTGGCTTGAATGGTTGCAACAGGGTAAGCTGCTTTTAAAGGGGAACTGTCTCTTCCAACAAATAAAGAAGTTTAGGGTAATGTCACTCTTTTTTGGTGCCAGGATGAAATTGCTATTCCCATCTGCGTGAAGGATGAAGTATTTTGAAATGCCCCTGGGACATTTCCCTTAAAAGGGGGGGAGGGTTCAACTTTAAATTGATACTGACATGAAAAAACTACTTTTCAAAATATTAATGTACATTAAACGTTCCCTATAGGTTATCGTTTTTCACTAATAGGGCTGCTTTTGTAAGTAATTGTTACTTGGAGTTCCTAAGCCTGACTATATAATTTCAGGTGTTAGTATCTCTTTAAGTTAACTTTTGGTATGTTATAGAATATCCTGTGCCTAGCAACTTTGCAGTTGGTCTTTATTATTTATTTATTTTTATAGTTTTTTAATTATTTGCCTTCCACTTCTACATCTTTCCACCTTTTAAACCGACTTTCTAAAATCTTTTGCATTGTGAGCTTCCGATTTTTTTTTGTTTTTGTTTTTTTACCCTTTATTCAATCTCTCTTCGATTCATATTCCAGTCTCTCATTCAAACTTCTGCCAGGTTGCTAAGGTAAACAAGATTATAGCAACCAGATAGCTTCTGAAATTCCAAAATGGAGAGCTGCTGAACAAAAAAACTAAATAACCAAAAACCCATAATTGAATGAAAAAAAAAATAAATTACAGATTGTCTGAGAATTTCAATGTCTATGTCATTGAAAATGAATTTAAAGGTGAACAAGCCCTTTAAAGGGGACTGCAGTGGCAACATATGTTACACAGAGCTTTACACAGAGTGTACTTCATTAACTTCATTCCCTGCCCCAATGGAGCTTCCGGTCTAAGTTCTCTGTTATATTCACATAACATACTCTAAAATAAGCTTTCCATCAGGAGCCAATAAACATGAGTTATGCTTTGCCCATTATTCCATTTAGTCTTGCACGCTACTCCTGAGATTTCAGACAAAGGAAGGAAGCATGTATGCGTTGTACCTATCTGAGATTTACTATGCAACTATAGTTGGGTTTACCTTTCATTTTGCCCAAAGGAAGTTCATCCCCTCCCCATGAGTACCGTTTTGGGTTTCAGAGGTTGTTATAAATGGGGTAAATTGTCTGCATTGTATCAGAATGAAAGATTTCAGGTAAAGGTTCATAAATAGAGGAACTTTGCTAAATCAATGGGAAATAAATTAGATTGTCAGTGGAGAATGAAATGGTATGTGCCAACAGAGAGTAATGATAATCTATACCATCATATTCACATATTAGCTGTAGGTTCATCATATAGACATCAACATGTTCACCTCATCAAAAGGTTTCTATTGCTCCTCCAAACATGCCACTTCTGTTTGCGCAATTATCAACAGGGCTACTGAACACAGGAATATAGGAATCCACCAGTGTAGCATCATATTTTATATAACGGGACCATACTCTGTTTCATGAGACAATACTACAGATTCAAACCATTATTTCGTTATAGGCATATCTAGACTGGAATCTGGATATAAATATGGACCTATTATCATTATACTTATTATATAAAAGTAATCATTTTCTTTTTATTTCCTTAGCGGAGACGATGAGGAGAGAGAAGAGGTTCCGATACTTTTCCGAGATGTCACCTCTCTTTTGCTCATTCAGGTTCTAACAATGCCCCAGCCATTGTGCAAAGGTATGTAAATAATGTCCCCGAGCATTGTGTTCCCCGGCAACAAAAATGCCAAATCACAGCAAATCCCAATGTGACTGATATGTCTGCTGGAATAATGATTGCGCCTTATCAGTACAAAGTGACATTGGACTGGAAATTCAGTTGTGGTTTGACTGGCTTATCTGCGTCCCCTGTCGTCGTCCTTTATCAGTCATTCAATAAAGTGAAGACACAAGGTCTTAGAGAAAAAAGAAAATAAGCTATCGAGATCGCAGAGCGCAGAAATCATGTCCTTTTTATGACCTTCATCATTCCATCGTCATTTGGCCCGTTTAATATTCAGGTATAGCTCAGTGCCTAGAGATAGTTACTAAATTATCCCTGAGCTTCAGATCAGACACCAGCAAAAATATGATGGTAGAGGTCAAATCCAAGATCATTACTGTAATGGTTTATTGAGTTCAAGTGAAAGAAAATACATTGAGTGGCTGCCCTATGAGCTGACTATTTATACACTAATAAAATGCACACGTGCCATAAGTGGTTATGGAGATATTCAACCATTGGACCACTTATCAAAACAATATGCATATTTTATATGTATATACTGTATATACTCAAGTATAAGCCGAGGTACCTAATTTTACCTAAGAAAACTGGAAAAACGTATTGACTCGAGTATAAGCCTAGGGTGGGAAATGCAGCAGCTACTGCTAAGTTTCAATAGTCAAAATAAATACCCATAAAATTACATTAAATGAGGCATCAGTGGGGTATATGTTGTTAAATATTTATTTAAAAGAAATACAGTAAACTAGCTCAATCAGAAACCAAGCTAAAACACAAAATTAGTTAAAAACCTTCAAAACTATATATAGTTTATATAGAATATAAAGTGCAATGTCTAGTGCAGAATGGGACAGGTGAAGATGGTAGATGAAGATGAATTTGGGAGAGGGCCTAGAGGGTCTGGTTGCAGGTGGCCTAATTTGCACACAAAGGACAGAGGGTGCAAGTCTGGAGGGACCCATAGCCCCCGACTCGAGTATAAGCCGAGGGTGACTTTTTCAGCACATTTTGGGTGCTGAAAAACTAGGCTTATACTCGAGTATATACAGTATATGTGTATGTTCATTTCCTTTGATTTTGCTGTGTGGCTTTATTTGGTGCAATAAAGTGGGCATCTTATTGTCTCTGGATGCCTTTTTAACGTCTAGTATGTCTTTTTCAAGGTACTGTCATCATGCAGCCTTAGCTAATTGTTTTGTGTGCTTAAAGGAAAGCTATACCCCCAGAATGAATACTTAACCAACAGATAATTTATATCATATTTAAAATTATCAGTGAATATTGAAATTTTTCATTGAGCCACCATTTTGTGATTGTGTGCTCCCTCAGAGATCACCTGACAGGAAATAATGCAGCTCTAACTGTAAAGGTCCCCATACACGGTAAGATCCACTCGCTTGGCGAGATCGCCAAGCGAGCGGATCTTCCCCCGATATCCCCACCTACCGGTGGGCAATGTCGGGGAGCTTGAAGTTAAAAAAAATAATAATCCGATCGTTTGGCCCTGGGGCCAAACGACCGGATTATGTAGGCGGCAATGGGGCAGTCGGTTCGGGGACCGTATCAACAAGCCGATGCGGTCCCCGATCCGACTGGATTTTCTAACCTGGCAGATCGATATCTGGCCAGATATCGGTCGGCCAGCCCGCTCGTTTCTGCCCCTACACGGGCAGATAAGCTGCCGAGTCGGTCCAAGGGGCCGATATCGGCAGCTTCTATCGGCCCGTGTATGGGGGCCTTTACAGGAAGTAGTGTGGAAGCAACAGGCAGAACTCTGCCCATTCATTGGCTGATGGGGCCAAGCATGTATGTGTGCCTTGGCTTGTTTGTGTGCACTGTGAATCATATGATCCCAGGGGGCAGCCCTTAGTACATAAAGGGATTCTGTCTTGATTTTTTGTTTCTAAATTACACTGTTTACATAGCAAGTAATTCACTTTACCATTGAGTTTAAGTTGTAATATTGGTGTGTAAATCTGTTTGTGTTTTTGAAAATGGCTTTCAATGCAGAATTCTACTGGGAAAGCTCTATTAACTGATGTGTTTTGAAAATAAATATGTTTTACCATGTCAGTATTCCTTTAAAATGGCAATTTTTTTTTATTCAGGATTAACCAATGGCACATGCTACTAAAAAAAGTATATTTTTTAATGGTTTATTTAGATGAAACAGGGTTTTACATATTAGTTGTGTCATGTGATATATTTTTATAGACCTGTATTTTTCAGGGGGTATAGTTTTCCATTAAGTACTTATATCTGAAGCAAAGAACCTTTTTTAATTATGACACCACTTGAGCCATATTATCATGTCCTGGACACTTATGTATCTTACAACTCCCACATTGTTTTTGTTCTCATAACCATACCTTCTAATCTTTCTCAGTTGGAATAAGCAATACATATTTTTTCCAGCAACATCATTAGTCGGTAAAGTCTGTTTAAGTCTGTTAACTATAACATTTTTCTCTTATTTGGTAGCTAACATACATCATATATTAAAGATTATGGAAACCTGCTCATATGTTAAATTGCTCAGGGCACTTTTCTAAGCACTTTTGCAATTTGTATTCACTAATTCTTCCCCCATTTCAAAGCTATTAAGCAGTTTATTAAGTGCCAGTATAATTAATTTTGTAACAACAGTGCTCCCTGCTGGTCAGTTCTTCAGTCGGAGAGAAATATGTTCGAAAGGGAAATGGAGAACTGTTGTGGTGTTGCTCAGCTCAGGACCTTTCTCGTGTCTTTCATGAGCAGAGCAACTTCAGAACAATTATCTGTTTTCCTTCTAAACGTATCTCTCTGACCATACAGGCAGAGGAAGTGGTGGCGCTGTTTTTACAAAATGTATTTTATTCGTTTATAAACAACTAAAAAGATCTGATGTTAATTGCTTAGGTTGCTCCCTGAGCAAGTTTACATTGATTTTATAAGGTTTATGTATCCTTTTAAGTTTAAAAGTTCATGTGGAAAATCAGGGAGATTTCTAGAATATCCAGATAGAGCAGCCCAGGAACTTGCATCTGTTATTCTAGTTTTATCTTATTACTTAGGGCTGATCTGCCTATATTGGATGCTGTAATGTCGTCCACTCTTAATGAGTTAGGCATGGATGCAAATCCCATGATTAACAGGCAGTAAGATTTTCTTAGTAAGCACAAACACACTAAAACTGCTAGGATTAAAATAAGCATTTCCCCAATGTCTGTGTCGCAGCTACAGTTTTCTATCAATATGCACTGTAGTCACAATTAGCTTCTCTCGCTCATGAGCTGCTGAAATAAAGCAGCATTCATGCAGACTCCATTGATTGGGACATGGAAAATAATCTTTCCATATGCATGCAAATAGGCCGAGAAATAATTTTATGTACAATTAGTGAACTAAACCATTGTACCCCATGCTATACAGTACCTTAATTACATTTTGTGTCTCCATTCACTTTACTTTCCTATACTGTATATGATCAGAAGCATTTATTATATTTCTACCGGCCATAGTCTTCCTGTTGTGTTAGAATTTCCTTCTGACACAGGTATAATCACTGGAGGGGGTACCAAAATGTTACCCCCCCCCCCCAGTGATTGTCACAACTGATACCCCGGGCCGGTGCTCCTTTAACGGAGAACTCAAGTGAGCGAGTGGTTTTGCACAGTATCCGTACTGGGGCCTTGGAGGACTTATGCCTCTGGCACAATGAAGGGCAAACAAATAATAAATGAATGCAAATCAGTAGAAAGAAACTTAATGTGATGGGATTTGCCAGTTTTATTGTAGTTCTAAAGCTGAAGTCTACATTACTTTTATTTAAGTTTAATATAAAAAAGAAATGTGATTGTAAAAAAAAACAATTTCGCTGCAAATAGACTTTTTTATCTTCGTTGTCTGTCTAGTAACCCAGCAGTAAAAATAAATATAGTTTGTTAAAAGCATTATTACTCCTTAAAAAAAAAAACCTGAGCCTGTCTATTGCCCTTGAAGTGCAGCTCTGGGAATAACATTAACTGCCTTATTAGCTGTTAGATAGACTTGGTATCTTTTCCAATCCTACATTGATTAAGGCAAAGTAAATGCCATTATACTCTTCAGGTCTGTTCATTTCGAGGGAAAATTGATCTGAAGCCATCACCGAGAATGAACGCCACAAATTAAGTATTTGATAATAGTATAGCCTTTTTATGATAGAGGTCAGAACATTTAGAGGCTTTGTTCCCATCAATTCTAAAAGAGCGTCCCGGGCCATTGTTCTGTGTCAGTACAGCACTAATACCATGTGCGGAACATGTGACCTGTACTGGAATAGCAGATAAAAAGACAAGATTGCACTTTGAGAAAAAGATTCAATCATGCGATGATGAGGTCTGAATAATAGATTTACTCTAGAATTCTCTGCCTTTCTGGATGCAAAACATATATTTCAGTTAGCCAATGGAATTATAGAATTACATTTTTATCTGCCTTGAGAGACTTATGCTTCTGGGTTTACCAGACTTTATTTTTGTTTGTTTACTCCATCTTCTTCATCTGTGAGTTTTATTGTAGAAACATATGCTCATATGCTCTTCTGTTATTGTCTTCTTTTTCTGCCTGTTCTATTGCACCCCAGCATATTATAAACTATATACCCAACAGGCATGTTATTCAAAGGTGCTTTCAGTGCACCTTCATCATACATTTAACGCAGAACATCCAAACAACACATCTGCTTAAGTAATAATATCAGAAGGGACTCATTAACCTGGAGGTGAATGTGATGACAAACAAGACTGACAGTTTGGTTCTAAAGTATGGCTGCAAATGAGCCATAGAATTTCATGTTTTCACTTTTTTTTCACTGTATAACATCTCCATATAAAGAAAAAAAAGAGTCTTCTTCTGTTGACAATGCTTTGTTATGCTCAGACTCAGCTTTTGGCTCCATGAAGCTCAGTTCTTTGGCACTCATCCTGTACTGTGAACATATATCACGGGGGAAGCAAACTAGTCTTTTGCAAGATGAGCAGAACTCATGGCTGAAAGCTGTGCCAATTACCCTTTGGACAAAAGGATTTTACGTCCTTTACTAATAAGGGTTTTAAAAAATTGCAAAAATGGTGGGTAATAAGTTCATCGTCTTGTAGTCAGGATTGTAGCTACAGAAACAGCCAGACCCAGTAGGTGCAGTAGGGTCCAGGAGTTTTGACTGGTGTGCAGTTTTAGTATGTGTGTATATATGTGTGTGTATATATATATATATATATATATATATATATATATATATATATATATATATATAGATGTAAGTATATATATATATATATATACTTGCATTTTGGCAGAAATCAGAAGGGATCTTCTACCTCAAATAGTTAAACGGTGGTTTGGAGTTGTATGTAATATATTTATATAATGCTACTTTTGCATCAATCTTGGTGTGGATTATAAAGTAGGGCAGAATTCGATTATAAAGTAGGGCAGAATTCCACAGTTAAAGGCAATCATTCTAAACTGGATGTTTCCCACCCACTGCTAGCTAGTTGTTCCCAAGGAGCACTGCTGCAATCTCATGACGGGGTTTAGTTTAAGGCTGTACAGTTTTTAAAATTCAAGTGAACCTTAAAAAAGGAAAGCATTTTATTGGTTACTTGGGATTTTATAGATAGCAGTACCTCTGGAATGGTGTATCAAATGTAGTAAAGTTTAGTCTTATGTATAATTATGCCTGTGACTATTTCAAATAAGGGTGAAGCCACAGAACTCCCACAGCAAAGATGTCTGACCCTTTTGGCTTTTCATTTGCTGTTGCACAGCAGTTCCCACCATTCAGATCTGGATGTAGCCCAACAACAGGACAAGGATGGCCATCCAAGAAAACCCAATTACCCTTTCTCTCATCTTACTGAATTTGTAACATTGTGCTGTGGGGCTTCTTTTTATCAGCAGGTATCTTGTTATAATGAAGGGAATAATGAATGGCTAGATCCTAGGAAATACTGCAGGGGAACCTGTTTTTGTCAGTTAAAGAAACAGTAACACCAAAAAATGAAAGAGCTTTAAAGTAATAAAAATATAATGCACTGTTGCCCTGCACTGGTAAAACTGGTGTATTTGCTACAGTAACACTACTATAATTTATATAATAAGCTGCTGTGTAGCCACGGGGGCAGCCATTCAAGCTGGAAAAAAGGAGAAAAGGCACAGGTTACATAGCAGATAACAGATAAGTTCTGTAGAAAACAATAGTGTTTTATCTGTTATCTGCTATGTGCCTGGGCCTTTTCTCCTTTGAATGCCTGCCCCCATGGCTACATAGCAGCTTATTTATATAAATTATAGTAGTCTTTCTGAAGTAAACACACAACTTTTACCAGTGCAGGGCAGCAGCACATTATATTTTAGTTACTTTTATACACTTTCATTTTTTGGTGTTACTGTTCCTTTAAGAATGGAATCTCGAGTGAAGGTCTTTCTTTCAGCAGGACAATGGTCCCAAACACAATTCCGGAATGACAGTTGACTGGCTCACAATGTCCAGCTTGCCTAGTTAAAGCCCTGATCTGAGTTCAGTTGGCACTTCTGACAAGTGAGGTAAACACATATCCTGAAAAACCTGAAGCAAAGAATGACCTAAATTCACTCCAGAACAGTGTGCAAAGCTGGGTACACCCAATAAAGCTGTTATTGATGCCAAAGGTAGCTCTAGAAAATATTAAATCAGTGTAGGGATTGAGTATGTAGGCAGAAAGTATAATTTAAAGGGGAACTCCAGCTTCAGAGCCAAAATTTGTTAGAGCCCCACACAACACAGAAACCCCTAGTATACCTATCACTGTAATCTGTTCCTTTAAAAAGTATGAATAAATACCATTTTTTTTAAATCCAGCTGCAAATCAGTTTTTCTCTTTATGCATTATTTATAATCCTGGCAGGGGAGGAGGGACTAAAACATTGATGTTACAAATGGTAACAACTTCTCCACAGCTTACAGACAGCATGCAGGAACTACATAACCCACAATGCATTGCTCTGTGATATTCCTTTGCTTATTGACATCACGTGTACAGGGAATTGTGGGATTTAGAGGATGCAGACTGAGGACAGTTGACTATCGTTACATTTTATTTCAGTCAGCCATATCAGCAGGAGAATAGGTGGCTGCATATTTTTTTTATTGATGTATATTGATTGCAAAGTACTTTACATTATGTTTTCTTTTCAAAAAGCTTTCAAAAAAGTTGTGTTTGGGTGTATTTCCCCTTTTATTTCTCTAGCTAATATAAAACAGTCACATAAAAAAATAATGTTCACTGTTGATGTCTTGGAATTAAAATATCATATGCATATCATATCATATCATATTTATTAATTATTCATTAAAATTAGAGAATTGGTCGAGGGTTTGATGACTTTTGCAGGTGTTTCTAAAGAACCAAATGATATCTCTTCCTGTAAAATGGAAAGGTTATTATGCTGGCCCCACTGCAATGAATGTCTCACCCACTGATCTTTATGGGTCAGTGCATAGACCTCAGGGTGTTAAGCTTTAGCAGGCTTAGAGGCTTCTCATTATCGTTTGCCTTTGCACTGGTAAAAAATGGCAATGCAGGACCTTTTATACAAAACAGCAGCCTAAAGAAATTTGAACAGGAAATGTTGCAGGAAATGTTATTATATTCTAAAGCATACCAGATTCATTGTAAGGTTTCCTGTATTCTTGTTATTTACTTCCTTAAGCTGTGCTCGTCCTTAACTCACCCAAAATTACACTGAATGGATCCAAAATAAATCCTATATATATTAATTACAATAGTTTTATCTATTTGGAGGTGTCACTAAAGACACACACAAGCAACAGGCGGTTGTTATATTTATCTGCCACGGTCCCATTCAACGTTCTAGGTCTTAGAGTTATGCAGCGAGTATGGCCTATACTCCTTTAATATCATATTAAGAAATATGCTTTTTGTACACATAATACCCTTACAGATTTCTTTAGTGTCCATTACAGACGTGAGCTATAGGAAAAGCACAATTATAGCACCTTGAAATTGATAGATTGCCCGCGTGATTCCAGGTAATACTATGAACATTTTTGGACCTGTAAAATCCTGAAACAAGAGAGTGGGTTTATTCCATGTCAGTGACATTCGCTGTAAGAAATTGCTTGTCAGAGGCGAAAGCTTTGTGTATGATTGATTGCAAGGCCTAAAGGCAGACGCTTGAATACAAATGTACTCTTTGGTCTGATATAATATTGCTTTGTTTTATTTTCATTTCCATACAGCCAGGGTGACACAAGACATAATGCATATATGTGTGTGTGTGTGTGTCGATTTAAGGAGATCTTTAGACGAAGAACTGGGGACTGTGTTTCTTTTATTCCGTTAATGTCAATCTGCCACGAGAATTATTGCATGCATAGCAGCCTCCGCATCAGCCATCGCTGCTTATTCATGGGTTTTGCAAGAATGGCAATATTCAATAAAGCACTTTTAAACTTCTTCTATAACTCCTCTGATTTATTGGCTTAGCTAAAGGCAATAATAAAAATGTTCTGTTGATGCAGCCAACTCGATGGAAGGAATGCTGGCAATTCTTTCTAGATGCAATAATAGACTGCACTGCTGTCTCTTGTACATATACTGTATATATACCTATGTATGTACATCTTTATTTATAAAGCACTACTTATGTATGAAGCGCTGTACATAGAATAGAGTAATACAAAAGGAGTTTATTAAAATATTAATTGATAAATACAAAGTATTACAATAAATAGAAGGTACAGTTGCAATAAGTTAAGACTCAAAGAGACAAGAGGATAGAGGTCCCTGTCCCGTAGAGCTTACAGTCTAAATTCATATGTGCATACAACACCGCTGTGAGCAAACCTATACAGGTATGAGACTGGTTATCCAGAATGCTTAGGACCTGGGGTTTTCTGCATAAGGGGTCCTTCTGCAATTTGGATCTCCATATCTTAAGCCCACTTAAAAATCATTTAAACATTAAATAAACCCAATAGGATTGTTTTGACTCCAAGAAGGATAAATTACACCATAGCTGGGGTCAGATGTAAGGTACTGTATTATTTTTAAGGAGAAAAAAGATAACAATTTTAAAGAAATTAAATTATTTGAGTCAAATGAAGTCTATGGGAAATGGCCTTCCCATACCTATATCGCCTTCATTGTCTTAAACAAAACCTGTAATGTGAATCTTTTGGTTTGTATTATTTTTATTCTTTAGCAGTATTCTTATTGTCAGCATATCCAACTTGTGATAAATTAGATGAAGATTCTACTCGTGTTTTTCCATTTTAGGGTATAACCATCATTATTTATGTATATATAGTGCCTGCAAGTTATGCAACACTTAAGTTATAACAAAATGGAGTCTCACAAGGGCCCTGCTAACAAGAGCTTACAACCTAGAGGTGGTTATCATTTGTTAAAGCCACAAAATGTGGTCCAACAATAATATCAGCAAATCAGATTGTCCCTCAAGTATTGACTTGTGTTTAAACCTTTTATTAACTGCTTTGCACCCTGTGGAGTCCAGGCTCACAGTCTGTGAACCACTGTATAAAAGTCATATATACATGAACACATAAATGGCTGGTTTTGCTCTTATGCATTTTAAAGGAAACTTTATACATAGTTGTTGCTTTGAACTACATATCCAGGGCCCCCTGCACTGCAGGCTAATGCATTAGACATGGATGGTCAGAAGACATATTTAAATATCCCTCTTTAAGCCAAAATATGGGTTACATAGTTTAAATAAGTTAATCAAAGCAGCTCTATTAAACATACCCGTTTAAGCTGAATATTCCACTAAATGAGCGAGCCTTTGCTACAGATTCAGTTGAGTTGTGTGCTTCTCTTCAGATCTAAGCAACCCGAAATTCTCTGCCTTCATGGCGTGATCTGCTGAGTCTGTACAAGGTAGTGGGGTCACATCTGCATATGCAGTTTATATACTGTAGCCTTCAACTAATATCATCGACTATTTGAATGAGTACGAAGCAAACTTGCATAATCTGCACATTTTTTTGAAATGGCAATTTCCTTTTAAAGGTTTTGATGAAGCATAGACATATTCAGATTAGTCCAGTAAATTACTGTGGTTTATGTGTTCTTTCTTCCTTTGTCTCCTAATATTTGAAACCGTGAATGATTATTTTTTCATTGCAATGTTTTTTCATATATAAATTTACAGCATTGTGTATACAAGTAGCATTATGTACATTAGTAGCACTATGTAAATAAGGGTGTGCATTCGTAGACTTGCTGCAGAAGATCATCAAACATATCAGTGGCCCTTTCTAAGGCTAATGCTACATGGGGCTGGTTCTTAGGCTGTGCAGGCCGAGAATCAGCCCCTCCACTGGCATCAGCCTGTACCTGGAGCTGTTGCATTGGCCCAAGTGTGGGCACACAGAGCAGATTTTGGCACCAAAATGTACAAGGTGAAGGCATAGGGAAAGGCAGATCCCAGTGTAGGGGCTGGTCATAAGCCTTTGTTTATCCGCAGGCTGAGAATCAACCCCTAGTGGCATAAGCGTAACAGTCTGGGGAAGCAAACATACATTGTGTCATTATTGTTTCTTTCATTAAGAATGAGCTTAGACATAGACCAGTCCAAAGTACATGCCTGCCCAGCTAATGGAGACTGTTTGAGTAGCTTTTAAATATAATAGCCATTTAGGTGTGATGCCACATTTAAATGCCCCCTATCATATTAAAAAAAAAAAAATTCTTTCAGGGGTGCCCCAGCTTTATTTCTTTCCATTATTTTTAAGAGCATGCAGACAAATGTAGAGGGTCTCAGTCAAACACCACATTTCTGATATGGTAACAGTGAGGGAGAAAAATAATGCGTACTGGATTAAGATAATACTAATTTTAATTGTCCTTATTTAGGAAGAGCAGTGCTAATTTGGTAGAGTTCTGGGATGCAAAGCAGCAGGAGTCCTGGGAAGCAACCCCAGATTCAGCCCAAAAATGTAAATTATCATTGCATACCAAAAGTATTCCCTTGTAGGGGCTCATCCGTGTAGTACAGGGTTTTCTGATGACCCAGTCATACAGAAAATGTGGATGGCTGAATCTTTCAGTATCTGTTAGTGTGGCCACTCAGTCAGAGATCTGTACGACTGATCTGTATCACTACCTCTGCTTCTATGTTTGCAGTCATTGATAGAATTATTGAAGGGCATAACATGGGAATCTATAGGATTTTGATCTTGACTGAAATAATTTTGGTCAAATAGTTCAGTTCTTCATATCAAAATTGTTGCTTAACATTGTACAAATCAGTTCCGCAGACCCCCCCCCCCCTCACAAAAAACATATTGACTGGTCTGAGGTGTTGAATACGGTTGCAGTCTGTGGGTGAATTTGATCAGTATTGATAAACTACACAGTCATCAAATCCCTTTGCATGTGAGCCGTTAATCATCAGCCATTGATATAATGATTATTATATAATGATCCATGGTAAATCTGCTCCTAAACCTTTATATTTTTGGTGCCATTGTATTAATTAACCAAACAACCTTATTTATTTTTTCTAGAGCATTTTGTTTGCATTGTGAAAGTCCTCTACACGTTGCTATACACTCAAGCGATCACATCCCTCTCGGTAAAACTCCAGGCTGAAGATCGCAAGGTTTGGAGGGAATCTGGATCCAGCAAGAAGGTTTGTAGGGAATCCTCTAGGGAGCTTTGGGGCATGGAGAAAGGCACGAGTTCATCATTGTCAAACTTTGGTGTTAATTGTGCAAGTCTGGCCTCATAAAGGCTTTTAAATAACCTGCAGAAAAAAATCAATTTTCTCCATTTTCATCAACACTTTTATGAGGTTATGGGATGTTCTCTAAGAAGACATTCCATTACTGAAGAGGTGACATTTTGCAAACATCAGACCCTATTGAGAACAAAGTTACTGCTCTGAAAAATGCAGTGACAGCAGAATCATTCACAGTGTGTAATTGATACTGTCACAAAAGATGCTCACCTAACATAAATAGCACTTGGATATACACAGCAGCAGGATAACAGAAATTCTTTAACCTGCAGCCAGAAAAGTTTGGATGCCATTAGAACTGCAGGATTTGTGGAACATTATAAACATTAAAGAAAGAGGTTTCAATTGTCTATAGAACAGACTTCCCTTCTGATATTCTGTAGGTGCGCATTTGCATCAGAACTAAGAAGCCATTTAGACAGTTTATTGTCTGATTTGCATTTGCAGAGTCAAAGTTTATTACTAATTGGCAGCACCATGGCACAATGGTCAATGGCCACACTGATCTTAGGTTCAATTCCAGCAAAGAGTATGTATGTTTATTTAGTTCCTGATACAATTTCCTATTACTCTGCATGATAATGAAATGTTTAAGTAGCTTCTAATTTAATTGGTTTACCTGTAGCACGGGTATATTTTTGCCACGAGTTGTTTTTGTAGTTTGGGATGATCACCGTGACATAAAGGTTTCAGGAACATTGATATATTTATGTTCATCTTTTGACAGAGTTCATATTCTTCTGGAAAACCTTGGGAAGCTTTGCTTGGGTTTGTGATAAGTGAACTATCAAGAGGGAGCTTATACCAAGATGAAGAGACTGACAGTATAAACATGGTAACTTGCTTAGCTTTATTTTTATATATGTATTGCTAGGCATGGTCTTGCCTCTCCTTTACTGTTTGTATTGCATACTTGCAAACATACCTCAGTTCATTAAAATCATCTTTCCTAATAAAAAAAAGTCTCTTAAAGACACTTGGAAAACACGTAGGAACATGTTTATGGTCCTAAAATGTCCCAATACCCTGTTTAGGGACTAAAATCAGTATTTTAGACCCTAAACATGATCTGTCCCTCTAGTTTAAGGTTTAAGGATGCCACTACTACTGGAAAGCATATCGTCATCTTGGAATATAGTACAAGTGGAGAGAGGATTAAAGCACACTTAGGGCACTTTGAATATTTATTATTTACCAGCAGCAAGTAAATAATTACACAAATAGCACATATTTTTATTTCCACTTATTAAAAGTCACAGGGTGGTTAGCTAACTGGTTAGGCACCCTACACGGAGCCAACATGCCAACCTTCTAAACTGGGTGCAGGATATTAAGTTAATAAGTGCTGTGCCAAGATGTTTAATTATGACCTTGGGTTTTTACATCTGTTACAAGGACATCAGTGATCTTGGGAAAGTTTTTTGCACCACTGGCAGTCACTTACCTATCACTGAATGTGTTGCAACAAAGCCGAATTTCCCCAGGATGCATTTGATTTTGTTTACTTTGTAGCCTTTAAGAAATTGATTGTAATCTTCTCTTAATTTCAAAGTTTACTCATCAGATTTTTTTCTGTTTCTTTTTCTCTTCCCTTTTCTAGAGTGACTTCACAGCTTGGTACGAAGACGCCATTGAGCATTATTTACAGCAGTTTTGCTTACCTTTCCTCAGGATTACAAGCTTTCTCCAGCATCACCTTTTCGGATTAGATTTGCCAAGTTGCCAGGTATTTTAATGTTAAATATTGATACAGCGATGAACTTAATCATGAAAGTCATTTTGGAATTTTACTGCCAATAGATTCGCCACATTAGTACCACCTAGAACGCTATATTTATTCTGCAGAAAACTTAATCATACATGAGTAAAGAGAAGCTTTCTCTGATTGTAGCTACCATTTTAGCTTGGTGTTCATAGCTACATGTTTGCAGTCTAGCGTTATAGCTCAGATCACACATTCCTAAGGGTGGGGAGGAGTGAGTTTTATGAATTCTTATGGGATAGGGGTGCAGGAGAGGGGAGAACTGAACAGACTCTGGCCCCAGTAATGAAGGATTTTTCTGATAGAGGAAGTCAGATACCCTAAGAACATGTTTACAAAAAAGGAAACAAGAAATCCTGTTTTTCTTTTGATAGAGGACTCAGTGCAGCATTACTGTAATTGCCTATGGCTGCATTTACATAGACCCTTTCTGAAAAAGCTTACTTTGTTTTTACCTTTTCTCCTCCTTTAACTGTTGTTAGTCTGTCTGGCCTAAGAGGTACAGATTTCTTATTTTATTTGATCACATTCTAACCAAACTGTGATTGCTGGAATGTGAGAGTGCCCCCTAAACAATTACATTGGCAGATCAGCCACACACCCAATAAGCTGGCCATAGAAAGGCTGGTATTGTCTGTCAAATAAGAAACTCATTGGCCAGAATAATAACCTACCCAATTCATATCCCGGCATGGTCAGAGGTCCCTCCATGGCCAGCATTGGCTAATGCATTCCCTTTAAAAAGTTGGTTTATTACATATGTGGTCTGAATGTCGTATATGTTCAACTGGACACATTGCTACCTGTTTATCTGTGCAGATATTTGCTACATATAGATATTGGTATATCAGTTGAAGAACATACGTGGTCTTACTGACCTTTGAAGCAGGGAAGTTTGTTTTCATTCCACGGGCATGTCCTTGTTAGGAATACATGAGCAAACTTTGAGCTGACTGCTGATTTTAGCCATCTAGTATTTCTGCAGTGTAGCTTTGGATGAGGACATTGAGAAACAGATGATAAAGGGATAAAACAGCAGATCTTCCCTAGAGATTTGGGTGTCTTTAAGACATATGGGTGAGGTACTACTTGTATAATCTGCTGGGTTCATGGCACACCTGTAATCTTTTTGTTTCCTGTCTTTTAGGAAGAAGATGAATTTACTGTCCTTTCCAACTGTTTGGGACTTTTGCCATCTTTCAGTGAAGCATCGCACCAGTTTGTCAGTGCCTCCTTACTTGACTGGCCAGTGTCCGCATTTGATTTAATATCTCAGTGGTGTTCAGAAGTCAATTTGTTTTCAGACAAGCACCCAGACCAAGCTAACGTAAGCACTCCATTATTTACACCCCAGCCGATTGTGCCAAAATGTCTGCCTTTCATATTCACTTGTAGTGAGAAATCTTTTTCTACAAAGTACAATCCCTTAGAACGGACGTAGCTCACTGTAGGTTTAATTTCCTAAATGTAATGTGTCATATGCCTAGGTATAACCATTAATAGATTTAACTGTCATTTTGAATAACTTTTATTCTATTAGTTTACACTAAATTTAAACTGGCAAAAGCCTTCTATATACTTGAAATTGCCTTGTGTACAGAGCATTATTTACCTGTTGGAATATATTATAAAACAATTTCGGATGTACACTGCCATATAAATGCAGACACTGCAAACAGTGCCTTTGCTCACAAAATACATTATATAGACAAGTGTCCAGCATCTCATTCCCAAACCAAGGGTGTTAATATGAGAAAAGTCCTCCCTTTGCTGCTATAACTCTGCTCTTCTGCAAATGCTTTCCAATTGGGGATTGAATCCCTGTGGGATGAATTGGCATACAAATTCATCCCACAGGTGTTTAATTTGGTTGAGGTCTGGGCTCTGTGCAGGCCAATCCTTTTCTTCCAATACCATCTCAGCAGCCTAACTTTGTACATGGGGTTATTATCATGCTTGAACCTATAAACATGCGTGTAAATGATGTTCTTTAATCTTCTAGGTTTTGCTTATTCAAGATACCAAGTGGGACTTACCACGCCTCCTTCAGTTGCCAGAAAACTACAATACAATATTTCAATATTATCATAGAAAGTGCTGCAGTGTCTGTACAAAGGTTCCCAAGGATCCTGCACTTTGCCTAGTTTGTGGCACATTTGTTTGCTTAAAGGGCCTCTGCTGCAAACAACAGAGTTACTGTGAATGTGTATTGGTGAGTCTATTATTGGCTTTTGCTTGTAGAAGAATTCTATTTCCTTTAGACTGCAAAGGTTGTTCAGTTCAGGCCTAAAATTGGCCAGATCTCAATTGGGCAGGTTTTATTTCTGTCGGATCAGGGATCGCATCAGCTCGTTGATGTGGTCCTTGGCCCAACGGCACCTATGCCCGCTGTTCTTACCGTATATGGCTATACCCCAGGACATCATGCACTGACCAGTGCATTAGCAGATTTATTTCCAGACCTACACAATCGATATCTATAGTACACAGTAGTTTTTGGTCAGGATCATCTGGCCAGCATCGCCATACATGGCACCATTGTTAAATACAGGAATTAGTGGCTCAAGAAGTCATTTTTGCCTTGGAGTACTGTAGCAAGCTGGTACTTTTCTATCTGCAGCAGATCTTCTTACAGTTAAAATCCATAGCACCTATTCTATTATTTTAAAATAATTGCCAATTGGAGTAAACCTTAAATTCCTTCTTGGTGGGCTATAAACCCACAGCTAGGCATTCTCCATGAGCCAGGTTACACGAGTCTGCCAAAGCATCCAGAGTGATGCCCTTCCCTGGTAAACTGCTGCAGGTTAGAATGTTTTGTCTTGTGACATTACCATTGGCATTAGGGTTTCTTATTAACTCTTTTTTCCAATTATGTGGCTCCAAGCACAGCAGCTCCCAGCTTATAGGTAACATAATAAATCATGTGCACTCTCTTTGATATTTTTCTTACCATTTGCATCTCATTTTGCATCCCCGTGCGCAGAAGTGCTTAGTCAGTTCTTTTTTATTGCAGTTTTTGGACATAGTCCCAAGATAGGGACTGCTCTCTTGGGATGCTGTTCACAGATGACCTAGTATTTGTTCTCACAGGAGTCATCTTTCATAATGATGAACATTGCTTAAGGGGTAGTTGTTTTTCCAACACGTAAATTGATTCCATCACCTTTGACATTGAATGGTTCAGCCCTTAAGCATTAGATACAGAAATAGTTTTTAAAAAACGGTTATTTTAATACAACATGAGTTTTGTAAGGTTTGAGGTACACACAAGTAATGCACACACTGGCAGTGGCTCTTCATGTATTCATGTTCTTTTATTTGGCTTTTCTTTCCAGCACTCCCAAAACTGTGGAGCCGGCACTGGAATTTTCCTCTTGATCAACGCTTCTGTCATCATTATTATTCGAGGCCATCGCTTCTGCCTTTGGGGCTCTGTATATCTCGATGCACATGGGGAGGAAGACAGAGACCTTAGGTATTGTGGATTAGTACTGCTGCCTTTCCATAAGCAGAGAGCACTACTGTGACTATAACTTTTAACTCTAATAAATCTTTCTTTCTTTTTAATCCAATTCTCCCCTTTCACATTTATAGGACATCTATAGTACATTATTTTTCTTATTTATCCTATTTATTCTACATTATGACCCCCACCTGTAACCACTGAGGGTTTTTACTTAACATTTTACGTTAGTTTTGTTTTTATCACAGTTAAAGTCTCCCCTTTGGAGTCCTAGATTTTAGTCACAGCTACAGATATAGGAAAACAGCTATGTCAGTCATAGTTTCAAAAATATCTATCACAGCAAATAAGCCGTCAACTCACTAGTAATATAGCCACACCAGGACTTGGCAAAAATATAATAAGTTTATTTAAACGTTGCTAGAAACGTTGGATCTCTTTTCTTAAATAAACTTATTATATTTTTGCCAAGTCCTGGTGTGTGCAGCTCATTCTCTTGCTTTATATATATATATATATATATATATATATATATATATATATATATATATATATATATAAAGCAAGAGAATGAGCTGCACACACCAGGACTTGGCAAAAATATAATAAGTTTATTTAAGAAAAGAGATCCAACGTTTCTAGCAACGTTTAAATAAACTTATTATATTTTTGCCAAGTCCTGGTGTGGCTATATCACTAGTGAGTTGACGGCTTATTTGCTGTGATAGATATTTTTGAAACTATGACTGACATAGCTGTTTTCCTATATCTGTAGCTGTGACTAAAATCTAGGACTCCAAAGGGGAGACTTTAACTGTGATAAAAACAAAACTAACGTAAAATGTTAAGTAAAAACCCTCAGTGGTTACAGGTGGGGGTCATAATGTAGAATAAATAGGATAAATAAGAAAAATAATGTACTATAGATGTCCTATAAATGTGAAAGGGGAGAATTGGATTAAAAAGAAAGAAAGATTTATTAGAGTTAAAAGTTATATATATATATATATACTATACACATTACCCCAGCACTCCATTATAAAGCTTCAAGAGAAAATTAAAAACCAATTTTGCACACACTGAAGGAAAAATGTCTGCATTTTAGTAAAAAGAGACACGTTTAGTTACACGGTTTGTACAAAGTATGCATAAGCTGACGCGCCCCGTCAAGGCATATATATATATATATATATATATATATATATATATATAAAATATAAAACTGTTGTAAGACTCTATAAAAGCTTTCGCAAGTTTACTGTGAACATATTGTACAGAATTATCTGACATTTCAGCCAAGGTCCTATTGAGTACTGAACCGTTGTATAATTCTGTGCAATGTGTTTACAATACAGTTGCGTAGGGTGTGCCAGTCTTACAATCATTTTTTCTATGATTATTTTAGTAGAAGTGTGGAGATCCAAATTACTTATAGACCCCTTATGCAGAAACCCAAGGTCCCAAGCATTCTGGATAACAGGTCCCATAACTGTATAAATAAAACAAATTTGCAGGGCCTTTAGTTTCTGCCCAGTAGACTGAATCCTAAAACAGTGACACACATGGTATTCCTAGTCACAGTTCTTGGAATTTGGCATAACTGAAAATCTAGATATTTGGTATGTTTGGCACATAATGATTATACACTTTTAATTAGCAATAAAACTAGTATTTTATCACTCAGTGTTCGTGTACCAGAAACACTTGTAATTGCTAATTTCGCACGTTATCGGGCCAAGAGAATAAGGAATAACAGAGTAGTGAGTGAACAAGAAGTTATCTCAGGTGTGCGCCCACATTAGCTGCTCTAGGCATCCTAGTACCCCAAAAGTTCCTTCTGATTGACTACAAGCAGTGAGATTGGCCCAATCCAATAAGAAATTACATGTGTGCATACAAGCAGGGAACATTACCTGCCAACCTTTTGTCTGGCTCTGTTTTGTAACACACTAAAAGGCACTCAACACACTATGTATATTTTCTGTATATTGAATGACTGCAATTGACACGCAGAATCTTGTTTCCCCAGGCGCGGAAAGCCCCTGTACATCTGTAAGGAAAGGTACAGCATGCTGGAGCAGCAATGGGTCTCGCACACGTTTGATCACATCAATAAGAGATGGGGGCCGCATTACAATGGCTTGTGAAAGTCTGTTGGGTCGCCCTTCATCGTTGCAACTCAAAGGAGAGGAGCCGCTGAGTGGGATTCCAGCTCCTGAAGACTGGGAAGCAGGCACAGTATTCTGCCAGCACGATGTTTCAAAGCCATTAGGTGCTATTGGACTAATGACAGCCAATTTCCCCCAGTCACTTATAGTGTAAGGTACAAGTGCGAATAAAATACATTCTAATTTATTTTCAAAACCATGTCTGGGAAAAAAGGTGAAAAAAAAAGCACAAAAACAATGAATGTTCATTGCTAACGCTCCTAGGATTGCGCACTTTTCTTTTTATTCTTAATATTAGCATTAAATGTCCAGTCCCACTTATCCCCTGTGTAATTGTACAAACTGCCTTCACAACTTCTGGGCACATTTCTATCTGTGTAGCTGTAGAGCTGATTTACTCCTGTCCTGGTAGCCATTTGCACAAAAGCCCTTCTACATATGTCTCCTACCAAGATAAGGGGCCTTTTAAAGGCAACTGTCCCATTAAATGTCCATTTTGAAAGTTCAGTTAAAGGCTTTGCAATCGCATTGTTGACTGGCTGCTTGACTGGGTACTTACCATAGAAATTATACATGCTAGACTGCATTGCAAACCATGTTGCCTTTCTAAAGAATATTAAAATACAGGTATGGGATCCATTATCCAGAAAGCTCTGATTTGCAGGAAGGCCATCTCCCATAGACTCTATATTAGTCAAATAATTCAGATTTTTAAAATTGATTTTATTTTTCTCTATAATAATAAAACAGTACCTTGTACTTGATCCCAACTGAGACATAATTAATCCTTATTGGAGGCAAAACAATCCTGTTGGGTTTAATTGATGCTTTAATGATTTTTAGTAGACTAAAGGTATGGCGATCCAAATTACAGAAAGACCCCTTATCTGGAAAACCTCAGGTCCCGAACATTCTCGATAACAGGTCCCATACCTGTATTCAAATACACACAGTTAAAAAGGCAGTTCACCTTTAAATTAACTTTTAGGCAGTGATGTCCCGAGACAATGTACAATTCGTATTTTTTTGTGCTTTTCAAACTATTTTGCTTTTGGTTTAGCAGCTTGGAGTTTCAGCAGCTATATGGTTGCTATGGTCCTGTTTATCCTAGCAACCAGGCAGGGGTTTAAATGGAAGACTGGAATACGAACAGGAGAGGCCCTAACTAAGTAATAAAAAGTAACAATAACTGTAAAAGTTTAGCTTTACAAAGCAATAGTAAGCAAGTAATTAAACAACTATAAGTAATTAAGACCAACTGAAACAATGCTAAGAATAGGGCATTCTGTAATATACTGAAAGTTATTTTAAGGGTGAACTACTTGCAATTTAAATATCCCTTTTTTTGCAGTGGGACTGCACTTTTAACCCCTTTGGTGCCTGAGATGATTCCTTTGCAGAATTTTCTCATCCACCCTGGAAGTAACGTTCTGAATAAGCTCTTTGTTCATAAATGAACCTTATTTTGTCTCTTCTTATTTCTTATATGTGTGTTGGGTTTTTCTTTCCCCCCCCTGAATGTAATTAGAGACTTGTTGTAAAGCACGTTTGGTTTTCTGTGACATATATTGTATAGTTGTTGCTGAGGGTATACAGGTGTTCTAAGGCAAACGGCAAACTTGTAAGGAAACCTATATATATAGAGATTTATATATCTGTCTGTGTGTATAGCATTATACATGCATTCAGTGACTTATTTATGGAGAGGATCTTCTCAAAGCTTTCTTATGGCTTTCTCAGGAATATAAGATTCTCCAGCGAAATAACTGACATGGTGTGAAATGATTGGCTCCTGTGTTATTGAGTGCACCCACTCCTTGTACTGCTAAATGGCAGTGGCACACTTATGTGGCACTGAACATGTGACTTGGACGTGTTACACTGATGGGTTACATGGACGGTGCTCAGAGACAGGCACAATGCTAGGAATGGGAGCAGCCCTGTGCAATGGATTCATTTAGCAGAACGCAAGATTAGAACATGTAGGATTCACATAGCAGAACACAAATACTACTCTGCATTTCATTGTCCGCCTTATATAACCCCTTTGTACATAACTGGAAAGGAAGCTTGCAGCTTATTGCTAGTGCCACATAGATAGCAGCTACGGATTACTCACGGCACACATGGCAGCTTTATCCACAGTCGGAAAAATGCCTCAACCTGCCATTGATTGTAATGGAAATCTGCTGACCCTTGAATATCAACTCAAGAATGCAGACTGGAGCAGCCAAAATCTTTCCGTACCATCACCGCCAGAAGGATGTCCATTATAATGATATTTGGCACAGTGTGGTTCGGGCATTCCCCCTCCGCCGGAGAAGAAGCCACCTGTGCATATTCAAATTTGAGAACATTTTAAAAAAATTATGTGAATTATGAACAAAAGCATTTTACATTCAGTTATCCAGAGCTTTAAAGTTACATGGCTTTACGGGTTTGGCTGTACAGTTAAGACTCAGCCAAATCCTGGATTCAGACCCTTGATTTGCTATGAGCAATAGTCTACTCATACTCTATTGATATGGAACCCATAAAGACTAAAGGAAGAAGACAGAACAAATGTGTTTCTACAAGGCACAGGGAGATGGACAAAACTAGGGATGATATGAAAAACTACACTTTCATCATTTCTGGTGCCATTGACCAATCAGGGGTAATTGCCGGTTGGTTATTTGCAAATAAATTCATTTTGTCCTCTCTTTATGGTCACGTTGCCCAGGAAAAAGAAGTTTATTGCTATTAATGTTTCTAGAAGGGCAGTGGTGCCCAACATGACCCTTCTCCAGCTGAGGATTCTGGGAGATGAACTTCAAAGATAGCTTGAAGCAAGGGGTTCCATGTGATTTTATCTGCATATTCACATTTCTCTACCTTGATTATAACCTCATAACAAATTCCCACTCTTAATCAGTTCCGCTATAAAATTAGCCCCTTTGTCTTTAGATCATTGACCTGTACTTTACTAAACCATTAGCGCTAAGCAATTCCTATGCCGGGGAGGGAAATAATGCACGTACAGTGACACGCAGGATTTTAGATTTGGTTTAAAAGTTCATCTCTGTTATGTAGATTTTTTTTGGGGGGGGGGCGATTTGCATTATTTCGGTTTTAAACCACTAATATTTTACTAATATTTATAATTACAGTACTTTGAACAGCGCATTAAAGTAGTGACCATTAGCAGCAACCGATTGGTCATTATTGATCTTTTAAGCCCTTGCATTAGTGTATAGGTGACAGTAGCCCCTAACAGTAGTACGTGGCTGGCAGCAAAAAAAAGTGTGGTCATTGGCTGTAACTAATGAATTCTGGGTGTTCGGTAATCTCTGTGGATCCCGCTGAATGATTACTTGGTTAATAAATAAGAAAGAATTGATGGGGTTGCACTTGTGTATGTGCATGCCGCTGATTCTGGGGGTCCCATCCCGGTTAGCTGCATGCTGTAGTCTCCAGCCTTTCTATTAACCATTTGGATTCGGAGTCTCTTGCCTGTGGCCCAAGTGGTTAAAGTGATGATAAGTTTTTTAAGCCCAGCTTTGCGGATTGAAACTTAATGTACAAAACAAACAAACAAATGAGGGTGTGTGTGTATTTCTCCAAATGATGTATCTGTGTGCTGCTCTTATGTTTGAATGGTCATTAAGTACAGTACATTACTGTAGCAGCTAGCTCGATCTTTCTATTACATGAACAGTGTAAAGCAAAATCTAATAAACATTGTAAGATATGTTAATAAAAATCCACTATCATCACTTTCTCTTTGTCTCTTCTGTCGGCACTAAAGGGGAAGTATATCCTGCGGGCCGTGGGTTTTACATGCATTCTAAAATGTTTATTCATGTTGCGGGCTGCCATTAGAAATAATGGGACTTCATACTACTTGGTTGGCAAGGGTTACCGGCTGGGGAGTCCGGGACTGGGCCCAGGGCCAAAGTCACAAAGCCAGAGGATCATTACATGTATGGTCAGTGTTAGATGTAAAGGAAGTGAAGGGAAAATACATAGCTAGTCTGCAGCCTAATAGGGAAAGTCTTTAGCTTGACACTTACAGCAGGTCTAGCTCCAGGGATATAGGATGGAGCCAGGTTTTCTGCTGGCACAGCTGAAGGATTGCTAAGGTCTGCAAAGAGCCAACCCAGATTCAAATTGACCCATGGGCATCTTGGTCATGCCCCTGCCTCTATTTTACCTCTTAACCCTCACCCTACCAGGCTCCCTGCTCCACTGCTTTGGACAATATTGGAGAAGTTTGGGTCATGATTCTATGCATGTGAAAGAAGCGGGTAAGTTATGTTTTGGGAGGAATTACTGACAGCGGCAGACAGACCTGTTACTGATGGAGACGGACAAATAGACAGTCTCTGTGCTGTCTCTTCCCGGTAATGGACTGTGGTGGATGCAGAAGCCCAAGCAGACACGCACCCCAAATCTAATCTGCACCTACACTAGACCCCCCTGGCTTCAGCCTAATTTTATTGCAGTGATTGCTCTGAAGAGGTAACCGCCTATAAACTTAAATAAAAGAATTTGCATGGATTGGAGGCACCTTCTGAATAAAGGCACTAACATAGTTACTTGTAGCAGCCCATATAGGGGCTGTGAAAAATCCCCAGAGCCGGGTTACCAAGGGACTTTCATGAATACAAACACCATTTAACCACTTACCCGTTTCTCCATTTCCTTCATTCATCACAACTCTCGGGGCTCCTCAAATTCTGCTTAATAATTCAATCTTTCTCTGCTGCCAGTAAAATGCTTTCCCCTCTCTCAAGAAGCAGTTTGTTGGCAAAGCAGAGCAGTAATGTCAGGTAAGTGACTCCCCTGCCTTTATTATCTCCAATCTACAAGTTATGCCTCTTTGGCCACAATCCCTTATAGTGCAGAGTCATTTCTATTAATGGTGCATTCAGTATAAAGGTGTTGGTACCGCAGACCAATCTCACTGCTTACTCTTTTCAGAGACTGAAACTCCAGCGAGTCTTGTGTGTCGCAGAGATGGGTAAGGGACAAAGCTTCACACCTTGCACCTCCTCTGTACAAGTGTCTTCTGTTTTCCTCTTTGTTTTATTTACTGGTTCCATCAAACAGTAACTTGATTGGCTGGATTGCTTATCATTTAATGGAAAAGTTTACCTTATATAACTGTACATTCAGCTTTTAGTAGACATGAATATATTGAGACAGCTTGCACTTGGTCTTCCTTTTCTGTCCTGTGTGGGTTTTGGATTATTTGCCTCTCTCTAACCTAAAACATAAAATGCTGTCTGGTTGCTGGGCTAAGCACCTGAGCAGGGCTGAGGGCCCTCAAGAAAATGAAGCTTTATAAAGGTATCTGGTAACCCTTTATCCAGAAAGTTCCAAATTATGGAAAGGCCATCTTCAATAGATTTTCTCTGTAATAATAAAACAATACCCTGTACTTAATATAATGAGATACAGTATAATGAATACTTATATAGACGCAAAGCAATTCTATTGGGTTTAATTAATGTTCAAATTATTTTTTAGTAGACTTAAGGTATGGAGATCCAAACAGTGCTGGATTTGTACTCCGGGCGCCCCGAGGCCAACCCCAATCACGCCCCCTTTCCCCCTCCACGCACATGCGAATTTGTGCGTCGCGTACGAAGCAGTGGGGAGAGGTCCCCATTGCTCCGTATATGAGCAAAATTTCAAAAATTATGGAAAGACCCCTTATCCAGAAATCCCAAGGACTCTGAATAACAGATCCCTTAACTATACTCTCAGTTGGGATTCCCAAAGTTAACATATTTTAAGCCTGTGGCTTCCAGCACACCAAGACTTTAGAGGATGCTGGGAGTTGTATTTTTTCTATAAAGCAAAATACTTATACCCCCATTATACTTATACCCCCACTATGACAGGCCCCCAGGCAGTTATCCCTATCTGTGCACTATGATGACAGCCCTGTATGTATCTCTGGTGCCCCAAGTTACTGCTTGTATAATCCCCTTCTGTGCTAGATATGGGAGAGTGTAGGAATGACTTAAGAAAAAAAAACCCAGCCCCCCAGCCAAGTACCACACAATAATCTGGGAATAGGTTTTTTCTGACAGCCCTTGAATAATCTGTGCCCGAGGTTTCCCATTATTGATGTCATGGAGGCTTTTTGTCACCTTGCTATTGCCTTTCCCAGCTGCTTCCCATGATGTGAGAGCAGCGTGCTGTCCCTGTAATGACGTTCAATATCATTCGGATGCGCAGCTGGTAATGAGGCTCCGATACAGAGAAACACAAACGGGCACAACTCCAGCAACATGTGTTTCCCCTATTCTGGAAAGCAATGTGCAGCCTGGCAGAGCCAACTCAAAGCGACAGCTGTTCTTCCGGCCTGCTGTTTAATGTGGCTTCTTAACTTGGTCTTTCCAGCATAATGAACAGTAAAATTCCGCTCTGTGAGTTAATTGTTCTGTATCGAGCCGCTCTGATCAAACCGCAGGGTTGCACTGCTCTTCTCCATGCCATGAATACAAAGGTAAAGGCAAAAAGAGCACTCAGACACCCAGTTGTTTCCCCGGCACGAGTATCCAGAGCAAAACTGGATGAATTGGCACTTACATGTGTAATTTGCCACTCAGTGGGCAAGAAGAAAGGTGAACTAAATATAAAATCAATAGGAAAGGAGCAAGTGCATAGGCAACTGTATGTTCTCCGACATGGAATACTGTGTGATGGGAGACATAGTAATTTAGGTTGAAAAAAGGCACACATCCATCATATTGAACCCTTTACACCTATATAAAGCCTGCCTAACTGCTACAATTGGCCTTAGAGGGGGGGGGGGGGGGGGGGGGGGGGGGAATTCCTTCCTGTCTCCAAGATGGCAATCAGACTAGTCCCTGGATCAACTTGTACTAAGAGCTGTTCTTAATAACCCTGTATTTTACCCACTTCCAGTACCTTCATGAAGCTATCTAATGTATCAGTCAGTACAACTGATTCAGGGAGAGAATTCCACAACACAAAATTTCAAAACTCTCTCAGTGTAGCAAACCCTTTCCAAATATTTAGACAGAATGGATGCCCTCATGTCTGCTGGAAGGACCTACTGGTAAATAAAGCATTAAAGAGATTGTTATATGATCCCCTTATATATTTATACATAATTATCATGTCACATCACCCATTGTTTCTCTATAAGGGGCCCTCACCCAGGGTCTACTATCCATCGACCAAACTCTAGTCTGTGCAAACCCCCCATTCATATTGTTTCTCTATAAGGGGCCCTCACCCAGCTCCTACTATCCATCCACCAAACTCTAGTCTGTGCAAACCCCCCATTCATATTGTTTCTCTATAAGGGGCCCTCACCCAGCTACTACTATCCATCGACCAAACTCTAGTCTGTGCAAACCCCCCATTCATATTGTTTCTCTATAAGGGGCCCTCACCCAGCTACTACTATCCATCGACCAAACTCTAGTCTGTGCAAACCCCCCATTCATATTGTTTCTCTATAAGGGGCCCTCAGCCAGCTCCTACTATCCATTCACCAAACTCTAGTCTGTGCAAACCCCCCATTCATATTGTTTCTCTATAAGGGGCCCTCAGCCAGCTCCTACTATCCTACTCCTGCTACCCAGGAGTCTGTTGCATTAGAAGCTGTAACTGACAGGCTGAGAAGGGACAGTCAGGTTGGCAAACAGTCAGGTTTACGGACTTCAAGTAACAATTACTCACAAAAGCAGCCCTATCTGTGAAAAATGCTCAACATGACCTATAGGTGATTTTTTTTATGTACATTAATTTTTTTATGTACAAGTATTTTTTTCGTGTCAGTATCACTTTAAAGGGGATGTAAAGGCAAATGCCACATTGCACATACCACCTGTAAACCTAAAAAGAAGCATATTTGCAATATGCTAAAATTAGAAATTTTGTGCAGGTTTTGAACTGATTCTGTGCAGCTGAATTCACTGTTCGTCCCCTCTCCCTCCAGAAGCTTCATACAGGAACCCTTTCCCTGCTGGAATGCCAGAGGAGTAAGAAAACTATCAATACCGCTCTGTATTCCGAAGGGTAGGGAAGCAGAGTGGGGATGTTTCTCACTGAGATTAGCCTCAATGGTAACAACCCCAGCAGGGCACAATGCATTATGGGGAATGTAGTTTTCTTTTGACAGAGGAGATGAATCAGTAGTAATGGTTGCTATTAGCAACAGTGATCTCCTGCCCTGCCCCTCCTACCCTGCTCAAGATTCAAACCGAGGCATTTTGCAGGAAGTAGCTGACAGACAGGAAAAAATAAATTTAATTAGAGCCAAACTGTTTTGGTTGATGTGTTCTTATTATCAGATAAGATAAGACTTAAAAAGACAACATTTATGAAGCCTGGGCAATTTTGTACCTGGGCAGTAACCCATATCAACCAATCAGGCATTTGCTTTCATTATTCAACCTGCAGCTGGATGGAAAAGGTTAATCACTGATTGGTTGCTATAGGTTATTGCCCAGGTGCAAATTTGCCCAGTTGTTATGAATAACCCCCATTGTGTATTAAGGGGTAGTTAGGTACTCCTGTGTGCTGGAATACAAATATTATATGTTTCTCTGTGGACGTTCCTAAACTGAATAATCCCCCCCCCCCAAGATACCGGAAGTAATGGAGGATTATCCTGCATATAACGGGGGTACACTGTATTGTACATCACATTTCCCAGAAAATTCACCTGGAAACTATTAAGAAACTATATGATTGGGTTCAAGGTATTGCACTCTCCAGAAACCTTTAAACAAATTGAATATATAAATATTGTTATATAGAGGTACTTTGGGGTCACGTGTGCATAATGCCTACTTCTTTTAGATTGTAAGCTCTAATGAGCAGCGCTCTCTATTCCTGTATCAATCGGTATTTGTATGTTATTTGTATGTTTGCTGTATACACCCCTCCCTTGTACAGCGCTGCAGAATATGTTGGTGCTTCTCTCACAACCTTGCTCTTCTTGGGCAGCTCCTCCATTTGCCTTTATTGTTTGGGGATGGTCGGATATAGTACTAAAGCTTGATGAATAAAGGGAATGAATATTTCATTTGCCACAAGTATATTCTGTTACCGTCAAGCTTGTATGCTGTGTCTGCATCTGTTGTGCACAGAACACCTTGTGTCGGAGATACATTAACAAGATCAGTAGCACAGACTTTGTTCCCAGCCTGAAAATTTAAGACCAAGGAGGCCAAGAAGGCGGCAGCAGTTTATGAAGGTACCAGTTATTTTTCTTTTTAACTTTGTCCATTCTCTTCTATGAGAAATGTGGATATCTTGTATAGAACAGGGGGCTCTGCGGGAACTATGTACGTGCTACTGGCACAGCGGTAAAGGATGGTGGCTTCACCTCAGCATTTCAGTATCATTTCCTTATGTGAAATGTGGCCAATAGTGCTATGAACAGTTATCCTTGCAGGACGCTGCCTAGGGCATAGGGAGAAAAGATATCATATGAGCGAGAAAGCTATTGTATCAGGATGAACAAGATAGAATTTCACTTCTTCATCCAGGAAATTTGTTGGATAATAAGCCATAATTTGAGTGCATGGCTGGAAACTTCAGTTCAGTGAGAGGTTAAGAAGGGCAGGTAATGACTCCCTGTATGATACTGAGAAGAATCCAGTTGAATCCATATTGAACCAATATGTAAAAGATGTAATAATATGGAATTAGTGCAACAGACTGATGATTTTCTTACTGTATTTATTATTGTAGGTAACACCTGTAGCAAACTGGATACTGTTAAACATGTAATTATGCAATGTAAGATATTATGCATTATTAATATGGTACAATGGCATTCCATTTGTCAAAGGGTGCCCGCTGATTATGATTGCTCAAAAGATTTCTCTTAAAACGAATAATGTAAAGGCAATAGGAAACCCACTACCCCCACTGGAAGTAGTCAGGAATCATTACAGAAGATTAAGGGATCTTTTTCTATTATAAATGTGAACATTGCCATATGCTGTTTCATAGTGCAAGTTATATTTGTGTTTGTGTCCCTTTACCACTAAGCACTGCAAGGAGCAGTTTTGACCCTTTTGGTGCTTCATTTTGATCACTTCCATCATTAGGCAAATACATGATATTCTAACTGATTTTATGGCAACAGGAAATACAGGTACGGGATAGTATAGATGAGTTCCAACTGGGCTGTTAATAATAAGAATTTTGGTAATGCAGTGCGGTTCAGCATTGTGGCTATGTGAGATCTGAAAGTACAGGCAAACGTCTGACAGCCTCAAAATCACTACAGTGTGTTACACAGGCAAACTAATGGCACAACAATTCTGCTAGATGTGAGAAAAGCAAGTCAAAACTGAAATTATTCAGGGTACGACTAAATTTTATTTAACTTTCCCTTAAATGTATTGTAGGCTGTGTAGCCAAAAATGATCTTTAGTGCCCTCTGTATAATGAGCTGCTTGTTATTCCAGAGCCTAACAGTCTTCAGCTAGGGGAGAGAATGGGTTTGTTTATACAGGGGGCTTCTAAGTGGGCTACTAATTTATTTAGATTGTGCTCATGCACAGTCCGGAAGTAGAATGGGACCATTTCCATTTTCAAATTTTACACAGCTTAGAGCATGAAATTAAAACCATACATATTTCATAAATAAAATAATAGGTAAGAAGTAAGTTTAGTGCATGCCCTATTCAGTGAACCAGTATTGAAAAAGGTATACTGCCCAGTTAAGATAAACTAGCTTTCTGGGCCTGATATAGGTGCCTTTTCTCTCAGGAGCCCTAAGATGGTGTTAAACTATAAAGAAAGATAATTTAGAAGTCAATATTAGAGGTCTTCTCTTTGGGTGCAGCACATTTTGCGTTATCATTTCTTATCATTGTGCCTTGCCATAGATTATAATCCCCAGACTGTGACAGGGAAATATAATTGTAAATGATTCCCCCCAGCCACAGAAATATAAAAGGGGGACCCTGTGAATGAGAAGTAGCCAGAAAAGGATTTGAGTCCATGTGTAGGTGCTCTAGGGTTGTATTTCTTAGCCGAAGAAGTACAACCCTAGAGCACCTACACATGGACTCAAATCATAAGAATCTTAGGCCAACACCGCTCCCACTTACTGCACCACTGGGGCAACCATGGCTCAGCTGAACAAGAAAAGCTTGAGAAATATGTATTATGTCCTTAAGAATAAGGGGGCATTATATTGTCCTTCAGAATTGTTATTTAAACCCAAAGCTGCCTTGAATTTATGGCAGCTGAGCATACAGGCTATGGCAAAAACTAAGGGTATTGCTATAACAAATAATAAAAAGTGATAAATAACACAAAGGGTTGGGGCCACATTTAATTAAGAGAAGTGTCAGTAAGAGGGCCGCATGTGGGCTCTATAACACTAGTTTGACATGCTGGCCTAGACCATTGCTTTTCCAATGTTTGTTTTATATATAAGTATTTTTGACTTTACACTGCCTGTTTACAGTACTAACACTATGAATAAATAATAGTAGATTTTGTTTCTGATCACTCAAGGACATGTATAATTCATCAAAGAAAATCAGTCTTGTATATCTAATGCTACAAAGCAGAGCTGTGAAGCTAAAGTCAGATAGTAGACGTCTTTCCCTGTTCCCTGTCTCATTATTAGACTAAATGCTTCTCGCAACTCAGTGATAAAATGCTAAGATGTTACAGAACTTTGTTTCAGTGCAAAATGACATCCCTCCTGTTCTCTTTTGCTTTCTTTTAAATTTGGAAATGCAACAATAGGGCTTCATAGAAACCACTAAAGGCCACAGAGGCTTGGGCTGTGGGTAAAGTCAGGTAGGAACAAAACTACAGGGGTGGAAACACAATAGGGCCTTTAGGGTAGGGTTGCCACCTGTCTAGTTTAGACATGGACAGCCTGAGTTTTGGAGGAAAGTCAGACAGGACTCCCCCTGATTGATGCAGGTATTGGCCAATAAAGAGAATCCCCTAGGCCTAAGTAAACAGATTTTATTTTACTGTATATTTTCACTTGAAAATGGAGCATATGGGCAAGCAGAGGGGTAGCACTATGAACCAATGTGATTGTACTATCTAAAATGGGGCCCCAACGATTCCCACGGAATTCCACTTACGTCACTTCTTGGTCAGATAGAAACTAGACAGCCCATAAGAAATCAATCATGATGCTATGATAAAGTGCTGGGTGCATGTTACTATATCCAGGCATGAAGTGGCACATACGTGACAGACTCCCCGAGTATATCCTGAAGATCCTGGAAATATATTTTATGCATGTATTGGCTGGAAGTTAAAGGTTGCACGTGGTATCACCAAAAACCTGTATCTAGCATTGTTGGATGTTGGATGAGTACTGCGGCTAACAAAATCCTGTTTTTTTTACTGCAAAGAGGGTAATAGTCTTAAGGTGGCCACACACGTGGCGATTTCGACTGATGGTCACACGAAAGATCGTTCCCACCCTCCACAGACGTTCAGGGCTGAATCGTCAGATATGGAGGTAGAAACAATCGGATTTCTACCCCTTCTTCCGATTCAGCCCTGAAGGTAGATTTTGCTCAGACCGATATCCACAGACTTTAGCGATATCGGTCACAACGGTTTTGTACGATTTCATCGGTGCGTGTATGGCCAGCTTTAGTTTGAATGACTTCTCTTCATGGTGCCTTCTTCAAAAGAACAATACTTGATATCCTACTTTTTGCCTTTCAAAGTCACTATTTCACTGAAGTCTTTACATGTGATTTAAAGGAACAGTAACACCAAAAAATAAAAGAGTTATGTAAACCAAGATGCTGTGTAGCCATGGGGGCAGCTAAAGGAGAAAAGACTGAGGTTACATAACAGATAGCAGATAAGCTCTGAAGACTATAATGGTGTTCTACAGACCTCTGCTTTTTAACCTGTGCCATTTGCTACACAGCAGCTTATTTATATAGTAGTGTTTCTAAAGCCAACAGATCAGTTTTACCAGTGCAGGGCAACAGTACATTATATTTTTTATTACTTAACACTTTTTTGGTGTTACTTTTCCTTTAACAGGTTGCTCAAGAGTAACCTACCATAGTTGCTCAAGAGCATTCTAGAATTACTTTTCGTCACTTTTCTGTTTTTGGTGTCTTACTAAAGTCTTTTTGTGTGATTTAACAGTATACAGTGTTGGACTGGGGGAGGCGGGGCCCAGCAGAAAATTCAAGCTATGGGGCCACCTCTGGCACAACAATTGCCACTGCCCCCAACACAAAGATTACCACCACCAATTCCAATGCATTTTGGGCCCCTAATGCTGCCCCCGCACAGTCTGTGCCTGGGCCAGTGGTGCTCAACAAGACCGGGGCCCACCGGCTTTCCTCCTGATGCCCCAGTGGGTCAGTCCAACCCTGACAGTATAGCAGCAACCCTTAATATAAATACATATGGCTGCTGTTCTGCCCAATTTCTGCCAGAGAACGACATGAGGAAGAGGCTCGGTCTTATGTCACTATTATTGAATACAGTTATTCAGTTTTTAAATTGCATTTTAGCATAATAATAAAATAGTGTTTGCTTTACAAATCAGATATTGAAAGTCATTTTAACTCTGCTTAGTGTAAAAAGGACTCCACAAAAAAAAAAAATCAGACTCAGAACCAATTAGCTTGACGTTAATCTGTCCGAGTAATAATGTAGTGGGGCTGTCACGGATTGAGGAGATTACAAAACCAGACTCTCCAGTGACATCCAGTTTGAGGTAACACTGCCAGGCTGCGGTCTATCAGTATGAGAGATACTGTGCTGCCTCAGTAGAACAGGATCAATAAATGAAAAACATTTCACAGTGCCAAGAAGCCGAGAGTTCTGCCTTTTATTGGAAAGAAATCCATTTAGAAGTAAAGAGAGAAACCGAGCATCCCACCACTAATGTAAGTTAATTCTTCTCTTCTTAACTACCGAAGCTGTCAGGGCAATCTGTTTTATAATAGGACGAGGCTGGAAGCATTTTGAGAGGTTCTGATGGTCTGACACCTTTACACGTCTTATGGGGCTTGTAAAATTACTGCAAATATAAGGTGTGAGGAGTCTTTTAGGGTATTGATTGCTAGAAGATGATGGTAAGGTTTGATAGTCACTTTGATTTGTTGGCCTCATTGGACACTGGAGCATTTCCCACAAACACATGGCTTCAGACAACAGGCAAATGCTTTAAAGGGCACACAATGTGTTATCAGTTATTTTCACTGAATTATAGGAGAAAATTGCTTTTGTAACTAAGAACAAAAAGTAAGCAGAGCGATGATACGTCTAATGGGCAGGTGTGAGCTTTGAGCTTTCAAAGACTCTTGCACAGGAAAACTTGTACATCTTCATGTGGAAGAAATGCAGTGTTTAAAGTAGTAAGTGTAACGTTTCCACACTTTCTATTAGGATATCAGACTTGCGTCAGATTTATTCTTAGTTCCAAATTATTAAAGACTTAAATGTGGCCAAGCCAGGCTGACTGGGTATGTTCTCAGAGAGGCAGATGGAGAGTGTACACTCTATGTTAAAACTGACAACTTTTTTTGGCAAAAATACCAGCCTTGTGGTTGGAGGCAGACAGTCATTTGGGGGCGGGGTGATGATGTAACAGAACAGGGAAATGAGCAGGTTGGGTGGGGAAATGGACTGGCTGGGTGTGAAAATGGGTGAGGCAGAGGTGGGCCTCTGCTTAAAAGTTGATGATTGACCATATAGAGAGCAGTGATGTCCAACTTGCTACAAGTAGTGGGTTCATAATAATCTCATACAATATGCTGGAGGGTTGTAGCCAGTTACAATGATGATGTCATACAGTGCATTAAATGAAGCCTTTGCGCAGACTGGGGGCCATAAAAACCCTTTGGAGGGCCACATTTGGCCCACAAGCCTTTAGTCAGACAGCCCTGATATAGAGGGTCAGGGAAAGGATTTATTGGTAGGGTTGCCACCCTTACAAATTTACGAGCAGATATATTGCCAGGGTTGGACTGCGCCAGCTGGACACTGGGATAATACCCAGTGGGCCTGCTGGTTAAGGTACGCCTTGAACTTGCACTTGCTCAGGGGCGCCCAGGCTGCAGGAACTAGGTGTGCAACTGGGGTGGGCCCAGACACCCCAGTCTGACCCTATATATCAGTGCTGTCCAACTGGCGGCCCGCGGTACTGTAGGCAGAGTATGGCACATACAGCCAGCATAGGGCAGGTAGAGTATGACACACACAGGCAGCATAGGTCAGGGTGGGTATGGCACACAGGAAGGGTAGGGCAGGCAGAGTATGGCACACACAGTCAGGGTAGGGCAGGCAGAGTATGGCACACACAGGCAGCATAGGGCAGGCAGAGTATGGCACACACAGGAAGGGTAGGGCAGGCAGAGTATGGCACACACAGGAAGGGTAGGGCAGGCAGAGTATGGCACACACAGTAAGGGTAGGGCAGGCAGAGTATGGCACACACAGTAAGGGTAGGGCAGGCAGAGTATGGCACACACAGGAAGGGTAGGGCAGGCAGAGTATGGCACACACAGTCAGGGTAGGGCAGGCAGAGTATGGCACACACAGGCAGGTTAGGACAGGCAGAGTATGGCACACACAGACAGCATAGGACAGGCAGAGTGCTGCCTGTGTGTGCCATACTCTGCTTGCCCTATGCTGCTTGTGGGAGGTGAACCTGGCAGGGGTTTGTTGTGGGAGTTTGTTAGCAGTTGGAAATAGCCATTAAATGGTCCCAAAGGTGTGTAATTATGTACTGGGGGTTGCTCTGCTATCCACAGGGGAGGAGGAGGCATATGGAATTTAAGGGTATATCTTAATATGACATAATTCTTTCACATATGAATGATGGTTGATATCCCCACAGTAAGGACCAAGCATTTGGGATTTTGCTGTGCTACCACCATTGTGATAAAATGGGTGTGGTTTGAAGTGGGTGTGGTTTAAAAAGGGGGAGTGGTCAAAACTGGCTTCCATTAGCGGCCCTCCACCATGTATGCTAGAGAAATTTCGGCCCTCGGCACCGTAGAAGTTGGACAGCACTGCTATATATTGCCGGTAAAAATAGCGGCACTGGCCCTATCTGGTGATTAGCTGGCTAGTCAGATACTGCCACCTGCCCAGTTTTGACCCAGGCAGCAGTTTTCGGGAGGGCTGTATGGGTCAAAACTCCCTGCCCAGGTTTTGAAATTAGGGAAAAAAGGCAGGACTCTATTAGATTGATATGGTGATCGGCCAACCGCCAGTCACCACATCATAACCCCACCCTCGTCGCCATCCACAATGTCGATACAATGTCACCTGCTTCCATAACGTCACTGCCCCGCCTCCCATCCGAGTTGTCTGGACTCGGAAGGTGCCAACCCTAGTGGCAGGCCTATCCTATGGCCATCTTTCTATTGTTCTGATCAGTCGTACAAAGAGCACAAATAAAACAAACAGCAGAAGGTGAAGAGGAGTCACAGCCTCATCTGCTAATGTACCAGGTGCTGGACAGTGATAAATCACCAGATCAAATTTTAAAACCTACCGATAGGATATTGGTCAGGATGTGGATATTGGTCAGGCCACCATGCACAAACAAATAATGGCACAAAATGAAACATTCCTCTATATACAGGGAGATACTTAGTAAACAGTGAAAGTCTCCTTTGAAAGATCAGCTTATGAGACTTACACCTTTAGTGAGATGTTTGATTCAAAATTTATATTGCGTATCTTTTGTTTAGAGAAAAGAGTTGATGGACGTGTCTTTTTTCAACCTAAATTACTATGAATAATATTGAGGGGCCCAATTTGTGTAGAGACTGTTATCTGAAGAAAAGGAGAGATGACTAATTTGTGACAGGAGGTGCTGGTAACACTAACTACAGCACAGTCACAATTATAAACAACTATTTCTAACACTTCAGAGCTTTCAATGTCACACATATAATAAATATTACAACAGGGCCGACCAGGAGATACCAGAACCCAAGCCTAGTCCCTGTTGCCTCCACCCATTCCCACTCACCATCCCAGTATCCCTTATCCCCTTAGGCTGCTTCTATCTCACTTCAGGAAATTTCAGCCATGGTGGGCTCAGGGCAGCTGTAGGTACCACTCATTATTTGATATTTAAGTTGCTTCCCACCCCTATTAGTTCCCTAGGCAGGTACCTACTTGTCTCTGTTTTGGGGAGAGGCTCAGCAACAAACCAGAGCAATTCATTAAGCTGAATAAAAGGGTATAAGAAAACATTGTGATTCCCCCCATTCTTCAGAGATTTCTTGTCATTTAATTCCTCACCAAATTTAATTGCCAAACAGACAAGTAATTATTTGGGGCACTCATTGGGATACCTGCCAACACTGCAGAAAATAGACTTTTGGCCACACCCCAATTCAACCAAGCCACATCCAAGTTGTCCCAGGCCATACCCACCATCTTTCTATAACCCACCCACTTGCTAATAACAGGATCCTGATAATTCAGGTTTTTCTTTACTTATTTTAAATCCGACCTAAAATCAGCAATACGCACAACCCTAACAAATAATATTTTCTCTATTTTTAGGAAGTCTTTCTTTGGATTTTTCCCTTATAATCACAATATGCTTGGCCTTGAGTCCTTGGCAGACCCCTCCGATACATGGGATATAATCGACACCATTGGTAAAGGTACATATGGCAAAGTTTACAAAGTCAGCAACAAGACAGATGGCAGCCTGGCCGCGGTGAAGATCTTGGATCCAGTCAGTGTAAGTAGGAATTGTTCATGCAACACTAATATCATAACTTATATACATGCTAAATTTCTGTAGTATGGATTATATTTGAAACAAGTGACATTTTATAATTAATATATCTATGTGCCTCTAGTGCAAAGCATATGTTGTATGGGTAAAGGATCCCTTATCCAGAAACCCGTTATCCGGAAAGTTCCGAATTATGGAAAGGCCATCTCCCATAGACTCCATTATAAGCAAATAATTTGAATTTTTAAATATGATTTCCTTTTTCTCTGTAATAATAAAACAGTACCTGTACTTGATCCCAACTAAGATATAATTACCCCTTATTGGGGGCAGAACAGCCCTATTGGGTTTATTTAATGGTTAAATGATCCCCCTTTCCCTGTAATAATAAAACAGTACCTGTACTTGATCCCAACTAAGATATAATTAATCCTTATTGGGGGCAAAACAACCCTATTGGGTTTTAAATTATTTTAAATGATTTTTTTTTTTTAGTAGACTTAAGTTATGGAGATCCAAAATTACAGAAAGATCCCTTATCCGGAAAACCCCAGGTTCCAAGCATTCTGGATAATGGGTCCTTTACCTGTACTGTTATTATTTTACTTAAATAGGATGAAACTGAGCAGTGACAGAGCTGACATTAGCATCTAAACCCAGTGACTGTTGCACAGGAATCACATGACTTATTGTGTTGCTGGTGCAGTTGCGGGTGTGCTGTATGTTTGTCTCATTTGTCTACGATATGGGCTTACCCAGTGAATGGAGGCTGAAACATTCCAGCAACTCGCTATTTTCTTGCAACTCTGCTTTAATAAATATGGTACCCCACCCTCGACGCTATTGGTGAACAAAGCAGCACATTTTGAATTGCTTGTAGTTGGCCCTTGCTGTTGGCCTCACTTGATCTGCTTTAGGGCCTTATTGTTTTACTGTGTGTGCCAAATTTTTTCACAGCTACCATGCAACTTTTATTTTTAATACTCCAAATGTATTAAATGCATTTTTCCTCACTCCGACCATGCAACTTTTTTACGCGTGCAACAATGTTTTTTTTACATGCACAGCTATTTTTATGCACATAACTTTCTTTTACAAATACATTAAAGCCAACGTGCATTTTTCTAGGCAAATTTTTGCCGCAGTTATGAGAAAAAATTCACTGATATCTGAATGCAGAATATATCTGTGAATCCACGGCTGACAATAATTACTAGTGCCTGGTTATAATAGGGATTCCTGTACCCAGGCAGGGTAACTAAGGAGCCCTGGATCTTCCTCCTCCTCCTCAGGAGGCCCCACATTTCTGTCTCTCTCTGTGCCAGTGCTATGGATCAAACACTGAGCATGTGCAGTGCCACTGACACTCCTAACAAAATCCAAGATGGGGAGCTCCTGTGCAGAACTTTGAAGGACTGGATCATTATTATTATAGAGACAGTGAACTGTTAGGCTGTTATAGAAGTATATAAAAAATGGCATTGAATATGGGCTTTTGTTTTTGGGGGATGGTTAGTTAGCAAAGTCCCTTTGCTTTCTATTATGAGTGATACCCAGATTCTCTGGAAAGCTATGTCCCAGAATCCATCACTTCACAATGGAACAAGGTGAGGGAGGAATTGCACTGCTCCGGGAGCCTAAGGGGGGTGGGAACTGGTCCCAGTGAGCACACAAACAGAATATCATGGTTTACTTAGTGGAATCGGGTATGTCTTTGTACAAAAAAAATATATAAACTTTTGGAAGTTCAGCTAGTGTTTTTGTGCCTCTTCTACATATACCCTACTGAATGAACTCATGGAAAAAAGTGTTGGGTATATTCTCTGTAAAGAACAGCTGCAGGGCTAAAGAATGAATTGAAAGGCAATCATGCTGTATGTGGACTTTATCTGAACTTCATTTTCTTTATCTTTCCCTATAGCACCTGAACACATATACAACTGTTACATTTTCAGTTAATATTATTCGTAAAAAGTCCTAATAATGGAAAATATTTTCAGAATGCAATGGTTCATGGCATTTACATTTTCTGCTACATTTATATCTGCATGCTAAAAAGCAAAATGCTTAAAAGGTAATCTCCATGTATGCTTTGTATTAATATGTCTGCAAATGAGTTTCAGTATATGAAAGGGAATGCACCATTAAACCCTCTAATGCTATAAAAACGTGGGCTAATTTGCTATATAATATATGGCTTTGTTTTTTCTCTAAATGAATAAAAAAGGACTAAGAGGCAAAATAATACACTACTAGAATTTGATAAACTGTATTATTTTGACGACAGCATCTCCCATTCTAATCTTTGTCTATTAAATTAAATCTAATCTTTGTCTATTAAATGCCCTACCTTAATATTGGTAGGGCATTAGTTGTCTGGACGGGGAATACGGGGAGCTGATTCAAGGAGACCAAAGTCAATATTAGATCTAAAGTTTTCATTAACATATACTTAATATATGTATACTTAATACTTAGCATCATTTGAATTGAATTTAAGGTGCTAATTCATATCAACAATTACATAAAAGCATATGAATTATTCAATTTAGTGCTGACTAGTGGTGGTATCCCAGGGCCCCCCTAAACCTAGGGATAGGCTAGTGATGCTGTGGTTGGAAATCTTCTGACCCACACCCACCCTAAGCCGCCTTTTCTCAAGCCCAAACCAACCTGCCCCAAAGGGTTGAGAAGGGACCTGAATCCACCCCTTAGCTGACATCAGAGCTTATATTTAGAGGGGGCAGGCTCCAGAAACACAATACCACCATCGATGAGGCTAGCTTTCTGGAACCCAGCCGCAGAGAACAAAAAAAAATGTGTGCTGCAGCTGTGCAACGACAACCCGCTCTGTAGTAGTGGCCCATTGTGAACCTATTGCTTCTTCAGAGTTAAGGTGGCCATACATGCCGATTTCACTCATTCTGTGATGAACAATCTAATTGGTACACAATCATTTGACGAACGATTTGTCATACAATATGCCATCTACGGACAATGATTATTTGAAAAGATGTCATCATATTGTTGACCTAAAATACAGAAAGATTGTACATCTACGTACGATCCGATATTGTGCAGAAGCAGTATTTACCCCTGTGCCATACTCCTGCCTGCCCCATGCCACTGTGTGTGCCATACCCTACTCTACCAGTAGTTCTGGGGAGTTTTGCCAGCAGTTTGGAAATGGTTGCAACTTGCTGCACGATCCAAAAAACATGTTTTATTAAAGGTTATGTAATATGTAGCATTCACATGCGGGTGAACCCTGCAATAAGCAAATTAAGGTTCCACAAAGAACTTTTGTGTACTTTAGTATATGTTCGTTGGCAATCATGACATGCGCAGGGAACAATCGTTCAATGACAAATGTCTGGCACTCACACCAACTGGCAGATTTTATTGCTGAATGACAAAAATTTTTTAACCCAGCCGATTAATTTTTTGCCCATTAATGTCGGCCCGATTAGTGGCCAGACGATCGTTCGTACACCATTAACTATACGATAAGTCAACAATATTATTGGATCGTTCAGGAATGGGTCATTTTAAATTAAAAAATTGGCTCGTTTATGAACACCTTTACCAATGTGGAAACATTTCTGACATCGTGCAAGTTTCAGACAAATGTCCGTCAAACAAAAAACTGTCAAGTGTTTAAATAAAGGTTGTTATTAAATTAGCAAAGTTACTTGATAATATTGTGATTTTTTTACTTTCAGGATTTGGATGAAGAGATTGAGGCAGAATACAACATATTGCGGTCGCTTCCAAATCATCCGAATGTTGTGATGTTTTTTGGAATGTTTTACAAAGCTGATCAGTATATCGGAGGGCAACTGTGGCTGGTTCTTGAGGTAAGGGGTTACAAATTGTCAGGCATATTCTATATGTATCCACATAATGTGAACTGAGGGGGACTTCTTCCAATAACTTAAAGGAGAAGGAAAGGCTAAGTCACTTGGGGGTGCCAAAATGTTAGGCACCCCCAAGTGACTTAGATCGCTTACCTTTTACCCCAGGCTGGTGCCCCTGTACGGAGAGAACTGCACCAGCCCGGGGTAGCAGCGAGCGCTTCCTACTTCCTATTCGCTTGTGCGCGCATGTGCAGTAGAGTGAATAGTGGAACTTAAAAAACAAAGTTGGTTTTTTACTCTACTGCGCATGCGCCGGCTGACGGATTTCGCCGGGAGAAGAAAGAGGAAGGAGGAAGCGCTTCCTACAGGTACCCCGGGCTGGTGCTTTTTTCTCCATACAGGGGCACCAGCCCAGGGTACAAGGTAAGCAATCTAAGTCCCTTGGGGGTGCTTAACATTTTGGCACCCCCAACTGACTTAGCCTTTCCTTCTCCTTTAAATGGGTAAGGCTACAGACCAGTGTGTTTGCAGAGCTAGAAATAGATGCTGGTTCAATAATTTTCTTGAATACATCTCTGTGGCAATATAAGAATATATACCCAGTTAGAGGGGGTGATCTGGATAATGTAATTTATAGGTTTCCAGTTTAAAAAGAGATGATCTGACTATAAGTTACATCAAACTTTTGAAACCTTACTCTGGTAGCAAATTAGTGTACCAAAAATGCCCTTACTTGTCCATTTACATCCAGGTACTCCCACATTTAACCCTAAACCTGCCTAAAAACCCTGTAAATATTTATTTTAACATAAAGGTTAACTAAACCCAGCACCCTGACTTGTAATCTGGATGCCCCTAGGCCGCCCCCATTCTGTGCCCCCTATCCCCCCCCATTGCTCCGGCATGCCAACCCTAGGCCGGGCCTTTGTGGCCTTGTCACAAATCCGGGCCTGTCTGCACTTAATCCAATGCCATAATCAAAAATGGTATGGTCGCCCAACCCTATCTGCTGTGGTTATTTTGCACAAAACTAATCATGGCTGTTTATGTTCACCTCTGAATACTTCCCACTGCGCTGATTTCTGCTGCCACCATGTTGACTGACATCACTTTAACCAACTGCGGGTGTCAGTTTGAGTGGGGAGACACTGGGTTGAAATTTTGGGTGCTTAAGGGAGATGTCATTACCTGGCATGATGCAGTTTTGCAGACTAATTTACAAGTGACATGTCTTAATTAGTGGGGCAGTAGCCTAACAGTAGTGGTATAATTGGGCCTGTAGAGATGTTTTGGGCAACTTCATAAATTCTACAATATGTGACCCCAAAAGTAAAGAGAAAACAAGTTAGCATTAAAATAAGGTTGAAGAATAGGGTTCCATTTTGACCAGCACACATTTCCTGCTCACCGACTCATCGCCTACTGATATGAGGCATCAGTCTAGATGGCAAATTGCTCATTTGTCTTAGTTGATGTTATTCTCCAGCCACTTACTATAGGCTGATGCCACATCAGAGATGGCTCATTACATGGAAACAGATGGCAAAGAGCAGTGGAATTCAGAACTGATGTTATAACCCTATAGTTCTCACTCACTCAAGCAGAGCAAAGCTGCTGCAAAGTACTTAAATGGCTTTTCATAATGGACATAACATTTGGTAGTGGTGCCCCTCCTTCTATTTACACAATGTCAGTTTGTATGTTTTGCTCACTGGAAGCTAATTCTTCATGTTCCCTAAATGGAAGAACCTCATAGCAACAAACAATCCTTAAAGGAACAGTAACACCAAAAATTGAAAGTGTATAAAAGTAATAACAATATAATGTAATGCTGCCCTGCACTGCTACAACTGGTGTGTTTGCCTCGGAAAGACTACTATAGTTTATATAAGTTAGCTGCTGTGTAGCCATGGGGGCAGCCATTCAAAGGAGAAAAGGCACAGGTTACTTAGCAGATAACAGATAAACCCCCATTATATGGGGCTTATCTACTAGTTATCTGCTATGTAACCTGTGCCTTTTCTCCTTTTTTCCAGCTTGAATGGCTGCCGTCATGGCTACACAGCAGCTTATCTATATAGTAGCTTTTCTGTAGCAAAAACACCAGTTTTGTGCAAAGCAACAGCGCATTATATTTTAATTACTTTAAAACACTTTAATTTTTTGATGTTACTGTTCCTTTATAGATAGTGTTTTTCCAGATTTTCCAGGCTGTGGTCCAGTTATCATTTATTTCACATGTTTGAGGGCTGGAATATTATAACACTATAATGTACAAAAAGGAATTCTCTTGGAAGACCATATCCAGCCAGCAGGCATGTAATTGGACATCCCTGCTTTACGATATGAGCAAATCTCATGGCCCAATCTCTTGCTGCTTTTCATTAAGCACTGGGAGAATAAGGAGGGGGGAGAAGATGACCACTCAGTAAGATAAATATTGCCCTAGTCTGTGTATTCAATTATTGCATCAATGTTTATGCTCATTACTGAGAGTTCCTGTTCCATTTATATAGCACCAACACAGAGATTATTTGTCATTCTCATCAGTCCCTGCCCCAGTGATGCTTACAATCTAAGGTCCCTATTACATTCACACACACTATGACCAATTTTAGTCAGAAGCCAATTAACCTGCCTGTATGTTTTTGGAGTGTGGGAAGAAACCAGAGAACCCGGAGGAAAGCCACTCAGACACGGGGAGAACATACAAACTCCTGGGTGGGATTAAACTCAGGACCCAAGTGCTGCAAGGCAGAAGTGCTACCCACTGAGCCACTGTGCTGCCCTAATTGCAATTATCTTTCTACTGATAAACTGCTAGAATTCAGCTAATGTATAAATGTTGTCAGCATCCTTTATAAATGTATATAGTGCAAGCAAACAGTGCTGCAATAGTGTTGTACCAAGCAGGAAAGGTACTGTTCATTAAAGGGAATTTAATTTAAAAGAAAATCTACGCTATAAAACAATGTGCAATGTTTGATTAGTTAGTGTTAAAAATTTTGTATTGCAAGTATATTTCTTATTTCTTATTAATATTGCAAAGTGTTATATTCTGTTGGTGATACATTTCTCATCAAGAAGTAACTATTGCCCTACAAGCCTGGGTGCAAAAGTTTCAACTGGGCCCCTGCAACCCCCACCCAACGTTCTCCTTACTGTGGTTTACAGCACGCCCAGGATCCCCAGAGTCCTCTAGTCTAGCCCCATGATAGGCTGGGGAACTAGTAAATACCAGCACAATGGTTGTACTACTACAGGCTTTACCAGTGTCATCATGGGAAGGATTTTGTGATGCATGATAATCTCTTTCCCAAAGGGCAGGTGGTTCCCTAATAAGATTTTGATGTTGCCTCATACAGCCCAGTTACACCATTGCCACCAACTCAGAAGATCTAGCACCAACAATATTTTCAAAACTTGGTAGGATTTTCCTCTTTCAGTAACAATCTGAAATACAACACATCGGCAGCATTATAAATCTGCTTGGTACTGTAAAGATGTCCTCAGCTGTCAGAGTCACTTCAATTTATGTTCTGAGCAGCTATAATTTAAAGGCTTTTTAGGGCTCTAGAAATACACAAGCATTATTTATGATGGCCTGTAATGCGCGGTGACCCTTACCTGTCATGCCCCACAATCCTAGCCATCAGGGGCGTCTCTGACGTCTCCTCTACACAACATATCAAGCTAATTTCCCTGTACTTAAGAGATCTGAACAGAGAACCCTAACAGCAAGGCTTTCCATAAAATGCCAGGGTTTACATTCAGACATAATCACACATTTCAGATATCAGCACTGTATGTGGCTAGATGTTTTTAGAATTGTGCTGTTATCTGATGGAAGAAGCTACAGCCCTGTACTTCAATTCAAAAATACATACCTGCCGGTTTTGGGGTATGGCCTATGCTTAATGTGAGGGTACACAGGCTTTAGCACAACCCATAAAAAAGTGTTTTTTTGTCTTTGAAAGTGAATTTTCTGATTCCATTTTCCACCTACACATTAATACTTATTCCAGTTTCTTTCTGAAGTGCAAAACAACAGCAGTCTTAATGGATAAAATGGTATGTCACTACTTGCATAAAAGGCGTTCTCCACTCATTAATGCTCCCTTTAATTCAGTGCATTTGGACCTCCACTGCCTTCCACCAGAGCACAGCAGTGGCCAAACACCCCCTGTTGTTATATTATGAGTTAAGCCTGAATTACCTTGGCCAACACCCAGTGGTCAAGATCCACACTTTAGAGATCTAGTGGAACTGAAGGTCCTCGGGTACTACTGAAACACTTTTATCCATGCTCGTGTTCTCTATAATGTCACCCCTTTACTTTGTTGCAGTCACAGCCTAAGGTATTAGAATAAAATAGTTCCTCCCTGGAGCTCACTGTGGCACTCTCCTTCTGCAGGGGCGCTCCCACCTATGGGGGTTCAGGTCCTGATAGACCTAGACCTGATCTGTTAGAGAATTTTAAAGCAGAAAAATTCTTTGCCATGTGAATTTTCCAAGTTAACTTCTTTGGTTTAATGCAGGTCTGAGGCAGTGGTAAATAATGGCATCATATTAGGTAAGAGTGTGGTACAACATTTGTTTTAGGGACAATTAATACCAAAAGTCATCTACATGTTATATTGATTTAGTTTGTACTACAAATACATGTAGTTTTACTAAGTGAGCTTTTGGGGGCAGTTCATAATATGTATTATTTAATGCACCACTGAACCCAATAAACCTGATGGAGTTTGTTTAGGCAACAGATGAATGATGGCTGAAAATGCTAGAACATGCAAGCACAGTGCAATAAAGCCCAGGACTTGTGCTTCAAAGAAAACAAATGAAACAAGCACAAAACAGAAGTAAATGGTATTTCCACTCAAATGAATCATTTTTATTATTGGTGTTGTTTGTCATTAAAGGGATTCTGTCATGGAAAACATGTTTCTTTTACAAATCGCATCAGTTAATAGCGCTCCTCCAGCAAAATCCGCCATTAAAATCCATTTTTCAAAAAAGCAAACAGATTTTTTAATATTTAATTTTGAAATCTGACATGAGGCTAGCCATATCCTTCATTTCCCAGGGTGCCACAGCCATGTGACCTGTGCTCTGATAAACTTCAGTCTCTCTTTACTGCTGGGCTGCAAGTTGGAGTGATATCACCCCCTTCCCAGCAGTCGATAAGGGGAACAATGAGAACGGAGCAGATAGCAGCTCCCTGACACCTGCATTGCTACAAAAAAAGCTCCCATGCCCCACCTAGTGGGAGATATGTATTCAATAGTAAAACACCCAAGTCCGAACATGACTCCTCCAGTTACTGTACATTCAGTAGAAGAAACAATAGGTTATCTGAAAGCAGTTCTATTGTGTAGCGCCAGCTCCTTCTGAAAGCTCAGACTCAGGCACAATGACCTAAGAAGGCTGCCCATATACCAATATTACAACTAAAAAAAATACATTTACTAATTCAAGAATAACATTTTAAATGGTAGAGTGAATTATTTGCAATGTACACAATGTAATTTAGTATAAAGTCATGACAGAATCCCTTTAAAACTCAAATATATACAGCAATCTTATTTATTTAACTGTAGATTAGAGTACTAAAAGATGATACCATCTAATTTAGTGAACTAATATGGTAACCAATATGGCCTGTATCCTTCGATAGTTCGAACTCGAGTCTAAATGGTATTTCTCTGGCACTCAAAGGGTTAAAAGATGTCTGGCCCAAAATGAAATGCAATAAAAGATGGAAATATCTTTCTGTTGTTGCATGGCGTTCCTATGTAATCAGAAAACATGCAAGGGAAATCACGCTGAGGGCAGGGATGGTTTAGAAGCTAATGTTGTGGGTAAAAACACATCCACAGAGGACCTAATTCCTGCTTTTTATCATCACCTTTGATGTATGGCCCTGCGCTAATGGAAACGGCTCGCAAGGATCGGCGCTTTCCTGGATCAGAATGTTTCATCTCCAGTCATGGCAGAGCACGCCATCAAGTCTAAGTATAGAGATATGGCCGCTGTCTGTTTTATATGGCCTGCCAGTGGGGGCAGTCATGCAGCAAAGGTTCCAAATGACTGTAATTTGTTGCCTCATTGTTATCGAGGGCATCAATCTTCTCCTCCCTGGCACCTTCGTCATAGCTAACCTACATTTCTAAAGCCCTTTCACAAGCTCAGGTGTAGTTTTCTTTATCAAAACAGAGTCTCATTGATTGCATCTGACTGGGATACATTTCTTCATGCAGTGCAAGATGAGAAAGTAAAAGAAAGAGAATTTATATCTGCGCAGAAGATTAGGCACCATTTATTCTTTCCATTTTATACCTAAGCTATCCTTATTGACTGTATCTGAAGCTATATAATATAGCAAATAATTCCCCCAGTTGTAAAATATATATGGCTATTAGGTCACTGCGGGGTTCAATAACCAAAGAAAGGTACAAGGCCACAGGCTGGAGTTGCACCTACAATTCTTATATTTCAAAGTAGGTGGCACGTTATATGCAGGTTTCACTCATGTAACCATCACCAATAGGATAGTTTACAGGTTATTTATGGCTTTACATGATAGTAGGATTAATGTGACAGCAGTGATGTCTCTTATTAATACAGTATAATAAATATAAACTTTAAATTAAATATGACAGAATGAATGGGTCGAATCTACATTGAATCCAGCTGCTTCAGAACTGGATTCAATATTGTGTTGTGTCAGAATTCCCTGAGATTCTAAGGCTAATATTTATGTTTGGATTTTTATTTGGCTGACAGTTGCAAGTTGGATATTCCTGTTGAATCCTGATACTGTATACATTTATTTTTTTAAGAGGTGCAAGCATGACAGGGCCTTTAAACCCAGAAAACCCCCATTTTACCCAGCTGCCTAAAAAAAAGTCTCTTAAAGAGAAGGAAGAGGAAAAACATTCCAGGTAAAGAATAATAAGCCAACCTTTTATTGGCATTCACTGGGGGTGCAACCCCCCCCCCCCTCCTCAGTCAGTGGGGTTTAAAGAGGCAAACCCATTCCAAATGCTAAAGGTCCAATTTAGCCTAATAAATTAATAAGGAACTTCCAAACAGTCTAACTGGTCTAACTATATCTTGGTCTGGGATCAAGTACAAGGAAAAAAAGGAAATAATTTTTAAGTTTATGGGAGATGGCCTTCCCCTTATTCTGGCCTTTCTAGATAATGGGTGTCTGGATAACAGATCCCTTGCCTGCATATATATTTATATAAAAACACCTTTACACAAGGAAGTGGAGACAAAATGGTGGGTGACTGTGCAACAGGGAAAGGCAAAATCAGGACTTCTGCTTCAGAATGAAAACATTATATATGTACTAAATACAAATAACTCTTGTTGCAGTTTAGATTACTATTACTGGTCCTTTTAATAACTAAAACATTTTGTAACCCTTTTCATTATGATGTTTAATTTTGTCTCAGACCGGTTAATTCATATTGTGACTACATCTCAGTGTCTCCCCATAACACCTTCTAATCCTCTTTCCTCTCCCTATAGCTGTGCAATGGCGGATCTGTTACAGACCTGGTTAAAAGCATCTTGAAGTGTGGGCAGCGCTTGGATGAAATGATAATCTCCTACATTCTGTACGGAGCTCTCTTGGTAAGATGGCTCATCTAGCACTTAATGGCAGAGTGAATGAAGCTTAAGCACATTATTCACTTTGGGGTCATGTGGTATTAGGCTAATAGTGCCTGCTGTGATTCCCTGTGGGGGCGACAGGCCTTTGCTGGGCCAGGCCCATGTTACTCACATGAATGCTGATTGGTATCATTATGCTCCTAATAGCACAGTAATTATTTTTAAATGGGGGAGTCATCTTTTTTTGTTGTTGCTTTGTCATTCAGGGACTTCAGCATTTGCACAACAATAGAATCATTCATCGTGACGTCAAAGGGAACAATATTCTCCTCACGACGGAAGGCGGAGTCAAGCTGGTTGACTTTGGTAATGACTGTGTGCCATGCATTGGCTTCTCTCACCCTATTGTTGTCAATTAGTCATGAGTTTGGAAGGCTGGGAGAACGCCACAGGTCTAGCGATTATATCCAGCAGGAGCCGCTGGGTACTTTGGCTGTGACAGATGGAGCTCCCTCTGATTTCCTGTCACATAATCTGTTTTGGGTTGCTGCAAATGGTCTTGTTTTAAACTCTAAAATAATAGCAAAGCGTTCATTTACCAACACACTTGCAATCTGCTTGCGCGCCACCTCTTTCTGTGCCGTCGCCTCATTTAAATTCAATAATTCCATCTTTTGCATATGAAAGGAAAATGCTTGTTTCCCCTCAAATGGTGTTAATAGCCTGGAGCACATTCATCCCCTTTGAGCAGAAGGTAAAATGGTCCTTTGGGCCTAAAAACCAACAGATCCATTTAATTTGTGATTATTGCAGTTGATGGAAGTCTGGCTGAAATGAAAACATAAATAAACGACTGAAAAAGCGCGAGGCAAAGGAAATGCTTCACAGAAGGACTGGATTTTCTCCCATCCTTTAGCCAGGCAGCTGTTACTCAGTTACAGCACCCATCTGCACTCATATAGTACCAACAGGTTCAGAACAGTATATATACTGTATATATATATATATATATATATATATACACAGTCATGTTGTACTATTAATAAATCATATTTATTTTTTCATAAGTCCTGAGCGAAGCGGCCTGTTTGTGCATATATATATATATATATATACAGGTATAGGACCTGTTATCCAGAATGCTCGGGGCCAAGGGTATTCTGGATAATGGGTCTTTCCGTAATTTGGGTCTCCATACCGTAAGTCTACTAAAAAATTAATAAAACATTAATTAAACCCAATAGAATTGTTTTGCCTCCAATAAGGATTAATTATATCTTGGTTGGGATCAATTACAAGGTACCGTTTTATTACTACAGAGAAAAAGGAAATCAGTTTTAAAATTCTAAATTATTTGATTAAAATGGAGTCTATGGGAGACGGGCTTTCCGTAATTCGGAGCTTTCTGGATAACGGGTTTCCGAATAAGGGATCCCATACCTGTATATATATGGCCTTAAAAAGGCCTTAAAATGGCCTTAAAAAGGTTTTAACAATATATCTACAATAAAAATTTTTTTTGATGAAACATTGAAGGGTGTGCTGGCCACAGATAATTATTTTCTATACAGACATAATTTTGGCTATGCACCCTGCAGAATATTGAGCCTTGGAGTGCGGACACCATTTGGATTGATGTATATATATATATATATATATAAATATATATAGCAAACAAGGTTTCATGACCGGCACACCCTTTTAAAAATATCACAAGTTTATTGTGAACATAAAAAATCCAACTTTTCATTCAATAGGACCTTTCTCAAGGATGAGGTGCTTGAGACACTACTGCAGACACTACAAAGACTGAAATATATATATATAAGTGCATGTAGGTTGCAAATACAGAAGTAATTTACATTTTTACTGTGCTAAGATGAGTGACTAAGTAATGTTGAAAATCAGATTTATTATATATGGCATGGGATTTCCATACTTAAATATAAATTATGCCTTAAAAACAAATATGGCTAGAAATGCTATATTTTATATTCTGCACCAGCCTAAAGGTTCCACATTTCTATACCAGTAATGATCCAGGCCTTCAAAGTCGTCACAGTAACTCCCCATCTTGGATTTAGTTAGGAGTGTCAGTGGCATTGTACATGCTCAGTGTGCTCTGGCAACACACTGTTGGTCCAGGGCAGCATTTCTGGATCTCATGTCTTAAGGTGGCCATACACGGGCCGATTCTAGCTGCTGAGAACGGTCCTTTAGACCAATTTGGCAGCTTATCTGCCCCTGTATGGTCATGAATTATGGGCATGAATTATGGGCCTGCCTTACCAACATCTGGCCTGAAATCAGCCAGATCACAATTGGGCAGGTTTGATTTTTCTGTCGGATCGGGGACCGCATTGGCTTGTTGATGTGTTCCCCGAACCGATGGCGCCTATACCTGCCGTTTTAATTCGATCATTTCATCACGTAGGTGGGGATATAGGGAAAAGATCGCCAAGCGTGCGGATCTTACTGTGTATAGCCACCTTTACTGATTTCACTAAGTATGAGCTATGTCTTTATTTTCTGCCTATATATATTTACATTCTCCTGCTTGAGGGTAATCCTTTTACAAATATCATGGGGCAGCTGTAGGGGCCCACCAATGAAATGGTCCCTAAGCTCAGTAAGTGACAGCAGCACAGAGCAAGTGCAGTAAATCAACAGAAAAGAAGATGGGGGGCTACTGGGGCATCTTTGGAGGCACAGATCTTCCTGCTAAAGGGCTGTGGTTGCATTGGGCTAATATAGAAGCCCTAAACATAATGTACAGCATTTCTACCCTTACTTTTTTGTTACGCATTAGTTGTAAGTAAATTTAGATTTTGCTCTGTGCCTGCTGTGCATTCAGCCCTCAATCAGTGGCTGTAGAGCAGCTAGCACTGGATATTTACTGAATCACTAGAGTAGGAGGTTACAGTTTGGTGGTGCAGGATTGAGGTGAGTTAGTCAGACCTGTCACTCTTACGTGACATTCTTCACCCACTGTGCCAGTGGAATGAAATTGATATCTAAATTGACATTGGCCTGTTGATCACCCGCTGAGCATGTTAAAGTGAAATGTTTAATAATAAATCCATTATCAATTAATGGAATACATTATTCATTGAAATGTCATTAAAGGTTAAATTGCCCCAGAATGCATTGCAAGATATAGAAGGCGCAGAGCAAAGAAACACTTTATAGAAATAACTGGGTCTGTACATGGAGAAACACAACCTCAGTCTCACATGAACACCAACCCATCAAACACACGTTCCCTTTCATTTACAGTCAGGGAGCTCTGATTCAAGATGGAGTATAGTCTGTTATTGTGTTATGTACCTTAGTGACACACATAGAAGAGGAAAGCTGTTTGGTTCCTAATAATATTTTGGGGGCAACATACACTACAATAGTGCCAGTGGTCTCCCTATGGAAATGAATTAGGATTATTTAAAACCTAACCGTTAAGCATATTATGGCTGTTCATTCCTTGAAAAGTCTTACTACTGTCTGTAACAGGTGTTTCAGCGCAACTGACCAGCGCGCGCCTACGGAGAAACACATCTGTGGGGACTCCATTTTGGATGGCACCAGAAGTAAGTCATTCTGAGGGACTGTCAAATGTCATTTTTATGATCATGCATAATACAGGTATGGCATCTGTTACCTAGGATGCTCGGGACCTGTGGTTTTCTGATTAAGGGGTCTTTCCGTAATTTGGATCTCCATACTTTGTCTACTAAAATATCATTTAACATTAAATTAACCCAATATGGAATGTTTGCCTTTAATAAGGATTAATTATGTCTTAGTTAGGATCAAGCTACTGCTTTATTTTTATAGAGAAAAAGAAAATCACTGTTAAAAATTTTAATTATTTGATTAAAATGGAGTCTATGGCCTTCCTGTAATTTGGAGTTTTCTGCATAACGGGTTTCCTATACCTGAGCCTGACATTGACTTTGCTGCATTAGTCTGTTGGTTCTATGTGCAGAATTCATTATCTTGTAGCCCAGCTGCTCTCCATTTATTATCTCCATCATTTCTTAGAATACTAATTTTCACTGAGTGCCTCTAATACCATGCATGTAAAGATGCCCATGTTTATGTCTTCTCTACTCACATTACTCACTCTTGTTTTATTACAAGGTGCATCTGCCATATTTCTACTGGTGTATTACTGCAGGCTTGAACAAATATTTATTAAAATAAAGATTCTATTTTCCTTTGATGTGGATGAAATAAGACGTGGAAGCTAATGTCACAACCATTTTTTCACGGTTATTTCCACTTCTGTGTGTGACATTGACATTTTTGTTGAAAAAAGCCGGTATCCATTCCAGCACCAAGGGGACATTTAGCTTGGCGCTCATATTAAAAATTAGTCTAAAATAGAATAGAAACCCTGTATTCACCATCTGCAAAAAATTCACAGTAAAAAAATAGACCCCAATGTATTCTGTGCAGAAAAAGTCACCATGAAAAAATTCCCTCAGACTCCAAAGTATTTTGCATGGAAAAAGTGACTCCAAAAAAAAATGTGCAGTGAAAAAAGGGCCCATTGACCTCAATGCAAACTTCACTGTTTTACTAATTTTCCTGTGGTTTCACTGGACAGATTCACTCCTCTGTAGTCACATAAATCTGTGTTTTATGGAAGGTCCAAAAACTTCAGTTGCCCCATTTTTGCTTGAGGTTTATACTATTCACTGTCCTTTCATTTGTCTTTCTGTTTGGCTGGTATATATTTGCTTTTGAGAATAGGGTCAGAAATGTGGTGCTCAGTTCCTTCTTGGCAAAGGTGTTTGCCACTGCTGCTGTTTTGTTCACATATGGGGGCACATTTACTAACCCACGAACGGGCCGAATGCGTCCGATTGCGTTTTTTTCGTAATGATCGGTATTTTGCGATTTTTCGGAAAATTGTCGCGACTTTTTCGTTGCCATTCCGAATGTTGCGTAAAATCTGGTGATTTTTTCGTAGCGTTAAAACTTGCGCGAAAAGTCGTGACTTTTTTGCAGCTTTCGCGCCGAGTACGAAACATTCAGATTCATTCAAGCTTCAGTATGGTGACTTTTCTTGGGCCAGGTTGGAGCTGCAGGGTGCCATTGAGCCCTATGGGAGACTTTCCTTGGGCCGGGTTGGAGCTGCAGAGTGCCATTGAGCCCTATGGGAGACTTTCCTTGGGCCAGGTTGGAGCTGCAGGGTGCCATTGAGCCCTATGGGAGACTTTCCTTGGGCCAGGTTGGAGCTGCAGAGTGCCATTGAGCCCTATGGGAGACTTTCCTTGGGCCAGGTTGGAGCTGCAGGGTGCCATTGAGCCCTATGGGAGACTTTCCTTGGGCCGGGTTGGAGCTGCAGAGTGCCATTGAGCCCTATGGGAGACTTTCCTTGGGCCAGGTTGGAGCTGCAGGGTGCCATTGAGTCCTATGGGAGGCTTCCAAAATCATGCTAAGTCTGAAAGTTTCGCCCGCCGCTTACGAGCGCTCAATACGAAAAAGTCGCGACAAGATACGAGCGAATCGTAATGGCTACGAAAAACTCACGTTTTTTCGCGCAAGTCGTAATGGCTATGAAAAACTCGCGTTTTTTCGCGCAAATCGTATTGGTAATGAAAAAGTCGCGACAATTTCCGAAAAGTTGTAAAGGCGCCGAAAAAAATTGCAAAATATACGAAAAAGCCGCAAAATGTTCGTTTTCCAATCGGAATTTTTCCAATTCGGATTCGGATTCGTGGGTTAGTAAATGTGCCCCATGGTGTCCTTACATACACTCGTATAGACATCATTAACAGTATTGTGTATTATAAGTATGGATTTTAAGTTAATCCTCCACAGGGGGGATGACACAGCAAAAATATATAACGTATAGAGAATTTTGGGAATTACCAATGAAACGAATGCTTCCATGCTAATACTAATACATCCCTTTGAGCTCATTTTGGAAGATACAGTATAATTTAGTAGATTTGGCTCTTGGGAAACACCTTTATAGAACCACAACACAATGTAAAGTAAGCCTAAATTACCAAAATCAATACATTAATCAGACATGTACGGCATAGGACAATCGACCACATCTCAAGTGCTGGTTACAATTTGCAGTGACCAAAAAAGAAACAGAAGACCAGGATAAGGGTTCATAGGAAGGCAACCATAGCAAAATTGATGATTTAACCTACAAAGGAAGGCATGATAAACTGGTTTAGTTGAATGTGGAAAAGAGGCCCATTAGTAGGGACAAGACTAACATGTACAAATATATACAAAGTCAATATAAAGATTTATCTAATGAACTTTTTCTTCTGCAGCATGGAGCAGGTGACAAAGGGACGGGGGGTTCACTGCCTGCAAATGAAGGGTTCTACACTGTAAGGGGCGTTTGATGATAGAATTTCCCCTGAGGGAGGTGGTGACAACCGTCTCATTGGTCAGGATTAATATGGGCTTGCTGTATTTCTAGCAGGAAGCAATAATAATGAATAAGCAAAATATTTTTCAACCTTCCACACTATATAACTATATCTTATGTATATATGGTAAGGAAGCTACCCCCCCCCAAAATGCACCCGCCAGGGGTTCATGCAGGTGAGCCATCCTCTTCCTCCTCCTTTTGACAGGATCCCGGGCCCACGCTTGCGCAGTTAAGCACAAAGCATTTTTGTTAATATTCGACTTTTCACTCCACTGCGCAAGTGCAAAGACAGAAGAAGGGAGAGGATCCCTTTGTCACATACACCCCAGCCGGTGCAGTTCTCTCCTAACAGGAGCAAAACAAGGGGGTTTCCGGTAAGCAATTACAATCACTGGGGGGGGGTGCCTAACATTTTGGCCCCCAGTGATTGTAACTTTCCTTCTCCTTTAAAAATGGCTAAGTCTCAGTGCCTTTGATATCAAAATGTCACTACATGCATGGGGCCACTTGAGGGAAAGCACCCACGGTTTATTGCCACCAACATTTTATGGCCCTTATAGCCCTTATTGCCAGGCAATATGTATACAGGAGAGAATAAGAAGATTTTGCTAAAATTCAAAGTGGGAAATTTGGAAGCCATGATTGGCTTTTCCAAGAGATGAGAAAGGGAACCACTGAGAAGCTGTTGAATTAAACATTCTGCTTTGTTTAAGTAAAAAAGTCAATTCCTACCCCTTCAATTCCCTTTCGTGTTTTTTTTAAACACTGTGTTCTGTGTATGAGATTGGGTTGCAAGAAGATAATGGCAAAACATTAGCAGCATTTTCTGCTGCCACTCATCAGACCTAAGGCACACGTCGGCCTACTGTGCAATGGGATTCAAGGGCAGCTTCAGGTTAATAGCTTCAGGGCTCTTTACTTTAACTCAATATTTGTCTAAAATTAGCTCTGACCATTGGTGCATTTCTTTGTGCACTTGACTTACAAACGTGTAGGTTTACCTGTAAATATGTACAAGCAAAAGCAGCGAACAAAACAAAATCCAAATCAGTCCCAAGGACATAAATATAAGGTGAAGGCCACAATATGTTGGCTTATAAGGCCAGCTCAGAGTAAGTGCCTTAATGCTTCACCGCCCTTCAGTAGGGCCCTTATGTGGCACAAAAAAAGATTGAAACCCCATTCCTTGTGAGCAGGTTGGGAACCGTAGAGAAATGCTGCTCTATGGCCTAAAATGACTTCAGCACTTGATCTTAAAGCAAATCAGCTACACTGATGGATTTCAATAGGCTTGATCTTGCGGTTGGGGAGGTGTCTTATTATTTATTCTATTATATAGGCCTATATATATATATATATAGGGTGCCTATATAGCCCTGATGCCACTTGCTCGTCCTGCCATTCCTCCCTCTGAAAGTTCACCTGCAATGATTTTGAATTTGTATTTTATCACCATCTGAGGCTCTAAATGTTGTCTCCTCGTGGTGTAGAAAGTTTGCTGTTTCCTGGGGCTGCCATTTAGTAGATACGCATGTAGAGAATTCATTTCTGGGTTACATTATCATTGCTGATTTGTGTTACATCGCGCTATGAGCAAATACATTTCTCCACATGATTTCATATTATTATACCATTAATTTCCTAGCATACATTATCTTGGCAGAGCAAATAGAGTTTTTAGATTGAGGTATCACCTGCGGAGGAAATGGCTAGAAATGCAAGGATATTCAGATATTTCAGATGCCGGGATGTTGTTTTAATGGAAACAAGGTTATTCTCACTTTGGTACAGAAAAGTAGGAGAGGTCTCAATTTAGAACATGCGGCACATTTTGTTCCGACAAAGCAATGCCCTTATAATCAGCATTGGGCTGGCAGTTTTACAAGCAAAAAAATCATTACTGGCTTTGATTTAAAGATATCAGTTCAAAAGACTACATCCTCCTAAATTCTACAGTGTATATGAACTTGGTCCTTTCTGTGTTTCTGTAATAGCTAGATATATGAAAAAATAGTGACCTAAACAGGCAGAACAGACCCTAATTTAGTCCACCCACTCTGTACCATAGTCTATAATCGTCTTTATGTCCACTAATATCCATGATGGTGAGATGCATGTCCAAATTCCATGAAGGTACAAAATTCCAGTTACAATGGTTACAATAAAGTCCATAATATACTCTCAGGTCTTATGTCAAATAAGCCCATGCACTTTGATTTAGGCAAATACAAGGCAAAGAGAACAATATAGAGAATAACAAAGATAATAGCAAGCATACTGCAAATAAACAAATGGGGGAAAGGCTATTCTGCCATGCCTTGGGGAGCTATTTTTGTAATCTCTCTGATGGCTGAAAAGCCCCATAAGCACTCATTATAAAGCAAGCAACACAGGGTTGATTATCAGTCTGTGCATAAATGCAGGCTGAGAATAAACCAATATGCTGCCTTTCCCTGTGCCTGCACGCGGAGCCTTTGCGTCAGGCCAGTTGCAGGTAGTGGATTTCAGCACACAAACGCACAAATATGCATTTTTGAAAATGCTGAAATCCACTCCATGTTCCTGCATCCAGGCCAATGTAATGGCTCCTAGTGCAGGCACAGGGAAAGACTGATGCCAACATAGGGGCTGATTTTTAGCCTTCGTTTATCTGCAGGCCGAGAATCAGCCCCATGTTGGCATTAGTTAAAGAGCCGCTTGCTTTATGAGTGCTTCTGGGGCAGATCAGCTATCAGGAAGATTACAAATATAGATCCCCAAACTTCTTTGGCATGTTCCAAGGCATGGCAGAATACCAGTTTTCATGTTTGGAAGGCTAAACTCACATAAACCACTTACTGATCAGTTATTTGGAAGAGGTTTCTTGTATTGTATGAATGAACCTTGCTTTTTGATCCTGAAAGGTGAGCAGAGAACATTTCACCCGCAGGAAGTTATTGGCTGAATACCAAAAACCTTCTCACTGAATATAAAGTCATTTTAGCCAATACAGTGATTTCATCCTGTAACATCTAATATTAGTTGTTTCAACTCTATTTACTTTGTAAGAGTGAGTATTTTGTTCTTTGGGGCCGAGTGCCGAACTATCAAAGTTAATAAATTGAAATAAAACTTCAGTTTTGACAGTTTATGAATTTGACACAATGGCGATCTTTTATTAACAAAGTCCAAAGATATTGCAATGTGTTTCCCATTCCAGAGCTGGTGAAACTGCATTTTCCCTGTGGGAGGATGAAGAGCTTCTGTTTCCCAAATTAAGATAAATTATCGGTAGCTTACTACATGGCAGCAATCTAGCTAAAGCTGTTGAAATGCTGTGGAAATAATGGAATTTCAATGTAGTACTTATCTGACATTTCCATTACTACTGCAAAAACTCTCTTTCCTTTGATTTCAACAGAAACATTTTGAAGGCAATTACAGCATCAAAGAAAAGTGCCTTGAAGTATTAAACCTTTCCTACCTTACTACTTTCATGCTTTATAAACACAAATCTACACTTTTTCTCCCATTCCTCCATGACTAAGAGACTAAATTATGCACTTCACTTGTGGAGAAAACTGTACTGGGCCTTCAACCTCATTTGTGCAGTAAATCCATGTTGCATCATTGCCTTAAAGGGATTTTTTAATAAATTCACGTTGGAAAGTTGCTTAGAATTACATTTTCTTTTATTAGGCAAAAGCTTATTTTTGGGGTTGACTTGTCCTTTAATTCATGAACCAATATTTTTTTTAGCTGTAATACTAGTGTGTAGGTGCCATTTCAGTGCATTGTGCCTGAGTCTGAGCTTTCAGAAGGAGCCAGCGCTACACATTAGAACTGCTTTCAGCTAACCTATTGTTTCTGCTACTCCCATGTAACTGGGGGAGTTATGGCTTGGCTGAGCCGGACTTGGATATTTACTATTGAGTGCTGTTCTCATAGCTACCAATAGATGGGTCATGGGAGTATTTACTGTATATACTCGAGTATAAGCCTAGTTTTTCAGCATCCTTGGCTTATACTCGAGTCGGGTGCCATGGGTTCCTCCAGACTAGCACCCTCTGTCCTTTGTGTGCAAATTAGGCCTCCCGCAACCAGACCCTCCAGTGCCCTGGCTCGCTCCCAAATTCATCTTCATCTACCATCCTCACCTGTCCCATTCTGCACCAGACATTGCACTTTATATTCTATATAAACTATACATAGTTTTGAAGGATTTTAACGCTTTGTGTTTTAGCTTGGTTGCTGAAACTTAGCAGTAGCTGCTGCATTTCCAACCCTAGGCTTATACCCGAGTCAAGAAGTTTTTCCAGTTTTCTTAGGTAAAATGAGGTACCTCGGCTTATATTTGGATCGGCTTATACTTGAGTATATATGGTATATCAATGCAGGTGTCAGGGAACTGTTCTTCCTGTTGTGCTGCTGATTGGCTGTTTGAATGGAGGGAATGACATCAGTGTAGCAGGAAAGAGTGACTGAAGTTTATTAGAGCACAAGTAACATGACTAAAGAAACCTGGGAAACTACGAATATAACTCAAACCATCTCAAATTTCAAAATAAATATTTAAAAAACGGTTCGCTTTTTTTAAAAATGGATTTTGATGCAAGATTCTGCTGGAGGGGCAAATTAACTTGTGCCTTTTGTAAAAACATTTTTCCTGAGACAGAATCTCTTTAATATTCATCCCCTTCTTGTTATACGCTTAAGGGGGCTAATGATCCTAACATTACATTGAGCTACTTTGTGCTCTTCCATACAGAAATGTTCTACATCACACAACTACCTTAGGGGCACCCTCAAATAAAAGTGGTTCCATATCCCATAGGTGGCACAGACTAGGTGGGGATACCTACTCCCCCACACACCTGGCCACAAAAGTCACCCCACTCCTTAGGCATTTTCTCCTTTTGGTCTAATTTTGTTTTTAAAGGAGAAGGAAAGTAAAAATCTCTGGGGGGGGGGGGGTTATGCCAAATGTTGGGCACCCCCCTGTGATTGTAATCACTTACCTGATACCCCGGGCTGGTGCTCCTATTAGCAGAAAATCACACCGGCCTGGGGTATATGCAGGCAAGCGAACGTCTTCCTCTCTTCTTGGTTTTGTGATAAACAATGGGATAAGTTTTTCTCACTGAATTGCATCTGGATCTATAGGAAAATTTGAAATTAGGAGATAAACTTCTCTCATCAAATTGAATCTGTCGCATAGTTAGATTAGAATTAATCTACGGAAAAAAACTGGAACTGAATTAGGAGAAAAGTTTTTTTTTTAAATTGAATCTCATACATTTTCATGTGATTAACCATAAAATAACATTTTATCTCGGAACTGAAGAGTTTTTGTGTTCTTTCTGTGTTTGTAACTGTTGGGAAAATAGTTCCCACTCACAGTTACACAGCATACACATTGACAAAAGCTGCATTACTCATGTATTACTAATGGAATAAGTGCCACGGAAAGTCATCAGAATACTAAGGGGCATTTTATTTAGGAGGTGTGGCTTTCCACAAGGAGCTCTGAATTTCCGTCACAATCTAAAAATGTACTGGTAGAGGGTCTGGCTTACAATAAAACCAAACTTGGAGTGTATGTAAAAAAGACATTAGACTGTAGGCAAGAGCTTCTAAAGGTGCCATACAAGGGCCGATTAAAGCTGTGTATTGTGTAACTGTGTACCCAGACATTATATGGCTGAAAATCAGCCAGATGTCAATGGGGAAAATTTAAAAAACCTGTAGGGGTGAGAAGCGCAATGTCTCATTGATGTGGTCCCTGCCCCGACGACCTAAATCATGGCAATGCGATTCAATATCTTCCACCTCAAGGTGGGCATACTGGGGAAGGATCTACTCATTTGGGAACCTTTCAGCATATGGCCACCTTTAGTTTAAATATTCTCTGTAGCATATCGTTATTAAATAATCATTTCTATGAAAACAGAAAGACACAAAGCAAATTGTTTTTCCTCGTAGATTTAACATTCCTAATAAAGGGTAAAATATACTGAGAAAGGGTATGGGATCTGTTATCTGAAAACCTCAATTATGGAAAGGCCATCTCCCAAAGTCTCCATTTTAATCATATAATTAAAATGTTTAAAAATGTGTTTCTTTTTCTCTGTATTAATAAAACAGTGCCTTGTAATTGATTCCAACTAAGATATAATTATTCCTTATTTGAGGCAAAATAATATTAATGGGTTTATTTAATGTTTAAATGATTTTTTTAGTAGACTTAAGGTATGGAGATCCAAATTACAGAAAGACCCCTTATTTGGAAAGGTCCTGAGCATTCTGGATAACAGATCCCATAACTGTAGCAATAAACACATTTAAAATGGCCATAATAAAGTGTAATATCTGCTACATTGTTGCATTTTATATTATTATCCTGCTCAAAGTGAATTAGAAGTGCTTTATTCCCTATGGACCAGGGGGAAGAAATTCTCTGCAACACACAGATAAAGATTAACAGCAGAAAACTGTTATAGGTTTCCAATGAAGTCTTTGATAAAAGCAAGTATTGTTCCAGTGTTCCCAAAATCATTTCCCTCTTTATCTGGCGTAGGTCATTGCTTGCGAGCAGCAATACGATTACTCCTATGATGTGCGCTGTGACGTGTGGTCCCTGGGGATCACAGCCATTGAACTAGCTGATGGAGACCCGCCTTTGTCTGACATGCACCCTGTCAAAGCTCTCTTCAAGATCCCCAGGTACGACACTAGATGGCTGTCTTTGCTCACTAGACGTTTCATAATAACCTCAATGAATCACATTCTAACTATCCATTTTCATAATAAATAGAAAGTATTAAATTGTCACTTTCAGTATGGGCTCATTTGCATGCAATTACTCCAGATTCTCCTTTTTATTTTTCTTTCTTTTATTGCTGCTCCTCATGTACCAATGGTACGAGGCCAAAGCGCTTTCATTTCCCTTTGGTTGTGGATTTTCCCTTCAGCGCTACCGTTGCCATTTTGATAGAACACAACAAATTAACAAATGAATTCCCAGAACAGCAAATTTTTACCACCATTATAGTTTTTTTGTTCTGGAAGACGGAATTAGGGCATTTTCAGAGTAAATTACTGATCTCAGAGATTTGTAATTAAAGCCAAATTCAATCTAATGTTTGTAAAATATGTCTGATTTTTATATTTGTAGTTTCAAGGGCATAAGGTTTTCGTTTTTCATCAAATTCTTCATCAGTTCCGTAAAACCTCTATTTTTTTTATCAGAACAAAAAAAAAAATACATATACATACCACTATCACGTCTGTGTATTCATTTGTATATTTTCCAGCATATATTCCTACATTTTTCTCTTGATCCATTATCTGGAAACCCATTATCCAGTAAGATTCAAATTAGGGGAAGGCCATCTCCCATAGGCTGCATTTTAATCAAATAATCCAAAATTGTCTCTGTAATAATAAAACAGTAGCTTGTCCTTTTTTTCCAAATAAGATATAATTAATCTTTACTGAAGGCAAAACAATCCTATTGGGTTTAATTAATGTTTAAATGATTTTTAGTAGACAAAGTATGGAGATCCAAAATAAAGAAAGACCCCTTATACAGAGAACTCCAGATCCCAAGTATTCTGGATGACAGATCCCATACCTGTATTTAATTATACTACATTTATCTATGGATTTTGAAAGCCTTCATTAAAGCTGTTTTTGTTTTTTTTACAATAATACTAGAATAAAAAATAAATAGACGTTTATTTAACATAAAATAAGGAATCACAACTGGGCAAAAATAGGTATAAAAATAGACTTACTATTTCCCCTTATTTCAAGCACAGATGCAAATAATTTTTTCAAACAATGTAAATGTTTGAACTGAAGATGTTGTCACATTTATATAATTATTGTAGGCCTTTTATTTCCCCCTCCCGTGATTGCAATTTGCATTTCTGATTAGCTCAATTTATATGCTGATGAGGTTGTGCGTCATAATGTTATCAGCTTGGAGCCAGCCTGTCCCTCAGTAACTCACCAGCACGAGAGAATGAATCATACGGAGGCAACTGGTTTATCTTGCGGCTCGTGCACAACTATAAAACAGGTCGTGGCTATTAAGACAGAAAGGGAGGCTTCAGATTTCTGACGAATACACTATAGTCACACAACTTATCTGATAGATTGGGGAAGATATTCTTAGGAGACTGCAATACTGGTTTAACAAATGCTCGGCGCTACAATGTGATCTTCAACAAAAAAGTCTAATATCCAATTAGTGAATTGCAGCTTCCTGAATCATCCCCTCTGTACAGTCCAAAATCTGATATAAAGGCCCCCATACACGGGCCGATAGAAGCTGCCTGTATCGGTCCCTTGGACTGATTCGGCAGCTAATCCGCCCGTGTATGGGCAGAACAGAGCTGCCTGGCCGATCGATATCTGGCCTGAAATTGGCCAGATCTCGATCGGGCAGGTTAGAAAATCCGTTCGGATCGGGGCCAAACGATCGGATTATTTTTTTTTAAAGCAGCTTGCTACCCGATATCACCCACCCGTAGGTGGGGATATCAGGTGAAGATCCGCTCGCTTGGTGACATCGCCAAGCGAACGAATCTTATAGTGTATGGGCACCTTAAGAGTAGTAGAACTACAAGGAAATACACATTAAATGAAAACTGTATAGTGTAATAAGCTAATATAGATTGTGTGTTTGTATAGATACAACTGAAAAGTGACCAATACAATCCACTTATAGTGACTTTACCAACAAACACACCATCTGTATTAACTTACATAGTTAGTTACATAGTTACATAGTTACATAGTTACATAGGGTTGAAAAAAGACCAGTGTCCATCAAGTTCAACCCATCCAAGTAAACCCAGCACACTTAACCCACACCTACCAATCTATACACTCGCATACATACACTATATATACAACCACTAGTACTAACTGTAGATATTAGTATCACAATAGCCTTGGATATTCTGATTGATCAAGAACTCATCCAGGCCCCTCTTATAGGCATTAACAGAATCTGCCATTACCACATCACTAGGAAGGGCATTCCATAACCTCACTGCCCTCACCGTGAAAAACCACCTACGCTGCTTCAAATGGAAGCTCCTTTCCTCTAATCTAAAGGGGTGACCTCTGGTGCGCTGATTGTTTTTATGGGAAAAAAGAACATCCCCCCAAAAAAAGAACATCCCCCATAGTGCAACTTATTGCACTATGTAGTTTTTTAATTAATGTGCGCTTCCTTGTAGTTCTACTTTTCTTATACAGTTATTGAACCCCTTATCTGGAAGCTCATTATCCAGAAATTTCCGAATTACGGAAAGGCCATCTCCCATAGACTCCATTTTAATCAAATAATTCACAGTTTTAAAAGTGATTCCTTTTTCACTGTAATAATAAAACCATAACTTGTATTTGATCCCAACTAAGATATAATTAATCCTTATTGGAGGCAAAACAATCCTATTGGGTTTATTTAATGTTTAAATTTTTTTTAGTAGACTTACGGTATTAGATCCGTATTACGGAAAGATCCCTTATCCGGACAACCCCAGGTCCCGAGAATCCTGGATAATAGGTCCCATACCTGTATTAGGAGACTGCAATAATACTAAAACCTTCAGAATTATTAGACATTAGCAAGATGAATACATTTGTGCAAATATTTTTGCTTTTTCAGTATGTTTTTCTAATACATTTCTTGAGTTCAAGCCTTTTTCGGTTCACCATTCAGCCTGCCCCTTTCCCCATAGCAAGGTTACAGATATTTGGCTACATTATTGTAAAAGCTTGTACCCTTAGCCTTGCTCTTGGTCTGGGCCCACCTATTTGGATAGGACATCCCTGATATATATATATACACATACGTACGTACCTACGGGAACTATATAGCAATTATTACCAAATATACACTCTAGTTCTCAGGGCTGCTTTAAGGTACCAGTGGACCCTGGGCATAATATCATTGGTGGGCCCTCACTGCCCCAAGAACTTTGTGATAGAATAACCCTTAAGCACAAGTTTAATATAGTTAGGCAGGCAGTAAAGAAATGGTTTTTTTTAATCAAATTTTCCTTTTTTGATAACACATTCCATTTTTTGTACCGTGTTTGGATCATTTCAGCTAATTTCACCAATTTCATCAATCCAAATTTCTATAAAATGTGTTTTCTACAGTAGTGCAAATGATTCTGTTATGTGGAAGGCTGAGGGTTTATACACTTTTTTCTAAATTGCAAAAAGAGAAGAATGTGCAACTCATTTACTAATCGTTTTGGTGCCATTACTGATTTGTAATAACAAGGGAAATGGCAGTTACTGCATAATTAAGCTCTTGTTTACTTATTGCATTCATTTTAGTACAGCTCTTGTAAATGGTTCAGTGGTGTGTTAGAGCTGGCGCTGAGCTCAAACACCCCATAGCACACAATAGGTTTTCACTGCTGAGTTTTTCTTATCATATTCTGACAAACTTATAGCACATATTACATTGACCTGCTCTGATCAATGTGTTCCTGCCAGTCAGTAAAGTGTTAATAGCTCACACTACTAAATATAGAAATGCTGGGAATCTGCCCTGTAAAACTCATGAGAATGTCCTGTCAAATCAAATAATTGGGGATGTCATCAAAATGGCCAAAACTAATTGGATTTCACTATCATTTCCACACCTTGGGTCTCAACCGCTTTTCCTTTAAGATTGCAAGCTCTTTTGGGCAGGGCCCTCCTTATCTCTTGTATTGGTTATTGGTTGTTTGTATGTAATTTTGTATGTTTAATTAATAAATCAAATAATAATAATACAGGTATGGGACCTTTTATCCAGAATGCTTAGGACCTTAAATTTTCTGGATAAGGGATCTTTCCATAATTTGGATCTCCATAATTTAAGTCAATTAAAAAACAATTTAAACATTAATCAAACCCAATAGGATTGTTTTGGCTCCAATAAGGGGTAATTATATCTTAGTTGGGATCAAGTACAGGTACTGTTTTATTATTACAGAGAAAAGGGAATCATTTAACCATTAAATAAACCCAATAGGGCTGTTCTGCCCCCAATAAGGGGTAATTATATCTTAGTTGGGATCAAGTACAGGTGCTGTTTTATTATTACAGAGAAAAGGGAATCATTTAACCATTAAATAAACCCAATAGGGCTGTTCTGCCCCCAATAAGGGGTAATTATATCTTAGTTGGGATCAAGTACAGGTACTGTTTTATTATTACAGAGAAAAGGGAATCATTTAACCATTAAATAAACCCAATAGGGCTGTTCTGCCCCCAATAAGGGGTAATTATATCTTAGTTGGGATCAAGTACAGGTACTGTTTTATTATTACAGAGAAAAGGGAATCATTTAACCATTAAATAAACCCAATAGGGCTGTTCTGCCCCCAATAAGGGGTAATTATATCTTAGTTGGGATCAAGTACAGGTACTGTTTTATTATTACAGAGAAAAGGGAATCATTTAACCATTAAATAAACCCAATAGGGCTGTTCTGCCCCAATAAGGGGTAATTATATCTTAGTTGGGATCAAGTACAGGTACTGTTTTATTATTACAGAGAGAAGGAAAATCATGTTTTAAAATGTTAACTATTTGATTAAAATAGAGTCTACGGGAGATGGCCTTTCCATTATTCTGAGTTTTCTGGATAACAGGTTTTCAGTTAATGGATCCTAATCAAATTAATAACAACAACAATAATAAAATCATTATTTTCATTATTTTCAATATTGATAATCTTTTCACTCTTTGTGGATACTAACAGAATACCTTTCAGCTCTTTATAAACGGGCAATTCTGGAAAAATATGTCCGCGTTTTTACTGACTTGCAATGCTGTTTCTAGGGCAGCCTCCTTCTCCCCTCAGCCCCCTCCCTCCGCTCTTACTTTTGTCCTTTTGGAGTGGGTCGGTGCTGCATAGAAGAACCAGATTTCTTAAAGTAAAATATCAAGGTGAAATGGCAAGAATGCCCCTGGTGATTTGCCCATGTTGTGCCTTTCTCCGAACTGAAAATTAGAATCCAATTTAAAGGGAAAATATACCCCTCTTTTTGGCATGAACTCATTCAGGGCGTATGTAGAAAAGGTGCATAAACGATACCTGAACTTTAAAAAAAATTAAATATACATATATTTTTTACACAGACAGAAAGGAAACCATGATAGTCTGTCTGCATTCACAACAGCTGCACTTCCACATCCCCCTTAGTCACACAGATGAATCCAACCCCTTCCTCACAGTATTCCTTTGTAACATGATTGATGCTGTGACTTGAAGCCCCTCTCCTTTCCAGAGAAAACAGAAGGACTTCAATTCCCAGAATCCATCACTTCATAATGGAACCAGGTGAGGGAGGGGGTGCATTACACTGTGAGCCTAAGGAAGTGGGGAACTGGTCCCTGCAAGCACAGGCAATCATCACTTTCTTCCTTTTAGTCTGTAAAGTTAAGGTCCCCATACACGGGCCGAAAATCCAGTCGGATCGGGGACCGCATCGGCTCATTGATGCGGTCCCCGAACCGACTGCCCCATTGCCGCGTGCAGAATTCGATTGTTTGGCCCCAGGGCCAAACGATCAAATTCGCCTACATGTCTCCCCAATATCGTCACCCGTAGGTGGGGATATCGAGTGAAGATCCTTTCACTTGGCGACATCGTCCAGCGAGCAGATCTGCCCATGTATGGCCAGCTTTAGGCATGTCTGTGTAAGAAAAAATACATTTTCGGTTTGCGGACGGGTTCAGGCCACGCTCTTCCTTCTGCTCTCCCCACCCCTGATCTTGCTATGCCCTCCTTCTGCCTCCGGCAGCCTCTATTTATGGGCACGTGCCTGCTCAGCCCCGCTACCTTTGTGACATCATAGATGGGGCGGAGCGGGTGTGGGTCTATAATTTATAATATAAATTGTGGTTGCCTTGTGGGTAAAAAACATGGCGATTTGTGTCACAAAACAGCATTTGTAAATTAGCCCTCTTGTCCGTGATCCATTAACCTGCAGCTTTAAACTAGTGGAAAAGCAGTAGGACCTTGAAAAACCTTCTGTGTCAGATGGTGAGATTTCCCAGGATGCTAGGCAGTGCATTTAAACCCCTAGCAAGGTTCCAAATAAGCTTCTGACATCCTCATTGTTTGCCTGTGTCCAAAGTATTCTCTTGAGTTTGGTGCTAAAAATAAGACCAATGATACAAATCTTTTCATTTAGAAATGTAACAAGTAAAAGTAATCAATGCTGAAACATATAGCTAATATTGGAATTGATTCTGGAACAAAAACTATGCTAATGTAACATTCACACAACAGAGAGGAGAAAATTACCAACTATGGTTCAGTGACTCAAACACAACGGTGTGTAATGGTAATTAGAGGGGGCCCACCCTGTGCAGTCACTGACTGACGCAGAACCAACAATTCCATATCTAATGATGTTTCCCGCTATCTGGATGTTAATTCACTGCCCGGGTCAATATGGGACCATCTAACTGCTAGCTTATAAATTACACAGTAGTTGTGGGAGGGAATGTTCAGCTGAGACCGAACGTAAGATTGATTTCTATTGGGCATAAACATGGACATGGCTGGTAAATAAACCTAAGCTAATTTGGATTGCTTATTTAAAACAGTCATTAGTAAATGACACTTTTGAACTGCCTCTCACTGTTTAGCTCAGGTTATAGCAAGAGTCGCCATACTGCCCCACCCAAAGCCAGCGAGGCACAAGGAATTTTAATTGTTACTACAAAGCCAAAGAATCATTGTAGATTGCTTGTCATTGCCAACATCTGGAGGTGCTTCTAGAAGCCTAAACAGGAGATTAAAGGGGTAATCATAACTCTGTCCCACTGCACCCCCTAGTTTTGCTATAGAAGCTGTCAAATTATAGATGCAAGAAAATTTACCAATGAGAATTCTTCTGACCAATGTCATTATAAATGCAAGAGGAGTGACCAATGAGAATGCTGATTCCCAGCACTGTGTCAGGGATATTGCTGTTATCTCACATATAGAGATAATTGTGTAATTTTTTTCCCTTTTTCCCTTTATAAGGGCTCTGGCACACGGGGAGATTAGTCGCCCGCGACAAATCTCCCCGAACTACCATCCCACCGGCGAACATGTAAGTTGCCGGTGGGATGGTACACGCTGCGCAGGTGATTTCGGCAAGTCGCTGAAGTTGCCTCGCGAGGCATTTTCGGCGATTTGCCGAAATCGCGCCGCCGCGTGTGCCATCCCACCGGCGACTTACATGTTCGCCGGTGGGATGGCAACTGATGGCTCTCTGATGGCAACTCGGGGAGATTAGTCGCCCGCAAACAGGGAAATTTGTCGCGGGCAACTAATCTCCCCGTGTGCCAGAGCCCTTATATGACACTGGAATCAGACATGGGGATAAAGGACAGACTTGTTCAGTGCTGGGAAACTGTGCTTAATGCTCCCAACTCCAATTGCTGGAACAGAGAACAGGGAGCCAGATTTACACAGATCAGCTGGGATTCTCATTGGAGGTTGTTTTGCATTTTAATCCAGCCATTGGCCCTGGAGATTTGGTGACAAGTTTTGAAAAAGTTCTATTGTGCAATATTGCTTTAAGAATACAAACCTGATGTTGCTGGACTCCAGCTCCCAGAATGCCTCTACCTTCATTACATGTTACATTATTCTGAGATTTGTAGTCCAGCAACAGCTGAGCAAAGTTTGGTTGAGCAGTGCAGCAGGGTTTAGTATCCATTTAAACACCAGCTCGCTTGGACATCAAGGAACTTCAGTGGAACAAATAATCTGGAATAGATATGAATAAAAAAAATGTGTTGATGCTATATACATAAAAGGTGGTATATATATATTGCCCATCATTAAAGCAATTCTTTGTTCCGTGTGTTGTGACAAGGGTTCCCCATACTTATTACTGAAGGAAACGCCCAGAGAACCAGATGGGTACCGTGCTCCTCCAGCTGCCTTGTCTTAATTTTGTTTTATTCTTTATACTACGTTCTTTCACCATAGGAAGAAATATCAGTTTTCTCCCAGTCTCAGAGACTTGTGCGTCTGATTTTCTCATTTGCATGAAAGGCAGTAAGCAGCTTCCAGGCCTGCATTTCATTTGCATTCTAACTGGTCTGATTTCCCAAATAAGCACAGACGCAATATTCCAAACAGCGCCTCAGAAGCCCTTGTCCCCAGCTTAAGCTCCAAATGGTGACGTGCGTTATGTCGGTGCCAATGGGAATGCTGCTTTAGTAACTGTCTCTCCGAGGTCAATCAAGCCTTGAGCACAATGAGGAGAAGCGCTGGGCTCCTGGCACAGTTATACAATTAAACTGTAATTTCTCAGCTGAAACAGACAGCATTCTTTCAGAAGGATCGGTGCTCCTGGCAATGTATGACATCTTCGTACCGATCAGAGGAATGTCCAACCTATGGCCGTCCATCTGTTGTATTAAATCTAACAACGGAAACAAACAAACAATTGCTCCATATGCATTTAGTCATTCTAGCCTGCGTGTCTCCTGCTGCCACATTCAAAGTTATTACCGTATATCTCACTGGGGGTTCTGTGACTTTGAAGCAATTTTTAGATCAAAGTTTGGGGAATTTTGCTTATTTACAGAAAAATCCAGCAATACATGTTGCTTTAAAAATGGGCAATACAACATTCAAATGATATTTACAGTAATTTAATAAAGTTAAGTAATTTAAAAGAAGAGTGATTTGTCAGTATCAGAACATAATGTTCCTTCTTAAGGCTAATGTCCCACGGGGAGATTAGTCGCCCACAATAAATCTCTGCTACCGCGTGAGCCTTTCTACCCACAATACAGGGAATCGCTGGCGGAAAGGCCTACGCATTGCTTCTTGTTCCCAAGTCACAAAAAGTTTCCTCCTGCAGGCAACTTCGTAAAAACGAAGCAACGCAATTCCCTTTATTGCCGGTGGAAAGGATTTTCAGTGAGATTAGTTGCCCGCAGTAGTAGAGATTTATCGTGGGCGACTAATCTCCTCGTGGGACATCAGCCTAAATGTAGTGGCACAGAGGGAGATTAGTCGTAGGCAGCTAATCTCCTAGAAATGCCTTTCCACCTGCAATAAAGTGAATTTCTGGTGGGAAGGCATACGTGGTGCTTCGCTTCCCTAAGTTGTCTAAAGTTTCCTGCAATATTTAACCATAATCGACTAATTTCCCCGTGTGCCACTACCCTAAAACCCCCTTTCCTTCTCCGCATCCCCCTGTGTCTCCAACACTCTTTTTTCCCCTGTTGCGCTTTGAGCAGTGCAAAAACCTGATTGGCTGGAGATATGTGCGAACAAACATATTTTTAGGCCAGCACACACAACAAATTGATACCTGGTACAGGTATGGGACCTATTATCCAGAATGCTCGGGATCTGGGGTTTTCCAGATTAGGGATCTTTAATTTGGATCTCCATAACTTGAGTCTGCTAAAAATAATTTAAATATTGAATAAACCCAAAAGGCTTGTTTAGCCTCCAATAAGGATTAATTATATCTTAGTTGGGATCAAGTACAGGTACTGTTTTATTATTACAGAGAAAAGGGAATCATTTAACCATTAAATAAACCCAATAGGGCTGTTCTGCCCCCAATAAGGGGTAATTATATCTTAGTTGGGATCAAGTACAGGTACTGTTTTATTATTACAGAGAAAAGGGAATCATTTAACCATTAAATAAACCCAATAGGGCTGTTCTGCCCCCAATAAGGGGTAATTATATCTTAGTTGGGATCAAGTACAGGTACTGTTTTATTATTACAGAGAAAAGGGAATCATTTAACCATTAAATAAACCCAATAGGGCTGTTCTGCCCCCAATAAGGGGTAATTATATCTTAGTTGGGATCAAGTACAGGTACTGTTTTATTATTACAGAGAAAAGGGAATCATTTAACCATTAAATAAACCCAATAGGGCTGTTTTGGCTCCAATAAGGGGTAATTATATCTTAGTTGGGATCAAGTACAAGGTACTGTTTTATTATTACAGAGAAAAAGGAAATCATTTTTAAAAATTAGATTATATTATTATGCTTATAAAGGAGTATATGGGAGATGGCCTTTCTGTAATTCTGAACTTTCTGGATAACAGGTTTCCGGATAAGGGATCCTACCTTCTGTGGGCAATATAATTTGGATGTAATGTAGCAGTAACCTGTATCTGACGCCATGTTGTAGGTATAGAATTTTTTCCCCCTTTTATGACACAGCATTGAGGCCTGCGCCCCACCTAAGTGCCCAAGCCAGGTGCCAATGGACCACCTGCAGATGAAACCTGACTGTTTTGCTGGTATTCAATGGAACTGAACCTAAATTTATTTATACATAAATGGCCTACTGTTTATGTAATTGTAATTTTTACAATATCTAATAATTATAAAAAAAATAATTTGGTTGTTAGTATCACTGAGCCTAGCAACCAGACAGCGGGGCTTACTTATAAACAATGGGCAAAGCTATCCAATATCCAAAACATCCAATCTAGACTCCAAACTATCAGTGATCTCCAATGGCCAAACAGACCTATCATTTGTAGGGTGCACAGGGTGGGGATAAATGCTACAATTACATTTCATACATTATTCGGTTTGCCCTTATCCAAACTGTCACTAAATTGGTAAAATTTCAAAAGCAGTACCTTGGTAACCATATTAGCAGCTTTAGTTTGCCCTGCAAGAAAAGCTATATAAAGTAATTAACAGAAATAACATAACAGTATCCGGTCTCGCTGATATGTATATGCTAAGCACTGGCATGTACCGTACCTCCTTGTAAAGAATGCCATTTAGTTTGGCTCCCAGATATGAGAGGGTGTGTCCGGAACCTAAGGTAACTGCTAATGGTTTATTGTCCCGTAATGAGCTGTTTCTCCTTCATCAAAACAGATTATTAAAGGTGGCATGTGCATCTCCAGAATAACGGCCTTCAGCGCCCGCAGAGAGGAATTAATCATTCCGAGAGGACACTGAACCATGAAATGATTCTGTTAACATGTCATCTGTCCAGAATATATTTTCAAATCTCTTAGAGAAAGGTTCTAAATTATGAAGGAAAGGTGGCCTAACAAAGTTGGTACTCAGGGAATTGATTCTTTTAACCTCCTCCATATGCTACCTCATTTACTCCAATATTATAACATTTATAAATAAAGAATGAAATATATTTACTCCTGGCTGCCATAGTGGTTACCCACTGGAACATTTCCACTATCAGAGGAGAAGTATTATGGCTCTGTGATAGGGAAGGACGGGTGCCTTTGGAAAGTCACTAATAGGAGATGCATTTATACATGAGAGGCATGAATATCCTGTAAATTTTACCCTTATAAACGGTGTGTAGTGATGTCAGCAGTTACAATCAGTGTTTAGTGATGTCATTTATGTCACATGACTCACTTAAACTTGTGTATTATAATAAATAAATTGCCCCCTGTTGTGAAATATGAGGATATTAGAAGTTCTTTGGCCTCGTGCTTTTATATGGTCATGGAACTCCTGGGTGACTTATAATATCCTTATATTTTACAATAGGGGGTACTTTATTCACTATATACCCTCTAGCCAGATTCCAAATAAGCTCCTAACATTATCCTTCTTTGCCTGCGTCCAAAATATTCTCCTGGGTTTAGTGCTAAAAATAAGACCCACTGACATGGATCTTTTGATTTAGAAATGTAACAAGTAAAAGTAATCAATGCCAAAACATATAGCTAATATTGAAATTGATTCTGTAACAAAAACTATGCTAATGTAACATTCTCATTGACATTCATGCTACAGAGAGGAGAAAATTACCAACTATGGTTCAGTGACTCAAACACAATGGGTGCGTAATGGTAATTAGAGGGGGGCTCAAAATCCCGCAAGCTGGATGTTATTTCACTGCCCAGGCCAATATGGAGCCATCTACCTGCTAGGAAAGGTGCCTAACAAAGTTGGTACTCAGGGAATTGATTCTTTTAACCTCCTCCATATGCTACCTCATTTACTCTCATATTATATCATGTACTGTATAAAGAAAGAACTAAATATATTTACTGATGACTACCCACTGGAAAATTTCCACCATCAGAGGAGTAGTATTATGCCTCTTTAATAGGGAAGTACAGGAGCCTTTAGAAAATCACTAACAGAAGATTTATATATATATATATTCATATTAGGCTGGTGTATTACGTGGTATGCACAGGATTTCTTTTTTTCAGGGGTTCTAATTGGATATTCATGCCTCTTGTGTATATATGCATCTCCTATTAGTGACTTTGGCCCCCAGACTGCTTATGGGCTTCTTAGATTCTTTGGAGTACATACTAATACAATAATACGAAGAGGTGATACATTGTGCTAGTGTACAAAAGCATGGAAGATCCCAGTGTAAAGCTGGCCATACACGCACTGATAATATCGTATGAAACCTTGTTTCGTATGATATTTGGTGCGTGTATGGCAACTCGGCGAGGCGACCGATATCGCAGAAGGCTGCTATCGGTCGACTCGCCGATCAGGCGGGTTAAAAGATTTTGATTGGGCGCCATTGAAGGCCTATTGTTTCTACCTCCATATCTGACGATTCAGCCCTGAATGTCAGTGGAGGGTTGGAACGATCTTTCATGCGACCGATAGTAGTACGAAAGATCGAAAATCGCCATGTGTGTGGCCAGCTTAAGACTGAGTAAGAAAGATCTGCCAGACTAGGTAGAGGGGGGGAGATGGCTCTGTGCTGCTCACGCTGGGGGAATAGGGCCAGTTCGCCTATGCAATACTAAATATGGTTCAGACAAGCGCTAAACACACCATTTAGTGCTGCAAAAGATGAGGCATTGGGACATTCACCACAGGGTAACACATGGTTGCATGGGCAGGTCAAGACTGGGACTCAAAATAGGCCCTGGCATTTCAAGTACACAGAGGTCCAAACAGCCCCCCACCAGCCCAATAAATAGTGACTGTCTATGGCATCTTACAGCAGCCCCTCTGGCATTTGCCAGAACCCACAGATTGCCAGTCCAGCAGGCAGAGGGAGGATAGCCATGCTGTATTTCCAGTGATACTGATACAATATCTTTATCATAGGAATATGTCACTTTAACTTGTGCGACAGCAGCCATAATATTTCCATTGCTGAAATAAACATCCTCCATAGACACCAAATAAAACTGTATCCATAAAAATAGTAGAATGCTTACTAGAAATTACCCTATAATAAAGATTTGGTCAGTGTAATGTCCCTTTAAATGAAACTCTGCCTATGGGCGCACAATGATTTTTAAGTGAGGAGACAATTCCAGTGTTATTTTTCCTTAAGTAGATTCTGACATTTTCTGTTGGAAAGGAGTGCTTGATATTACGTCCCTGCATACCCTTAGGCTTCTAATTTTCTTTGCAAATAATCAGCAGTAGTGCCCTTCTGGGAATATTCCTTTGCTATTTCAGTCCAGAAACACTTCATAACATAAAAATACTTGCAAGGCCTTAGTATATAGAGGAAATGAAATGTCATATTTTAACACTGGCATGAAACCATGCATAGTAATCAGTTAAAAATACATATTGCTCCTTTGGTGCAGCTGGCAATGGGGGTCACAAGGAAGGAACGTCCATCCTAATGTGTAAGGTCGTTAGAACAGCAGTTTTAAATAATAATAAGGTATAAAAAAGCTATTTTAAAACAGATATTTACATATAGCCGTGTGGGGGTAAAACATGACCAAAGGTGGGTGGGCTCAAGGAGCACCCAGAGACCTCAGATATGCCCCTGGTCTGCATTTTACATCCTCGTTAGTGTGTATAGCATATGTTGGCCAGTAGGGTTCATCTCTTACCTATTAGATGGCAGTTCCCCACACAGTTCAAGGATGTCAGATGGTTTACCTCAAGTGGTACATAAATTGGGATATAACCTTGTTAGTTCTCATAGATCCCCCTAATAAGGAAGGTAGGGTGGTACCAAGGGCCTGGGGTAGGGAGCCAAGGGTGAACCCTGGTGTAAGAGGGGGAGGAAAGAAAAAGAAACCCCCAGAATGAGGGCTAGGGGTTAAATGAATCCTATGTTTAGTCACTCTATGAATGAAAGGTAGCCAAGGTTATTTGGTAGAACAGATTTGAGAAGTATAGAGTATATAGAAATATATATATTATTGAGAAGTATAGAGTGTAGAGACTGGAAAATGATCTTGGAGGGCCGTGTACACCAGTGGTTCCTTGTTTACCATTATTACATCTTTTATTATATCGATTGTGTGACATCTATACCATGGTTGTTTGAGCCAATAAACAGTTAGCAACTTTTTTAAAAAAAAAAAAACTGCTGGTACCTAAATTATTATAAATTGCATAGTAATATCAGTATGTTACTGAGTTAGATAGTGAGATTACTGAAATATTGTTAGTAGGGTTGATTCTCCCTGTATAAACCCCCTGCATTTATGATACATTTTGGAATAGCTACTTGAGGCATAGGCTGTGGCCAGCCCAGTGGTCCATGTATGGGCCCTAAATTATACCCTCCCTGGTCATGGTTTGGTCTGACATTTAATAGGCAGGGTGGAAAATCCTCCTTATAGGATCTTATTATGGCTAATCTCATTCTAATAACAAAGGTTTGCTGTAGCTTTTTGTCTTTAGTTTAAAGGAAAACTGTCATGGCAAAACATGTTTAATAGAGCTTCTCCAGCAGAATCCTGCATTGAAATCTGTTTTTGAAAAGCACAAACAGATTTTTTTATGTTTCATTTTGAAATTTCACATGGGGCTAGCCATATTCTTCATTTCCCAGGTGCCACAGCCATGTGACCTGTGCTCTGATAAACTTCAGTCACACTTTACTGCTGCGCTGCAAGTTGGAGTGATATCCCCCTCCTCCCAGCAGCTGATCAGCAGAACAATGGGAAGGGAGCAAGATAGCAGCTCCCAGTAGATAACAGAATAACACTCAATAGTATGAAATCCAAGTCTGGCTTGGGACTCCTCCAGTTACATGGGAGTAGGAGAAACAATAGGTTACCTGAAAGCAGTTCTAATGTGTAGCGCTGGCTCCTTCTGAAAGCTCAGACTCAGACACAATGCACTGAGATGGCGCCTACGCACCAATATTACAGCTACAGGTAAAAATACTTTTGTTGGTTCAAGAATAAAATTGTAAACAGTGTAATTTAGAAATAAAAATTATACCATAAAAATCATGACAGTATGCCTTTTTTTGCTGAGCGCACAGTAATGCATTGTGGGTCTGTCCCACCATATTACACAGCACTTTATAGAGAATATCTAATGTGAGGCAGCAATGCTACCTGCTGTGCCACTGTGTGCCATTCATTAATGGCATGAAATCACAGACTAGTGCAAGTGGATATAAATGCCTGATATTTTAGATTTATATTCAAACATGGTCTAGAGAACACAGTGGAGAAAGTCTAACAATGCCATTGTATTTGTGATTGGTAGAAAATGCAAGGGCTTTAGTGAAAGGCCATTGTTTCAGTGATTAATGAGCTAAACTTGCCTGAGATTATAATAAAACCCATACATGGCTGCAACTGATTGCCACAAACCCATTGACTTTCCCCATGTATTTTACCTGCAAGATGATTTGATAGGAAAACAGAGCAGCCAAGAAGGGACACATAAAATTGCAATCATTTTGTGTACTCTGTAGTCTTGGAAACTGTAACAGCAGCAAAATAAGCAGCAATTATGTGTAATTTTCTTCCCTCTTTCATCACCTTGGTAACCAGTATTGGTTTCCTATCTTAGCATTTATTGAATTTAGCATTTATAGAAATAACAAAGAAACGGGACATGTCCTGTGTGTGACATATATGGGGAAGCTTTTAGGGCATTTACTGCAGCATTAGAGGGGACTCTATAAAAGTAGATATTTATAAAGAATAAAAGTTATATACTGTAATACAGGGCTGCCCAACTGGCGGCCCGCGGGCCGTCTATGTGGCCCCCCCACTAGCTGCTTTGATGATTTACCTTTATGGAAGCTTTAAATGGTATCAGTACTGAGATTAAATGGCCCCCTGTATGGTTCACACCTCATATTCAGGCTGTAATCCCCCTGTATTGTTAAAACATGTAATCCACTGTGCTGTTCACACCTTTTAATGCCTACATTGTTCACCCCCTGCAGTGTTCACACCTCAGGCTCATGCTCTAATCACCCACATTGTTCCCCTGTTCACACCTCAGACTGTAGGAGCAGTGCCAGCATTATGTCAGTGTATGCTGTCTGTGTGTGCCATACACACAGGCAGCATAGGGCAGAGAGAGTATGGCAAACATAGGCAGGGTAGGGCAGGCAGAGTATGGCACACACAGGCAGGGTAGGGCAGGTTATGTGCCATACTCTTCCTGCTCTATGCTGTCTGTGTGTCCCATACTCTGTCTGCCCTATGTTGCCTGTGTGTGTCTGCCCTACCCTGCCTGTGTGTGCCATACTCTACCTGCCCTATGCTGCCTGTGTGTGCCATACTCTGCCTGCCCTATGCTGCCTGTGGGAGGTGAACCTGGCAGGGGTTTGTTCTGGGAGTTTGATAGCATTTGAAAATAGTCATTATATGGTCCCTAAGATGTGTAATTATGTGCTGGGGTTTGCTGTGCTATCCACAGGGGAAGAGGAGGCATAGGGATTTAAGGTTGTGTCTTAATATGACATAATATAATTCTTTCGCATATGAATGAAGGGTGATATCCCTACAGTGAGCACCAACCATTTGGGGTTTTCATCACCATTAATGTGGGTATAATCTTAAAAGCTCTTGTGATAACATGGGTGTGGTTTAAAAAGGGGGAGTGGTTAAACTGGCTTCCATTATCGGCCCTCTACCACGTTGTCCAGAAAAATTCCAGCCCTCGGTACCACAGAAGTTGGACAGCGCTGCTGTAATATACTGTATGTATATTATATAACTTTTATTCTTTATAAATATCTGGGATGTCCAGATGGCAGCCCTCCAGCTGCTGCTCACCCTAAACAGCTGTAGTTTAAAGGACAAGTCAATGCAAAAAAATATTTTTTGCCTAATAAAAGAAAACATAATTCTAAACAATATATATTCATCACAAATTTGTAATGGTTTTTCAGTTATTTGTATATATTATTGATATTAAAAGCTGCATTTGTCTGTCCTTTTCTATTCTCTGCCCCGGTGGCTCTCACTCAATGTAACACAAGGCAGCAGACTGACAGACCTGTCTTCCTGGAGGAGACTGACCTTTGCAACATTGTTTATAAAGTCATAACCAGGATTTAAGTAAGTGCTGCTTTCAATAGCAATTACATTTCCAAATAACTTTTAAAGCATATTATAAAGTTGCTCAGAATTATGTTTTCTTTTATTAGGTAAAAAATAACTTTTTGGGTTGACTTGTCCTTTAACAGGAGGGCTGTAGGATGGGCATGGCTGATTATATAAACCTTCCTATATTACCAGGGGCAGCCTTTTCCCTGGAGGCATAGTTATATGTATTTCCATTATGGGCGTAATTAACAAACACGATGAACGAATGACAATAATGTTCTTTTGGAATTGGCTCTATGTATTATTGTTTCATAGAGCTGAACAGACCCTCTGTGGCCAATAACCCCCACATCTAGGTTTTTGTGTGTTCTGATAATAATAAATAATTTTATTTGTAAATTGAAAGGATTTATTGAATAGCTGACAAAAGAATCCATACCATCCCAGAACTGCTTTTAAATTCAAAGCAATTTCCTGCGGTTGGCATGTTTGACACATTTTTTAATGTTGGTTTGAGCACCGATGACACAGAGTCAATAACACGTACCAAGAACATAGGCGCATAATCACTAGTGCAAAGGTTCTCATTGTAATACAGCAATGCATATATGTAGAACTGCACGCCGAGCCTCAGTATGACCCTTATTCAGGTGTACTGGGCATTGCAGCTGCTGTTTCTTTCATTGACTATATAGAAGTTTTTAAATGAAAGAGGATGGCTGACAAACAACATGGCTCATTTGAAGTATAAAATAATAGCTATATAAAGCCCTTCTGGCTGCAATTGTAGGGGGATCACAAAAACAGATTATCAAAGGCCAGAAGTTGTGAATTTTTAGCGGAAGAACAAAAGGAAGAGCCTAGCTTAAGATTTTGATTTTGAAGCAACAACGGAAAAAAAAAAAGGCGTTATTGGAAGGTGAAGGTTCCCACGATCCATGACTCCACAGGAAGTGACATCACACACACCAGTACGTATGATGTGGCACTGGACCTAAATACAGAAATAAAAATGTTGTCATATATCTGGTCCAGGGTCTGTCATGGAATGTTGAAAGACAAGGTGGAGCTTGACTTATAACCTCAACAAAGATAGATAGATAGACAGACAGACAGACAGACAGACAGATAGATAGATAGATAGATATATAGATAGATAGATAGATGATAGACAGACATACAGAGAGATAGATAGAGGGTCTGTCATTGAATGTTGGAAGACAAGGTGGAGCTTAACTTATAACCTCAACAAAGATAGATAGATAGACAGACAGACAGACAGATAGATAGATAGATAGATAGATAGATAGATAGATAGATGATAGACAGACAGACAGAGAGATAGATAGAGGGTCTGTCATGGAATGTTGGAAGACAAGGTGGAGCTTGACTTATAACCTCAACAAAGATAGATAGACAGACAGACAGACAGACAGATAGATAGATAGATAGATAGATAGATAGATAGATAGATAGATAGATAGATGATAGACAGACAGACAGAGAGATAGATAGAGGGTCTGTCATGGAATGTTGAAAGACAAGGTGGAGCTTGACTTATAACCTCAACAAAGATAGATAGATAGACAGACAGACAGACAGACAGATAGATAGATAGATAGATAGATAGATAGATAGATGATAGACAGACAGACAGAGAGATAGATAGAGGGTCTGTCATGGAATGTTGGAAGACAAGGTGGAGCTTGACTTATAACCTCAACAAAGATAGATAGATAGATAGATAGATAGACAGACAGATAGATAGACAGACAGATAGATGATAGACAGACAGATAGATAGATGATAGATAGATAGATAGATAAATAGATAGATAGATAGATAGATAGATAGATAGATAGACAGATAGGTAGATGATAGATAGATCGATAGATATATGATAGATAAATAGATAGATAGATAGATAGACAGATAGGTAGATGATAGATTGATAGATAGATAGATAGATAGATAGATAGATAGATAGTCAGATAGATAGATAGATAGATAGGTAGATGATAGATAGATTGATAGATAGACGGATAGAGAGATAGATAGAGAGATAGATAGATAGATAGATGATAGATAGATAGATAGATAGACAGATAGGTAGATGATAGATAGATCGATAGATATATGATAGATAGATAGACAGATAGGTAGATGATAGATAGATAGATTGATAGATAGACGGATAGAGAGATAGATAAAGAGATAGAGAGAGAGAGAGATAGATAGATGCTTTGTACTCACTCCAGTATGAGGCAATGGTGTATTGGCTTCATTAGTTTTTAGTTTGGTAAATCCGGTCAGTAACCTTTACTTTGCCAAATGACAGGATGTTTATCGGAATTGCCGGTTCTAAGTTTGCCTGGAAACTTTGCTGTTGAAACTTGCGCGTTTCTGTCAAAGTTCGACTGACAGCACAATAGAAATTGATGCCTTGTCATACACAGAAAAGGGCTAATGAAACTTTGCAGCTGCCAAACACAAGCGAGACCAGTGGCCTGTGAATTGTAATATTTCAGGAAAAAGTCAAAGATAATCCGAATGCTTCAGAGCAGAACCTTCAACAGTTTCTTATAGAAAGTTTGGTACTTCTGTGGGAGCTCAGTGGGTTTCAATTTGTGCTGTTCTGTTCTGCAAAATACAAGCTGCTGACCTGTGTTACTGTGGCAGGAGGAATCATATTGGCAATAGGATGTTTTAGGAATATTTTTAGAAATATAACATTAAATAGCTTTTAGCAAAATCCAGTTACTACTACCCACTTCTGCACAGCCTACTTAAAGGGGAGACTAACAACTCCATATCACTATAGCCCAGCTCTCCACAGTTTTAACCTATGTTTATGTGTTAGTATGGCAGGATTTGAACTCCAGCAATATTCGGGGAAATTATGGTAAATATGGAAATATGGAAATTAGATACTGTTTTATTATTACAGAGAAAAGGGAATCATTTAACCATTAAATAAACCCAATAGGGCTGTTCTGCCCCCAATAAGGGGTAATTATATCTTAGTTGGGATCAAGTACAGGTACTGTTTTATTATTACAGAGAAAAGGGAATCATTTAACCATTAAATAAACCCAATAGGGCTGTTCTGCCCCCAATAAGGGGTAATTATATCTTAGTTGGGATCAAGTACAGGTACTGTTTTATTATTACAGAGAAAAGGGAATCATTTAACCATTAAATAAACCCAATAGGACTATTCTGCCCCCAATAAGGATTAATTATATCTTAGTTGGGATCAAGTACAGGTACTGTTTTATTATTACAGAGAAAAGGGAATCATTTAACCATTAAATAAACCCAATAGGGCTGTTCTGCCCCAATAAGGGGTAATTATATCTTAGTTGGGATCAAGTACAGGTACTGTTTTATTATTACAGAGAAAAGGGAAATCATTAAAAATTACTATTATTATATTTTTTTAATTACTTATAACGGACTCTATGGGAGATGGCCTGCAACTTTCTGGATAATAGATTTGGGGATAATGGATCTCATACCTGTATTTTTGTCTTTCCTTATATTTTGTAGTACAGGTATGGGATCTGTTATGCAGAAACCCGTTATCCAGAAAGCTCCGAATTATGGAAAGCCTGTCTCCCATAGACTCCATTATAATGAAATTATTCAGATTTTTAAAATGTATTTCCTTTTTCCCTGTAATAGTAAAACAGTACCTTGTACTTGATCCCAACTAAGATTTAATTGATCTTTATTGGAGGCAAAACAATCCCATTGGGTTTAATTCATGTTTAAATGTTTTTTTAGTAGACTTAAGGTATAGAGATCCAAATTACGGAAAGACCCCTTATCCGGAATACTCTTGGTCCCAAGCATTCTGGATAATGGGTCCTATACCTGTAGTAGTAAATATTTAAACAATAACCTTTGAAAAATGGCAGTACCATTGTTTACCCCCTAAAAAAGAGCTGCCTAAACCTGTACAAAGTTTGTGTCTTTGTAATGTCCCTTTAACCTGATGGTTACTGCTGCTAGATTTATCACACATTATAGAAATCATAAATAAAGTACTTTATAAAAAGGCAGCCGCCAGGTTTCAGTGTTAGCAACTGTTGCAAGCCCAATAGCGATCTGGGCAGGCTGCGCCAGGGGGGCTGTGTGCCGCTAATGGGGACAGGTGCTCATGAACAGCAGCTCATTTCCCCTATTAGAAATGGTTTTGTACCGACTAATGATACAATCTGCTCACAGCAGATTACTCTGGGAGACCTACAAAGATTATATTACCGTCCTTAGCTAAGTAAATAAAAATAAACGCTGTACATGGCTGACGTTATAGTTTATGTCTCGCTCTTCTACCGTCGTGATTTTAGAGGTCGAAAGAGATTGGGTTCTGTCTGCTTTAAACTATTAACTTCTGAATGGATGTAATTAGACAGATTGCTCGGCGTATCGGCGTCCAATGAACCGTGCCGTTGGTCTTATTGTGGCAGAGTGAATCGTTTTGTCTTGCCAGCTGTGATAACTTGGAAAAACTATAAATGGCAAAAGCACCAAATATAAAAGGGACACTTCTATTCTGCATAATTACTACTGCGAGGCAATGGCAACGCTCACTGTCGGCAGCAAAAACAAGAGAGCTGCCCATCCCACACATGGATATAATGGAGGTCAGAAATGTTCTCTATACGCACAATATATGTGTGCACTTGTGTTTTACTGTTTGATATTAGATATAACCAAGTAAAGGGACAAGGCTGTAGAGCTGAGTATATTTGTACAGGTATGGGATCCATTATCCACTAACATGTTATCCAGAAATCTCCAAATTACAGAAAGGCCATCTCCCATTGTCTCCATTTGAATTAAATAATTCAAAATCTTAAAACATATGTCCTATTTCTCTGTAACAGTACCTTGTACTTAGTCCCTTGGCTAAATGTATATTGTATATTGAAGCAGTAGAATTCTTAATGAATCGCATAAGTCAGTGTAGGAACTGGTCAAAAGGGATGACTTTGACGCAGTTGGCCAGCTTAAAGTATATTGCAATATATGGACAAACAATCCCTGTTTTGCTTAAAGGGAAGGGCATTTCTTAGTAGCTTAAATGCACCGAATGTCTTAATGTTCTATATATTGATAATGGGTGAGCGCAGAGGATCTCTTGTTGTTGTTTCTATATATATATATATATATATATAAATAGACACAGTTGTGTGTAGGTGTTTAGTGGTAGCCAAATGTTTAATGGCTCCTGTGCCGATCTCACAAATAACAAAGCAGGCAGGATTCTCCTGTTACAATAAGAGAGAACTAAAGCCTAACAAAAAAGTATGGTATAAATGCTACACATTATGTTTTGGGTTTCTGTACCAGCCCAAGGCACCCACAGCCCTTTAGCAGGGAAGATCTGTGCCCCCAGAGATGCCCCCAGTAGCCCCCCATCTTCTTTTCTGCACAGCAAGTCAGACATCTAATCATAGGGACTGGGTCGCATGATACTGTATATATAGAATATAAATGTGACAATATAAGGCTGATTAGTAGTGATGAGCAAATGTTTTCACCAGGCATGGATTTGCAGCAAACTTCCGCATTACGCCATTGGCGAATTGTTTCACAAAACTTCCGTGAAAATTTGCCACGGAAAAATTCCGGACACAGAATTTTTTTGGCACGCATTAAATTGGTCACTGTCGCGACAAAAAAGGGTGCAGTCGCGTCAAAAAAGCGCGAGTGACAAAAAAAATAGAGGCGGGCAACAAAAATAGACGCAGCTGACAAAAAAGACGTGGGCGACAAAAAAAAAATCACGCAACAAATGCGTTTCGCGAATTTTATAGCGAAGCAAAACGGGACAGATTCGCTCATCACTACTGATTAGTAAATAATTCAGATTATTAGTGTATGGCACCTCTAAAACCAGTGCAATTAGTATCAGAATTTAATAATTAGTCCTGTAGCATCAGCTTATATGACAGGCCAACCTAATTTTGTCCTTGATAATTTGCAATGACCCCTAAGCTTAGCTTCTCAACAGCTGCCCAGAGCCCACTGAGCATGTGCAGTGCCACTGACACATCTACCAAAATCCAAGATGGGGCGCTCCTGTGACAACTTTGAAGGCTTGGATCATTACTGTTATAGAGATGCTGAACCTTTAGGCTAGTGCATTAAGCTTAGTATATCAAATTTGGCATTTCTAGCCATATTTGATTTTAGGAATTAGTTCTCATTTAAAGGGGCATCTGGCTCTGGACGGCTGGTGAAAACTCATAATTGCAAAGTGTTGCTTTATAAATTAACCCTGGTATTGCTAGAGTGTGGTTACCAACAATACCCATGTTAGAGTAAAATGGGAGTTATAATCCAGCGATGGGCAGCACAGATTATGTGGCTTTGTAAATCCTTCAGCTACTGTGGTTGCGAGAGGACTGATGAGGGTAAATGGATCTGATGCAGGTGGGCACATCTTAAACTTCTGTTTTATGTCAGGTTCCTGTGCCCACACTGCATTCACTGCATAGTGCTTCCTGTTCAGCTGCATTCACTGCATAGTGCTTTCTGTTCAGCTGCATTCACTGCATAGTGCTTCCTGTTCAGCTGCATTCACTGCATAGTGCTTCCTGTTCAGTTGCATTCACTGCATAGTGCTTCCTGTTCAGCTGCATTCACTGCATAGTGCTTCCTGTTCAGCTGCATTCACTGCATAGTGCTTCCTGTCCAGCTGCATTCACTGCATAGTGCTTCCTGTTCAGCTGCATTCACTGCTTAATGCTTCCTGTTCAGCTGCATTCACTGCAAAGTGCTTCCTGTTCAGCTGCATTCACTGCATAGTGCTTTCTGTTCAGCTGCATTCACTGCATAGCGCTTTCTGTTCAGCTGCATTCACTGCATAGTGCTTTCTGTTCAGCTGCATTCACTGCATAGTGCTTCCTGTTCAGCTGCATTCACTGCATAGTGCTTCCTATTCAGCTGCATTCACTGCATAGTGCTTCCTGTTCAGCTGCATTCACTGCATAGTGCTTCCTGTTCAGCTGCATTCACTGCATAGTGCTTCCTGTTCAGCTGCATTCACTGCATAGTGCTTCCTGTCCAGCTGCATTCACTGCATAGTGCTTCCTGTTCAGCTGCATTCACTGCACAGTGCTTCCTGTTCAGCTGCATTCACTGCATAGTGCTTTCTGTTCTGCTGCATTCACTGCATAGTGCTTTCTGTTCAGCTGCATTCACTGCATAGTGCTTTCTGTTCAGCTGCATTCACTGCATAGTGCTTCCTGTTCAGCTGCATTCACTGCATAGTGCTTCCTGTCCAGCTGCATTCACTGCATAGTGCTTCCTGTTCAGCTGCATTCACTGCATAGTGCTTTCTGTTCAGCTGCATTCACTGCATAGTGCTTCCTATTCAGCTGCATTCACTGCATAGTGCTTTCTGTTCAGCTGCATTCACTGCATAGTGCTTCCTATTCAGCTGCATTCACTGCATAGTGCTTTCTGTTCAGCTGCATTCACTGCATAGTGCTTTCTGTTCAGCTGCATCTCAGCACAAGTTTGCATGAACCATAGGCTGAATAGGGAGGCACATTTTCCCTACATGCCCTGAGAGAGTATGTTCTTTCTTCCCCCTCGGACAGTCCATTTAGTGCAGTGGGGGACAGTCAGCTCAACTAAGCCCATGACCCAAGCATCCATCTACACTCGCTCACCTTACTAACCAATAAAAACTGCGTGACGATATCATTTGTTGGAATGATAGTGGCCACAGCTTTATTTATAAATACAAACAGTGCAAAATTGAATACAAACATAACATGTTTAAATATAACAATACATCAATGTAACAAGTGCAAACATTACCGAACTGAAATACTGACCCCGAGCCCCTTGCCAGTCTGCCCTTCCACAACCGCCTTGAGCCGTGTTATCCTCCAGCCGCCAAATCCCTAGCTCGGAGGATAACCGCCGCCACTCCGGGACCTAACTGGTCCCCTTTTCCAATTCGCCACATTCAGTACCCACCCAGCGCTTTTCAGCGCACCTTTCTTATTCCATCCGCCAATGGTCACCCACCTTAGGGGTTAAACCATCCACTCTACCTGATCTGGCTTACCAGAACAAGCTTTCCTCCCCGGCAGACTGACAAGGACCCGCCAAAGCTGTGACAAGTACCATGACGCTATTCATCTGCGTCCTTTCCTGCTATTCCCCATGTCTCTTACACTAGCTAGCTAGCCCGTGTACCCCTGACCCTCCAAGGCCACATATGTGACGTCTAGAATCAATGGCATAACCCAATAGAACCAACCCCCAACTAAGGGAGGGTGGGTGGGGATCTTTCCTCTGCTGCTATCACCTAAAATGGTGGATAGCCAGCCCTCACTAGCTCTCCTATATACCCTTCTCCTCCCACCTTATTCTCCCTCCCCTTTTAGCTTAACTGACCTACCCCCTCACTAGTGATGCTGGGCTGGGTCATGCAGCCCCTCCTCCGACCTTGCTGCTCCGGGGCTCACATGACCCAAGCATCCATCTACACTCGCTCACCTTACTAACCAATAAAAACTGCGTGACGATATCATTTGTTGGAATGATAGTGGCCACAGCTTTATTTATAAATACAAACAGTGCAAAATTGAATACAAACATAACATGTTTAAATATAACAATACATCAATGTAACAAGTGCAAACATTACCGAACTGAAATACTGACCCCGAGCCCCTTGCCAGTCTGCCCTTCCACAACCGCCTTGAGCCGTGTTATCCTCCAGCCGCCAAATCCCTAGCTCGGAGGATAACCGCCGCCACTCCGGGACCTAACTGGTCCCCTTTTCCAATTCGCCACATTCAGTACCCACCCAGCGCTTTTCAGCGCACCTTTCTTATTCCATCCGCCAATGGTCACCCACCTTAGGGGTTAAACCATCCACTCTACCTGATCTGGCTTACCAGAACAAGCTTTCCTCCCCGGCAGACTGACAAGGACCCGCCATAGTATGCAGAGCTGGACCCCTTCAGCTCTGCATACGCCGCCATGACTTCCAAGCCAATGTGATGGCTTCCTGTAAGTTAAAATTAAACAAATCCAACCCAACCTCATTCAGGTGGATACCGTCTGTGCGAAAAAAGGCCATGTTATTCTCTAATTCCTTATGCCTAACCACTATCCCCCCGTTCTTCTGTACGTTGCTTGCTACTGCCTTATTTACCTTTATTCTAACCCTGTTGATGGCCCTGTGTGAACGTGCTCCCCTCCAGTGGGTTCTGGGAATTATTTCTGACCATATGATAATTAACCCCTCGAACAGTGATCTGAGCCTAAAACAATCTGTCCTAATGGTGGAGATCAAGGCTTTCATGGGACAGATACCCAAATCATTACCCCCTGCGTGGAGTAATATGACATTAGGCGGGCCCGACTCCTTTGCTTTCTGTACTGCCCTGGGTACTATCTCGTCCCACCTGAGCCCTCTTCTACTAACCCAGTGTAATTTCACCTGAGATACCGTGAAACCCAATTGGCGGTCGGCATGGCGAACTGATGCCCTCCTTTCCGCCCAGTGTATGAAGGAGTGTCCCATTAGCCATACTTTGCACTGGAGGGCATCTGAAAGAGGGGAAAACAAATTAATATGAACCGTGAACTTAAATATTTTACCAACCTCCCCGTCCCTGCAACTTATCTCTCTACTCTTGCGGGTCTAACGTATGCTTTGAACCTGTTGGATTCCCATCTGCCTATTCTCCTAATCACATCTGCCCCCAAGCCCCATCTCGCTGCTTCCGTGGCGGCCCCTATCCTGAAGGAGTGGCTCCCATACTCCTTCCCAGCCAGTTGTAGCCCTTTCAGGGCCCTTTTGAGTATGGCTATGAACTGGTAACGGGATAATGATGAGCCGTCCTGGTGGATCATCAAGCTGCCTTGTTGGTCAGGTCTCATACTGTAATAGCTGTCAAAGCAACTCACCGGGCAGGTGTGATGGCCCTGAATCCCGAAGAGCTCTACCCGGAATCCCTTCCCTTGTTTGTCTGTCTTGGAGTCTCTAATTAAAATGGACACGCTCCCTTCTGACCTAATGACATCCCTTGCCAAGATTCCCCCATTCCCTGCTCTATTGTGGCTAACCAGCTCTGATATTCTGAAGGCCCCAAAGAAGGCCCATGAAAAAGCCAGTTTAAACAACGTTATTTCGAATGGTGAGTTGGCCAGCACCCCTAACTGATCAAATAAACCCCCCAGTATGTTGAACGTGATTGGTCTCCTATGATCAGTGGACTTTTTCCCTTTCTTAAAGCCTTTTACTGCCTGTTTAATCGCGAAGTCCTTTGTGAAATCTGGCCAACCCTTGAATTTAAATAGAAATGCTAGAGCTGCCAGTTTTTTCTCCACCACACTGATCGATACCTGCGCCTCAAAGTCCCTGGACAGCTGCCACGCCAGTAGGCCTAACTTTTCTGTATTAGTCTCTACTCCCCCCATTTCCCGTTCTAAATGAAACCATTCTTCCCATGTTCTGTTATAGTCGTTCCAAGTTTTTAGGGCCACCGACCGCCTTACCCATTCCATCATACCTGAGGCACCAGATTCCATACAAGGTCTGGGCACCGCTCTCCCTCCTGCTCCGCTGCCGGCGCTAGCCCCCGGAACCTGTTCCACTGAAACCGAGATAAAGCATCAGCGATCTCATTAATTTCGCCTGGGATGTGTTTTGCTCTAAAACTGATGTTAAGTTGTAAGCAGCGTAGTACCAGGTGCCGTAGTAGTGCTAGCACCGGGCGTGAGGAGGAAGTTAGGTTGTTGACCGCTAGAACCGTTGCCATGTTGTCTGAGCGGAACAAAACAGATTTGTTGGACAGTTCCCGACCCCAAAGCTCTACTGCAACTATTATTGGGAAGAGTTCTAGAAATGCTAGGTTGCCTGTTAGGTTGCGCGTGGCCCACTCCTGGGGCCACCCCGCCGCGCACCATTTGCCTGACAAGTATGCCCCGAAGCCTGTCGCCCCTGCTGCGTCTGTGAATAGGCTGATCTCGGGGTTCTCCACTACCTCTTCTGGCCAGTATACTTTCCCATTAAAGTCCTGGAGGAAGGTGCTCCAGACCGCTAGGTCAGCTTTGTGTTCTGAGTTGAGCCTTATAAAATGATGGGGGTGCCTGATACCTGCTGTTGCCATGGATAGACTCCTAGAAAACACCCTCCCCATGGGGATAATGCGGCAAGCAAAATTAAGTTTTCCTAGGAGAGATTGGAGCTGTTTTAAAGTCACCTTCTTAGCCTGCTTCGCGTATCCTACTTCCTCTTTTAGCGTTAGTACTTTGTCCATGGGTAGCCGGCATTCCTGCCTGACCGTGTCAATCTCAATGCCCAGGAATTTTAAGCATGTGATAGGGCCCTCAGTTTTTTCCCGTGCTAACGGTACCCCAAATTGCTCCGCAACCTCCTGCAGTGTCTCAAGGAGCACTGCGCATAGGCTGGAGCGTTGCGGGCCGACACAGAGAAAGTCATCCAGGTAGTGGATGACTGACGCAACCCCTGCTTTCTCCCGAACTACCCACTCTAGGAATGTGCTAAAGGCCTCGAAATATGCGCAGGATATGGAGCAGCCCATGGGTAAACTCCTGTCCACATAGTAGTGTCCCTCAAAGTAGCAGCCCAGTAAGTGTAGTGATTCCGGATGTACTGGCAGGAGCCGGAAAGCTGACTCTATATCCGCCTTAGCCATCAGGGCCCCTCGTCCTGCCCTACCTACTAAACGTATTGCTTCATCAAAGGAGGTATAAGAGACCTTCACTAAGTCCTTATCAATCTCGTCATTCACTGAGGTGCCTTTGGGGTGTGATAGGTGGTGAATAAGCCGGAATTTACCGGCTTCCTTCTTAGGCACCAGGCCTAGGGGAGATGTTCTAAGGTTGTGTAATGGTGGTTCCTTGAAAGGGCCCGCCATGCGCCCCAAGCTCACCTCCTTGTAAAGTTTCTCTATTACCAGCCCCGGGTTGGTGTTAGCTGACTTCAAGTTTTTTAATTGGCCCCCCTGTGTCCCCTCCCTTCCCGGGATCCTAAACCCATCCCGAAAACCCTTTTTTAATAATTCTGCTTTGTCCCTGGCTGGGTATTTACTTAGCCATGGGAGCATCGCTTCTAGCCTCACCGGCGTCTGGCCCTTTCCCAAAGCCGTCCCTAAACTTACCCCCTGTTCCTTTTCCTTTCTTGAAGCACCTGCTGAGTGGATGTGCTCCAGCGCACAGGGAGCATTCGTGCTTGAACCGGCATGATGCCCCCCATTTGCATTGGCTATCATTGAATGCCCAGCAAGCTCCTTTTTTGTGTGCCCCAGCTGGGCTGGAAGTTTGCCCGCTGGAGCTATTTGGAAAGGGCTGCTGGCCCGTCGTCCCCGGACCCCCGTACCCCTGATACCCTTTGTTGTTCATCAGCCTCATCCAGAGGCCGATGTCCCGGTGGTCCCATCTGACATCCTGTCTGACTGCCATCCTCTGACGAAATTGCTCGTCATAGCGCAGCCAAGCTAAGCCCCCGTAAACCCTGTGTGCCTCCCAGATTCCGTCTAGGTAGCAGAACAGGGCTGAGCAGTGCTCGGGGTGTTTTTCTCCTACTACACTAGCCAGGATGGCAAAGGCTTGTAGCCAATTGCCGAATGTCCTGGGTATGAGCCTGTAGCGGCGCCTATCTTCATCCTCCTCCTTTCTGTGTTCCTTCCCTTTCTCAAATTTGTCAATGTTGAACCTCTCTAATGGGAGCAGTGTAAAGATATCCACGTATTCCCGTTTCCAGATCTTTTCCCGCACCTCTGGCTTCAGATGTGACCCTAGGGGGCCTTCGAAACAGATATAAGCATGCCCCTTGGCTGAGTCCGAGAGTGGCACTGGCTTGTCCCCCCGTTTTTCCCCGTTCCCTTCACTATTTGGGCCCCCTATTGACCCTTGTGCTGTTGTGACCTGTGCTGTGGACGGTGCTGCTGCGCTGGGTGCCCCTCCCGGTGTTTGGCTTTTTCCATCCCACTGCCCTAAGAGCTGTCGCAAACTGTCAATGAAATCTGTGAGCGTTTGCCCGCCCGTTTGCCCCCCCCCCGCTGCGGCTGAAGAAGTGCTGGTTACCGTCAGTTGTCCTTGTCCTTGTAGCCCAACGTGCGTACCTGCGCTGTTGTTGTAGTTTGTGGTTGTGCTGTCTCGGCCTGGGGCTCCTGGTGTGATCCCTTGTTGCTGTTGTGGCGTCCCGCCCTCGCCGTTGCCTGGTCCTTGTACCTGTTGGAGACAAAGCGGGGGGGGCATACCCTGGGCTGCCACGCTATGTGCGGCCGTTGCTCCCTCCCTCCCTGCCGCAGCGCCCATGGGCACCGCCCGGTTGGCCTCTCCTGTTGGTGCTGGGGCCCATCCCTGTTGGCTCTCTTGGCCATTGCCTGTAGGCCCGGCCTGTTGCCCTGGTGTTTGGAGAGGCCTGTAGCAGGGCGAGCCCGCCATAGCTCCACTCTCCCGGGTGGCGGTGAGCAGCCCACCCGCTCCCATTGGGTTCCCTGTAGGGCCTGGCCCGGGCCTGGTGGGGACCCAGGCCGCCTGGGCCATTGATGGCATCTCCTGGGCCCCTGCTAACCTTGTAGCAGGCCCGCATGCCCCCATTTGGCTTCTTGCCACGTCTGCCCCAGCTGCGTGCCATGCGGCCTGGGCCGCTTCCATGCCCCCTCCCCTCTCTTGTGTTGCTACCGGGGCCCAGCTCTGCTGTATTGCAGGCCCGCTCCTTGTTTGCGGCTGTGCTGTGCCGCCCGTGGCCTGCGCTACCGCTGTCTCCCCTCCCCCTCCCTGTGCTGCTTCCCGGGCCCCTGCTTCTCCTCCCACCGGACCGCCCACCCTGCGCCTCTCCCGCGCTCCCGCCCCCCGGGGCCCTGGCGCCTCTGCCTGCCCGGCCCGTATGGCACTGCCTCCCTCCCGGCTCCCAGTACTGGCCTGTCTCCGGAGCCGCGTTGGTGTTCCTGAAGCGCCGCTCGTCGCGCCGGTGACGTCATCATCGCGCGCGTCGGGTCCTCCGCCTCTCTGCCGGGTCGCCATTCCTCCTCCACGTGGTCTGCCGGTCGGGGTGTCCGGGTCCTTCTGCCTGGTCGGGGGGGTGCTGGGAGTGGGTCCCTTGCCTCCGGTGCCTCTGCTCCGTCCTGAGCTCCTGCTGGTGGATGGCTGCGGGCTGGGTGACGTCGGCCTTCTCCTGCGCACTGGGGGTGATGGGCTCAGCCTGGTGGGTGGTCTTGCTCTGCGGGGTCTCCTGGTGGGTGTCGTGGGCTGTGGATCCTCCAGGCTGGGAAGGAACTGACGCAGCCAGTCATCTCCTCTTCTCTCTGCTTCGGCTCTGATCCGGGCCAGCATCTCATCAAGGTTGGTAGCCATGATCTTTCCTCTGCTGCTATCACCTAAAATGGTGGATAGCCAGCCCTCACTAGCTCTCCTATATACCCTTCTCCTCCCACCTTATTCTCCCTCCCCTTTTAGCTTAACTGACCTACCCCCTCACTAGTGATGCTGGGCTGGGTCATGCAGCCCCTCCTCCGACCTTGCTGCTCCGGGGCTCACAGAAGTTCTAGATCCATTAACTTTCATTCATACTGAGCAGTTGTATGATCATGATAGGCAGCTGCAACCACATCATTCCCTTACTCTGCTAGCCGCTCTCAGCTAATAACTTCCATCTACAGCATATATGTCAAACACAAAGCCCAGGGGCCAAATCCGGCCCACCTGGCTGTTTTATGTGGCCCTTGGTGAGTGTGTCCGACCATCCAGCCTGATCAATTTCCATTTTCCTCACATAGTAACTAAGACTAAGGGGTATATTTATTATGCTGTGTAAAAAGTGGAGTGAAGCATTACCGGTGATGTTGCCCAAGGCAACCAATCAGTAATCAGATTTCAACAATAGCAAAGCATCTATTGGCTGCTATGAGCAACATCACCGGTAATGTCTTACTCCACTTTTTACACATTGTGATAAATATACCCCTTAGTATCTTACTAAGTATATTAATAAAAAATGTGGCCCGCGACTTGCGGCCCCCTTATGTGATTGCGTTTGACACCCTTGATCTACAGGCAACAGAGACTTGTGTGCCCAGAGGCAAGTTTAAAGTTGGCCATACACAGGCCAATAAACGATGCCATCTTTGCTCCTCTAGATCAGGTCGGCAGCTTATTGGCCAGTTTATAGTACCTATCAATAGACCCAGGGCCGGAACTAGGGGTAGGCAGAAGAGGCAGCTGCCTAGGGCAACGATTGGGGGGCGCCAGGCAGCCTCTCCTGCCTACCCCTAGTGCTACTTTGTCATTGCCTCCGCCGCCTGTCATTAGCGGCGGAGGCAATGACCGAATGAATGGGGCGGGGAGGTGGGCGGAGTTGGCCGACCGGGTGCCCTAGGCAACTCGGTCGGCCAACTCCGCCCACCTCCCCGCCCCATTGGCCCGCCCCTGAATAGACCTGTCAGACCTAGCAGTATATGGGAAAATTACTGGCCTTTCTATATTTTTAGGTTTATTTCCTATTAATTACATTGGGCATCAAGCTTTATTTATTTATTTATACCAGCCAGGCTGAACTTTAACTGGAGCTTCCTTTTGCATGTGTAATTATGGAATTATGTTTGGGGGAGCTAGGGGATCGCAGTGGGAAAGCCATGGGGTCAAAAATGATCTTGGTATAGGGTAATGCTCACTATACATTGCATATTACCTGTCATCCAGGGACTATGCATCTGCAGCTTGCCTGATACCATCGTTCCAATATGGAGGAGATGTGGTTTGTGCTTTCTTAGTGGAGGAATGTAATAAAGTTGTTAACAGATAAATATATTTATAAAGCAAATAATTATTACTTTATGAAAAGAAAATCTTTTTTACTACTTTTTTTTACATTTTCCCTTTTGGCTAATATTTTCAATGGGATGCTGATAATATGCTGTTAGCGTTTCCCTTTTAGACTTTCCCAATGATTTTACTAAGCAAAGTATATGTATCTGATAGTAGAATAGTAGGAACTAATTGCTTCAGCATCCCAACTGCTGCCTCTATTGAACTTCACTTTTTCCATCTTTTCCGCAGATGGTTGCCTGCCGAGTGGGCAGATGGCCAGATCAGTTAAGCGCTGCTAGGGACAAGAGCAGAACCGAGGCACAGAAATGACACATTTACTGAAAATATCCCTTCTTCCAGCAAATATATATTTAAATATGTTTTGCTAATTTTTTTTGGCATATTGCATTGGTTTAAAAGGGACACATTTAGGAAACCCCTGGGCGCAAGCGTGTACACCATGGTTGTACCTCTCTGCAGCAACGGATCAAAAATCTGACTCTCTGTGCAAAGAGCTGCACCCCAGCCCTGTCCTTACTGTCTGCCTTAGAGCAGGAGATAATGACAGGGCCCCGACACCTACATCCCTCCTCCTTAGCCCTTCATCAATACAATAATGGCTAAAGCTGGCCATACATGCACCAATGTAATTGTATGAAAAATAGTTTCGTACAATTTTCAGACCATGCGTGGGCTCCAAATTATCATTTCAATAATTTTCATACCATGGCGAATGGTCGTTTAGTCGATTGGATAGGTTAGAAAGTTTCTGTCTGATAATGCTAAAATCAGCGCATGTATTGTGTATCTTACAGTGTCCCTGGGGGACCTACAATGGAAGTCACTTTTGTACGATTGGGGTCTGCCAACTATTTCATGTTCAGAACATCCTCACATTTGAGCATATCGAACAGTTTTAGTCTGATGTTAGTTTTATATCATTGCATATAAACGTACATCCAGTATACGAATGTTCGTTGTAAGAAGACTAAAACCGTAACCTTTAGACAGTCAGTGCTGTATTAGCAAAGGGAGCTGCAGGACTCTGTGTTCTGAAATGGAGCTCCAAGGCCTGCAGCAGTTTGCACACACCCAAATATGCATGCAAAGTGCAAAAATGTGTTTTTTTTAGAGCAGATGGAGAAAACTTCAAGTTTGACATTGGTATTAAATATGGTCAATTAAGAATCATGCATGGAAGGATGACTGTAAGAACAACACAGGGCTGTAAGGATTCTCAGTCTGTATCAGCTTGGCCAATGACTCTGAAAAAAAACTTTACCAAACTGTGTTGCTTTAAGAGTCCTTCCCTGATGTTGCTGGACTACAGCTCCCAGCATGCTGTAACTCTTGACAAGATATTGGGAGTTGTAGTCCATGATCACGAGGCTGAGCATTTATATTTACATCCCCTTTACCTTTCAGACCAGGTCACGTAACCCAGCTCTCCAGTGTGTGCTTCCCAACCCTTATCAACAATGCAAGCAGCCGCTCCAATGCTGTGTCGGTTATTTTGCCAATATTTTACATATGGAGATTACTCTGTAATTATGGCCATAGAAACAAAAACTTCTCTACTTTCTACAAAGTAACACAAACACTGTGATGACTGCGTGTGTTCTACGAAGAGCAGCTTGTTGGATTCACTTATTGTAGTGAATCACTGATCACCTTTTCTTTGTTTTTCTAGAAACCCACCACCTACGTTGCTTAATCCAGGAAAATGGTGTCGAGGGTTTAGCCACTTCATTTCACAGTAAGTTGATTCTGGTCACAGTTTTGCTATCATTTTTTAAAGGGGAAATGGCATTACAGTAAAAAATGCACTGAATTTTAATGATTGCCGAATTGTTTCACAAATAAAAGCTCATTTTCTAATGAAGGGTTAATTGGCACAAAACGCGTAGGGATTAAATGTACTATGATGTATTAAATTCTTAAAAAAATAGCATATTTTAAGCAGCATATCTATGTCAGTCTGGTTTTGTTGCCAGCCTGTTTGTCAAGATGAAGTTGTGATTACTACAGTTAAAGGCCCATCGCAGAAGAGTTCCCAAGAGACACAAAGGTGGATTTGAGGGTCACAAAGGGGGTTGGGCCTGCAGGATGTGGGTGGAGCGTAGGTGGATCATGGGCAGGGTTTGGTGTGAAGGACATGAGCATGTATACATGGAGCATTATTTTTTCCCCTATTCTACTTGCTGGTATGGCCCACACTTCAGTCAATTCAGGTGACTGATCATCTACTACCTAGTAGTATGGGGCCCCATGATTACTTATTATGACCCTCATAATGATCCCATAAGAATGCACACATGTTTAAGATATTTTTGCACCTATTATTAGTAAATGTAAATGTCAAAGCTGATACTTATGTGAGTCTATGTCCTTTGGTCGATAACCTAAAACCAATCTGTGCCAGTAAACATTGAATTGTTTATTGATAAGCAGCCTGCTGTCCAGCACTTTCACACTAATGTCCATTGTGAAACTCTGAATATGCACTGAAACCCTGGCCCAAAGACTGCTGCCCAGCTGTACAATAGAGCCCTCCTCGATTCTTCATTACTGTTACGTGCATACTGTATACTTTCTTCCCACATCATATTACCCAAAGAGCAATCATTTCACATGAGTTTATTGTGCCAGTATTAGTGAATTCTGCAGCTGGATCCAGGATAACATGGAGAGAGTAAAGCACAACCAAAATCCAGCACTTGTGCTTATTACAAGGTGGAGAGGAAAGCTGTAAAATTCACCCAATAGGTAACAGCAAGGAGCCATAAGCAAAGGCTCAATGTACCAATGTACCCGGATCTAGGGGTAGGCAGTAGAGGTACCTACCTAGGGCGCAGTGATTGTTGGACGCTACGCAGGTACCTCTCCTGCCTACCCCTAGTCCCCCCTCCCTTGCCTCACTGCTTGTGTGGCCGGCCGGGTGCCCCATCAGCTTGGCCCATTCTTGGCAGACAGTGATTGGTTAGATTATATGTGTGTTTAGTACTCAAAAGCAGTGATTGGACTAAACAGGCTGAGAACTTCAAGGAACCTGAATCTTCACAACCCAAAAACAAAAAACAAATAAATAAACACTTGTGGGAGGGGAATAAGGTTGCATTATCAAAGTTTGTACCAATGGTGATACAGGGTACGTGGGGGTATTTAATCTCATCACGTGGGGTTACACATGTTTTATTCAACGACAAAACAACAAACACACACAAAAAGTCATTGTTTTCTAACTGACCTGTATAAACAATGTCCCTATAAAGACAGATGTGTGAAATCTAACAGGGATCACAAGTAACAGCAGATATTAACAAAAATACATAATTACCCTCCTCATCACAAACAAAGCCTCAAATTTTCTGCCTTTTGATTCCTTATGAGCTTTGTTACAGAGCCAGTCCCTTTGTTATCTCCATTCATAGAATAACTCGACTCGGCAAGGCTCATTTTATCAACAGAGAACAGATATTACCTCCTGCCTGGAAGCCACTGATAGTACAACTGCTCCCGTATGCCTATAGCCACAGCCAATCTGAGATGGGAGACAATGCTGACATGTTTTTGTTCTCAGGCTAATATATGCAAAGCACTCTGGCCTTTGCTGCAAACTGATGGCTTCTATTTATTTCCATTTCTTGAATGATGATTCAATTTTTTCAAGGTCTGGTAGATAAGGAGAAATAAATATATGTGTATTTCTGAAATACTGACTCTGGCCAGATTAAACAAATCTTAAGGAACATAAAGCACTGTTGCTTTGTGCTGTAGGAAGTACCACGGAAGAGGAGAAGGGACCACACACAACATTGTTGAGGGCAACAGACTTCCATGTTTTTAGGTGATAATCATTCCTTTTTACCTTAAAACCTGATCTTCTCATACAGTGCTGGGATCAGGGGCACTTTTCCAATAAGAGAAAGGCCAGATTTTTCTTAAATGGGTAGTATCTTATGGGATGGCCAATTCAAAGCAACTTTTTAGTTGTTCTTCATTGTTTATTTTTTATAAAGTGCCTTCTTCTTCTGAATCTTGTTTTACAAAGGTAGCCACTGACCCCAGCAGTCAAAAAGCTATACAGAAGCACATTTGTTGGAATAAAACAAGGTGAAATGATCTTAGTCTTAATAAATGGATCCTCTAGCTTTGCTTTGACATTGTTTATTGGGGCAACTAAGGGGCATATTTACTATAGTGTAAAAGCCAATATCACTGAAGATGTTGCCCATAGCAACCAATCAGCAATTAGATTTTAACAGTCACCTACAAGTTAGAAAACAAAAGCAACTATCTGATTGGTTGCTACTGATGTTGGCTTACACACTCTAATAAATATGCCCCTAAAAGTCCTAGTCATGGCTGTCCACAAATAGGGCCGTCCTCTCCCAAATTTTCTGACCTGAACTGATGCGCAGTTTCAAGCCTGCTGTCTGTAGATACTGCTGTTTTAGTATTGGTGTTCGAGTCCCAGTACAGCTGAATGGATCGAATAGGGTAGAGGGATTCACCCAGCAGGGAGGAAGGGAGGGTCCCGTATAAAGGAGATATAAGGTGGGGCAAGACTTTGCACAAAGAGAGTGTTTCTTGAGCAAGGATGTTGCTAAAATATCTGGAACTCCATCTTAAAGTGTAGTTAATTTTGTTAGTGTGGCTTAATGATCCAGAAACCCAGGACGTGCCCCATTGCACAACAATGCAGTCATCCTCTGTCTGTAAAATGGAGGTGCCATGCTAATTATGAGCATAATATCACTAGGATTTCAAAACAAAATAGCATTTACCATGAAAATACAGCAGCCTGTTGTGATGGAGGGAAACTATCTGTATAAAACATGCACTGATCATACATCAACGTAAAATGATCCACTCATCCAAGAAATAGGCCCTAGCTCAACTAGTAAGATGACTTTGTTAAGAAATGATATAAAAGAAAATTTACATTTAAATAATAGCTACGGTATTAAATGGGATCTATCACGTGTAAATATTTATTGCCACATCAGTGTTTTTATCTGAATGCATATCTGTTACGTTTGAAGGCCTCAGTAATATGTGGAGGTACCAGGACTATTCCTGCCTATCTTGTTGGGCTGTATGAGGCGCCTCTAACTGATGTCAGGAGAACAATAGACGAACCCTGTCAGAATGCTAGCAGAAACATTTCTTTGGAAACATGGCACTCAGCATTTCCAAATGAGTATTGCCAGACCTGCAAGTACACCCATTAGTCCATAGGACTGCAAGGTGCAAGGCAGCACTGTCCTTACTGCCTACCATAAGGCAGCGCTGTATTCATGGGAGGAACACAGGCCTATGTGGTCCATTTTAGAGTCCACAGACCTAAGGAAATTCATAGAAGTGACCATTTTCTTCACTTTGCACCATATAGCAAAATAGCCCATGGTCAAAATGTTAATGAGCCACAGTTCAGCCATATTGTTATAAAAGGTTTCTCTGTGGGCTTCCCTTGCAGAACTGCTGTAATTCATAAAACTCAATGCACAAATTTGTAGAATGAGATTTTATTTCCCGGTACCTATAAAGACATACTAAATGCCCAACAAAGAGTACAAAGCAGGAATATTTTTTACATAGTTTGTTGATCTGTTAAATGTCACAGAGAAGTCACTTTGTGTAACTGCTGGGCAAAGAGTCCTGTGAAGAAAGATGGAAAATAAACCCTCCATTAGGTGTGCTTGTGCTTTAACCCTGAGACATTGCTTACAGTTTTATGTTGTGACGTAACTACTACTTATTGTTTCTGATGTGATCCATGTAACTAGAGGACTAAGTACAAAGTAATCTAATTGCAATATCTAAAAAAGCAACCTGGCAGAAGCAAGTATAAGCCCCTAACCTATAATCCCCCCACTAAAAAGTACTAAAGACCATTAATTATACATAGTAGTAAGAACATTAATATTAGAGATCTGCCACTTTTCATCTCTCTCCAATTACCTTACCACTATCTACCTAGTCATCTAGGTCCAGTCCTGGGGCCCAATGAACCGGAACGCAGTATAGGGAAGCAGGGCATGACGGGGCTAGGAGGGCAGCCCGTCCCCCTTTCCCCCTCCTGTTGGGTTTTTGTTTGATTTGGCCAATGAGAGCCCTGGATGTTTCCCGAGCTTAGCAAGGGGAGGAGCGAGCGAGGACAGCCTACCTTCCATTCGGTTCCAGGCAGCAGGAGGATCAACAGCTCGCAACGTCCCACCCTCCCTCCCTATAATAGGGGGTTGTTGTCGTCGCAGTTAGCGGAGGGTACCTTACTCCGTACCCCCAGGGGGAAGTTTAAAGGGGGGTACTTGTCAAGCAAGGAGAGTGTAGCCCGGTTGGCCTGGGGTCCTGAGCGGCAGTTAGCCTCGGTTTAGGTCGGGCGAAAAGGAGGCAGGAACCAGGCGTTAAATTCGGGCGCAGGGCCAGACCCTTGGAGGCGAGTAAGGGATTGTTGTTAATGTAAATTGTTGGTTACTTAAAATGTTTGTTATACAAATGGTTTTGTCAAGTTAATAATGTTACAAATGTTAACTGATGTTAAGTTATTGTTAATAAATAAATAACTGCGGCCTTCTCTTCCCAGCTACGGTGTCCGATTTTGTTGTTCGGGGAAAGGATAGGGGGTTAATATGGGGGGAGGGGTAAGGGTTGCAGACTCAACGCTGCACCAGTCATGGAGCTTAAAGGGCACACCACCACATTTGTTACTGGCAACTTCTGTTTAGAAGCAACATTGACTTGACAAATACCAATGAACTGTAAGTATTTGTGCAAGACAGTCCTTATTGGTGCTCATTAAAAAAGGGGTGGTGCTTACACAAAGTGGGCAGAGTTTAGGACAGATCAGTGTAACTGGGCATGGCAGCTGAAGACTATGGTGTGGATTTTCTGTATGGAGGTGCAACCCCTTTTTGGCTGTAAAACAGACAAGACCAGCTAGAATGGCTATAGAGCATGGGGTACACTGGATTCTAACAAACAGGAGGATCAAGTGGAGGGGGGGGGGGTAGTGCAACTACAACTCACTTTTGCTGTGTGCAAAATAATGGGCCAATAAAGTACGATATGTAAATAGGAAAAATAGATACAGGGGCTTCTGTCCAGTAACAATGGAAAAAGGGAGGTAGGGTTCAAAGCTATAGGGATTTTTAACCCTATAGGTCCCTACAATGGTATAGTGCCCCATAAGGTAGAACCAGTTCCAAAAGAGATCTTGAGAGGAAGGTATTAAGGAAACTCCTTGCTGCTGTTGAGCTGCTTGTTATAGATAAACAAAATAAATCTGAGTAATTTTAGTGGATTTTAAAATGAAAGGCTTACTTATCCTTTAATTAGCTGTAAGGTTTCCATCAAGTCATTGCCCTGCACAGGATGCATTTCATTAGAATTCTGAATACACACTGTACACTTAGCGCTTCCTGTAACATTGCTCAGTGAGCATTTCCTGACCTAAAATGATGCAATCTGCATTTTACTCATTTAATCATCTATTCAACTAAATTTAAGCATGTTTTCCGTACAATAGATCATGAGGTAACGAAGCATATGGCAAGAACAATGTTTTAAGTACAAACAACATTACAAGTACAGCAGCAATTTGTGGTTTCTTTGCAGAATATCGTCAGCGCAGAGAGGGCAATTCATATTAACGCTGCCTAAAACCTAGAACCCTGGTTTACCCTTTTAAAAGATCATTTCATCTTAAGCTTCAACCACATCCACAATCAATGTTTTATTTATTTCAATGAAAACATCAGGCCATGCCGCAGCGAGCCCTTGGCCATTAGCAATAATTGGCTCATTTATATGTATTAGTTATGCGTTTGTCGATACTGACCTCTTTCCAGCGTAGTTATGATAAATTAAATATAGTGCTTCTGTAAATTTCATATTGCTTTTTTCCCCCCCCCCCCCACATGATGAGGTTTTGCCTGATGTTTTGGTAATTTTCTTGATGAGCAGTTCCCTGTGTAGCAATTTAATTACCTGCATCAAACCTGAAAGGTAATTTGAGTAACCATCTTATCCTGTCTGATATAAACTCCTGTGGGGCAAACTGTACACCTATTTATGATTTAAACTGACAGCCAGTTTATTCCATCTGCCACTTTTTCTTTACTGGTTTCTCTCTGCACAAATATCTCCTTTTTTTCAGGATCTGGATTGCATGCATACCCATATTTTCCATGCGTACCACAATCAGTGTGCTCAGCACCGGATTTGTAATGAAGGCTCCCCAAGACCGCCCTCATTCCCCGCCCCCCCTTTACCCCCTTCAGGATCATGCATGCGCATCCATTTAGTGCACATATAGAGCACTGGGGACAGGGCGTGCTGAGCGTTCTGTTCCCAGAGCTCTGTATGCGAGCAAAGCTTGCGGCTGGGCGGCATGCCACCCCTAAATTTGTGCTGCCATAGGCCCGGGCTTTTGTGGCCTTGCTGCAAATCTGGGCCTGAATGTGCTGGAGTCATAAACTGAATAAACGCACAAATTTGGGGGGAATATTGGTGTCCAGAGTCAGACTGGGGGGTGCAGGGCTCCTGCCCATGGTGCTCCTGTCGGCCATGTCCCCCACCGCGCTCCCCTAACCCCCCCCCGCAGGGGCCCCCTCCCAATGTCCTCCCCTGAGCGTGCATAAGTGAAACGCATCAGGGGAGGACATCAGCACCCGGAGAGTGGCAACAGGCATCGCATCTGGGCTGTCGGGGCCCACCAGGTTTTTTCCCAGTGTCCCCGCGGGCCAGTCTGACCCTATTGGTGTCCTAGTTTTAGATGCTGCTCTGAATAGATATTTCATCCTATCCTTAGTTGCCACGTTAAAAATACAGGGTATTTCATACAGTATCAAATAATTCAAATATTTAAAATGTATTTCTTCTTTTGTTTGTGATCACAAAGCAGTACCTTGTACTTGATTCCAACTAAAATAAAATGAAGCCTTATTGAAGGCAAAGAGTTCCCCAGACCTCTACTTAAAAGACAGTAGACTGGTCTGTAGCATTGATGTATCAGCTTGTTACTCTCCCCCTTTTAGATCATGCATTGGGAGAGGAGCAAATATCAGTTAGGCACCTCACTAGATGGGCCACATACACGGGCCAATAAGCTGTTTACTCACTGTGGAGGGCCAAGTCAGCAGCTGTTATCAATAGATAATTACGTAGTAGATGAATATTCAAATAAAGACACGTTTATTAAATTAAACTTTTCAATTTTCACCTACTTTCATTTTTTTTTTTTATGTCAGTGGCCTTGTATTTTTCTCCAACTCTTTCTTGAAACTATGTAGTGTATTTGCTAGAACAACTGTCTCAGCAAAAGAATTCTTCAACTTCACAGCTTTTCATTTTTTTTTGGATATTATGATGTAACTTCTGTCTTCTAATCTGAATGAATGCCCTCGTGCACTATAGAAAGATCTGGTAAATAAGGCACCTGGAAGCAGGCCCAGACTAAGGTTTAAAAAAAGGCCCTGGTTTTTCCACTTCTCAGAGGTCCAAACAGTCCAAAAAATAGTGACTGTCTGGGATAGCAGCCCATAGTGTTGCTAAACCGTCAGATAGGAATAAAGAATTCCTTTGTTTTACCTGCATATCTGACGATTTAGCTCTTAACATTAGTAGACCGGGGAATAATATTTCCTACAACCAATGGTCATAATTTTAGCGTGTATGGCCACCTAAATGGGATATTGTCATTGGAAATCAAATGCATCAGTTAATAGAGCTTCTCCAGCAGAATCCTGCTTTGAAATTTTTTCAAATTTTGTTTTTTAAAAGAGCAAACAGATTTTTTTTATATTTAATTTCAAAATTTCCCATGGGGCTAGCCATATTCTTCATTTCCCAGGGTGCCACAGCCATTTGACTTGTGCTCTGATAAACTTCAGTCATACTTTACTGCTGCGCTGCAAGTTGGAGTGATATCCCCCTCCTCCCAGCAGCCGATCAGCAGAACAATGGGAAGGGAGCAAGATAGCAGCTCCCAGTAGGTATCAGAATAGCACTCAATAGTAAGAAATCCAAGTCCGGCTTGGGACTCCTCCAGTTACATGGGAGTAGAAGAAACAATAGGTTACCTGAAAGCAGTTCTAATATGTAGCGCTGACTCCTACTGAAAGCTCAGACTCAGGCACAAGGCACTGAGATGGCGCCTACACACCAGTATTACAAATATAAAAAAAAATACATTTGTTGGTTCAAGAATAAAATTGTAAATGGTAGAGTGAATTATTTGCTATTTAATCACGACAGTATCCCTTTAAGTTCTTTTTCTCCCGTCTGTTGATTGAAGCATGGGCTATATGGACACAGCCCCCCTACATGCACTCCCTAAATACACACTGTATGTATCTGAGGATCATTACAGGTTCCATCTTCCTTTAAAGAAGTACATGATTAATAGATTCTCTTAAATACACTCTGCTCAAGTCTTCCTATTACAACTTAAGCCATTTAGCTGTGGTAGGGTGAATTTGTTAATTGATTGTCTGCAGAATGTAATGAATCACAGTCACACTAAATGGGTAGATTTGTAACTTAAACTCTGCTAAATCTGTGTTTGTGTAGATGCTAATCAAATATTTAGTTCTAAAATAGAGTTTAGTCAGTGCCTTAAATATACAGGAAGAAGACCCCATGATCACTGGGGAGCCTGGACTGTGAGGTCTGCTTCCTCTATAGAAATCCCCCTCCACAGCCTCTGGTGGGGGTGGGGTACATAAGGTGCTGGTGGGTGGGCACACAGGTGGGTGGGGCTGGGTAGGCATGGATGTGGGCGCAGGGGGGGCCCGGCAGCATATAGTTATGCCACTGAGTTTAGGGGTATGTTTATATATTTATTAAATAAACAAAATGAACGTTCTCTGACGTCTACATAACTACAGAAATATTCATGCATTTAAAAAATGTATATGTATATATGTATATAACAATGGATTGTAGATGTTCAAACTATCCTGTTATATTTATTTTTGAGATATTTCATATTTTATTACTCATTTATTTCACATAAATACATTATTTGTGCATCCAGGTGTCTCGTGCTGGTTTTCCTTGACAAACAACATAGAGGTCATTTCTAACTGTAACCACAATTGCGGGGGCTCTAAAACGGACACAATGGAGAGCACATATTGACACATTTTATTAAGATACTTGCCCCCAAACTCACTCCTGCAAGTCCACTTGGTTACCAATGCGTCCATCCTGCCCCTTCTAATAAATGGTGCCCAACTGGCCATATTGACAGTAGCCCCAGGGTCCCACAGTAAGTTGCGTAAATGGACTTACACCCAGTGAATCGGATGCAAACACAGAAGTGATGCAATCCCCATATTGAAAATGCTAGACCCACATTACACAGGATTAACATTCTAAAGCAAACACAATTATGGGCAAAAACATGTCAATTTGCATCAGAAATTGCAGTTGCCCTTATGAGTCAATTAAGGGTTGTTACGGAAAAGGGCAAAAGACTAATTCTATACTTCTTCTATTAAGCAGATTTTTATATTCCATTACAAATTGTTGGATTATAAAATAAATGTATAAATGAAACAGATTAAAATAACAGCTGCTAGAATCTCCCCTGCCCTGGTTAGTATCTGTTTATTCTGTGTGTATATCTTGGTACAGGACAGTCAAACAGTTCTTCAATACTCATTTCTTTTTGCATTGCTTTGTACATCTGGATTAGCCGCTGTTTGTACGAGAAGTAAATTACACGTGTTTGTCACCTTTCAAGTGTAATTCCTTTCCAATGAGGCCACATACAAAAACTCTTCGATGTCCATTTGTTTTAAAGGAATCTTTCTAAATTTATACACAGGCGGAAGATTAGTGGCTTCTAAATATTCCTCTGGAGGATGAGATCAATATCAATATAAATGCTTTCTTCACAACAGAATATCTATAATGTAGGTGACAACTGACCACTGCCGCGTACATTAAATCAATCATCTCATTATCTCTGGGAATGAGCGGGATGTATGTTATTTATCATTTTGGCGCTGGGAGCAGACAGTAAATATGTTCAGCCGGTTCAGCTGCCTACGGGTGTATTTCAAAGGATGTGTAATTCCAATGTTGCCGGAAAGAAAACACAATGAGCTCTTTTATTTATGGCCGGCTTACGTCACAGAAGAGCAGCACTGTAAATTTCTTTAAAGGGATTCCCATAATCTGTTTGCACTTGAGAGATTGTGATTACATGTATTTTGCTGCACTTTCGTGCAATGGTTCTGTAACTGCTAGCTACAGTGCTTCTGATAAACTGCTTTACCAATACCTGAGTGCTTTGCTTGGTCAGTAGCCTAGCGCATTAAAGCCCTTCCGATATTTTCATAGGCTGCACAAAGGGTGACCCTCAAGGTAACTTCCACCCCATTTATGCTGGCAGCTTTGCAGAGGTGTAAATTCAACCAGGTTTGAGCATAAAGCACAAGAAACATGTTTTTGACCCAATGAAGTGAATGGGATTGTGGGTGCGTAGAGCTTTGCTGTTTCATGTATTGACTGCTTTCGTTGATGACTTTTGGATTTTAATAGGAAAACAGCTCTAAAATGGCATGACTTGCTCCATTATCAGTGCTTAACCAACATGGTAGAATGACTCTCAGGAACTAAATATACCCATACACTTTGGAACCTGCTTGTTTTGGCAAGCTTTGCTTGCTATGGGCACCTACCTGCTGGGCCATATCTGGATGATCCGGTTGTTTGGCCCTCAGGCTAATGGCTGGATTACAATGAAGTCCAATGCATCAATGATATAATGTTCCTGATGGAATTTGTAAACCTACCTAATAGATACCTGGCTGATTTTCAACCAAATATCTGTTGGGGAGGGCCGATACAAAGGCAGATCAGAAGGGCTGCCAACTTAGCCTGGAGGGGCTGAATTGACATCAGTGTATGGCCAGCTTAAAAAGGACAGGCTTAAACAGCTTATAATGGACAGGCTAAAACCTGGATGCTGTTCCAGATGTGGAAAGCAAGATACACAGATAAACAAATAATTGGAAGCAGTAGCTAAAATCTCTTTGTGATGGAAAAATATGTATGTTAGGTTTAGCGGATGATATTCTACTTCTGTATAAAACTAGGATACTTGTACAATCACCATCGTTCAGAAAATCGTGATGATGTTATAGATAGGACAGATAATGTGAACCGTGCCAGCATAGCTAATTATGCTTCATAAAGCACTCCAGCTAATGAAAGCGGACCCTAAGAAATAATTCCAAATAATTTTCTATTGTGTTTGTCAAGCAACATAAACTTCACTTACACTATATAATAATATAAATCTTGTTTCCTTCAGTCTTGGAATTACACAATCACAGCAAGCAGGCAGCTGCCATTTTGTGGGTATGTAATTAAGACAAGCTTTGTATCTCCCTAAATTCTAGCTTATGTGCCAGAATTGGGGGGTTGATGCTACACATTTAGATGGTGAAGAGGGAAGGGGAAAGTGAGTGCTGAATAGAAAGTGAAGGTAATTGTGTGCCCCACCTCTATAGGCAATATGTGATTGACAAAAAGGAATTTGGGTTTCATGTTTCTCATGTGTTCAATTTGATTTGAAAAGGACTTTTATTATACAGCTTTTTATGTCTGGGTGACAGGTCCCCTTTAAGCTGACATACAAAGCTCTGGGACGTGCAGGTAAATTTGATAAACACTGTACTTTATAGATTGTTTTGACTCCCATCTCCAACCTTATGGTACATTCGTATGTCGATTGCTATACACTCAACCCCAGGACACTGATCATTTATTATATTTATCTCTTCCCCCTCTGTTTATTGTGATTATACACTTACACAACAATGAACCTGTTACTAATGGTGCCTAGCTATTACTATGTAGGGACCTATAGGGTTTACATCCGCTATGGCTTTAAAACCTTACCTTCCTTATTGTACTGTTACTGGGCAGATGCTCGTGTATCTATTCCGCTAATAGCATATACAGTGGAGGAAATAATTATTTGACCCCTCACTGATTTTGTAAGTTTGTCCAATGACAAAGAAATGAAAAGTCTCAGAACAGTATCATTTCAATGGTAGGTTTATTTTAACAGTGGCAGATAGCACATCAAAAGGAAAATCGAAAAAATAACTTTAAATAAAAGATAGCAACTGATTTGCATTTCATTGAGTGAAATAAGTTTTTGAACCCCAACCAACCATTAAGAGTTCTGGCTCCCACAGAGTGGTTAGACACTTCTACTCAATTAGTCAACCTCATTAAGGACACCTGTCTTAACTAGTCACCTGCATAAAAGACACCTGTCCACAGAATCAATCAATCAAGCAGACTCCAAACTCTCCAACATGGGAAAGACCAAAGAGCTGTCCAAGGATGTCAGAGACAAAATTGTAGACCTGCACAAGGCTGGAATGGGCTACAAAACCATTAGCAAGAAGCTGGGAGAGAAGGTGACAACTGTTGGTGCGATTGTTCGAAAATGGAAGGAGCACAAAATGACCATCAATCGACCTCGCTCTGGGGCTCCACGCAAGATCTCACCTCGTGGGGTGTCAATGATTCTGAGAAAGGTGAAAAAGCATCCTAGAACTACACGGGAGGAGTTAGTTAATGACCTCAAATTAGCAGGGACCACAGTCACCAAGAAAACCATTGGAAACACATTACACTGCAATGGATTAAAATCCTGCAGGGCTCGCAAGGTCCCCCTGCTCAAGAAGGCACATGTGCAGGCCCGTCTAAAGTTTGCCAATGAACACCTGAATGATTCTGTGAGTGACTGGGAGAAGGTGCTGTGGTCTGATGAGACCAAAATAGAGCTCTTTGGCATTAACTCAACTCGCTGTGTTTGGAGGATGAAAAATGCTGCCTATGACCCCCAAAACACCGTCCCCACCGTCAAGCATGGGGGTGGAAACATTGTGCTTTGGGGTTGTTTTTCTGCTAAGGGCACAGGACAACTTATTCGCATTAACGGGAAAATGGACGGAGCCATGTATCGTGAAATCCTGAACGACAACCTCCTTCCCTCTGCCAGGAAACTGAAAATGGGTCGTGGATGGGTGTTCCAGCACGACAATGACCCAAAACATACAGCAAAGGCAACAAAGGAGTGGCTCAAGAAGAAGCACATTAAGGTCATGGAGTGGCCTAGTCAGTCTCCGGACCTTAATCCAATAGAAAACCTATGGAGGGAGCTCAGAGTTGCACAGAGACAGCCTCGAAACCTTAGGGATTTAGAGATGATCTGCAAAGAGGAGTGGGACCAACATTCCTCCTAAAATGTGCGCAAACTTGGTCATCAATTACAAGAAACGTTTGACCTCTGTGCTTGCAAACAAGGGTTTTTCCACTAAGTATTAAGTCTTTTTTTGTTAGAGGGTTCAAAAACTTATTTCACTCAATGAAATGCAAATCAGTTGCTATCTTTTATTTAAAGTTATTTTTTCGATTTTCCTTTTGATGTGCTATCTGCCACTGTTAAAATAAACCTACCATTGAAATGATACTGTTCTGAGACTTTTCATTTCTTTGTCATTGGACAAACTTACAAAATCAGTGAGGGGTCAAATAATTATTTCCTCCACTGTAGCTATGGTTATTGGCCATAGGCTTTATGACCACTTCCTGCAACATTTTAATGTGGTTTTTGGTAAGGGGTGGATCTTTCTCTTTTGGCCTGTATCTCTTGAACCAGGTAGATGCTCTAGAGAGCCTGGGATCAACAAGGCCCAGAAGTGTTTTGCCCTAGAGGGACCTGTACCTCTAGTTGGGGAGCAGGGACCCCATGAACGAGCAGATAAAAGCACTTTCCAGGAAAGTGAGATAGTCAGTTGTAGTTATTAAGAGCAGCTTCTTTGCTCCAACCAGGAGAGATAGCTGGGAGTAGTCTCCTAACAGACTACCCTAACAAGGGTATCAGACTTTTAAGGGTCATTTAAGGTGAAAACCCTAAGGACATTATTCTACTTGCCCAGCTGGTCCCCCATGGTGGTGTACCATTTGATACTGGTGCATTCTTGTGTATCTGCATGCCTGCCATTCCACCTGCCTTTGTGAGTATTGACAGCCCTGCATTGCTATTGTCTTGGACAATAAAGTTATTAGTTCCAGTTTGCTGCAAAAGAACTCCTGGCGTCCTTCTTTTACATCGCTATTCTACATTTGGCAGTTTGAGGAGTAGTTTCACAACACCCTTCATATATACTCATACTATATACTCTTCCATATAGCGAAGGCCCATCCTGTAGAAAGAGATTCCAACGTACCATGCTTCATCCTAGCTGGACTTGCCTGTATTATAGCCAAAAATGGAAAACGACTACATATTTAATTTATTACCATGATTTAACTATGTAGTGCGACTCTGTTCTATTGTTTGTTCTTTTTGTTGCATAATAAAAATTGAACAAATTTTAAAATATAAGACATATTTACCAAATTCATTCTTAAAAATTTGATCTTTATTCCATTGTTCCCCCTACACAGACTTTAGCAGAACATTTTTCCCAGAACAATGCAAGGATACTGCAAAAATTATTTACACAATAAACAGTTGCAATTGCTAATTTTTGGATCCTTCTTGGTAACAGTTTTCCTGTTATGCGCCAAAATGCTGCACAGGCTACATGCTAAATCCCACCCCTCATTTCCTGCCCCAGTGGTGTCTTCCAATCTCCATTCAGTTGCCACAGACATATTTACTTTAGGGTCAATTTCATTAGATGCCATTGAAACTAACTTTTGTTGTTTTGGACAGAAAGTAGCCACACAGGACTAAAAAAAATTAGTTTTGATGATTTTTCAGTGGTTTCATTTTTTGGTTCTGAATATCTGGTTGCTGAGGCTTAGTAACTAGGCAACAGATTGGAAATCAGGATGAGGGCCAGAACCACTTTGCATTTTCACTTGCAGAAACAAAAACAGCAGTATAGGAAGGTTAATAAACCATAAAAATGACCCATGCTAGAATAGGTGCAGATGCATGGCTATATGGTATTATTAAACGTGAATTTATAGTTTAACTTCCCCTTTAATACAGTGCTAAAACATTTCACATCTGTGATACATATCGCCTCACATATCATGCTATCATTCCATTTACGGGCTGATAGCTCACTCTAGAGATCGGCAATGTGGTGCCCATTACCGAAGGGCATTTGGATAGATTTACAATACGCGTTGGCAATCCATTGAAGGCAGAAGTGACAATACTTGTAACCAATGCTGCATTTAAAATTTCAGCCATATGGCTTATTATCTTTCCTGAGCATTTTCACTTTATCTGTACTAAATATATTTCCCTCTTACTTAGCGAGAAATGGCTCCCAATTGGATTTGGGCTGATTTACTGGTTCTAATGCAGATATTTCCATTGTGGAGACAGAGCAATTCCCACAATGTTATCACCCAAGTGCATGCAGCCTCTAATTTGTATCCTGAGCCTCCTGCGCATAGAGGAGCCTGCTCCTTATACCGAGTAATGAATGCTTCATCATAGGCTGTAATTGTGGCGGAACAAGAGCGGTGCTTCGCCGCCTGCCTCCGAGACAGCTGCGAATGTCTAAGACCTATGTTTAATGTAGTGCTACTAATGAATCCTGGGAATTCATTTTTCAGCCCAGAAAGGGTAATAGAACGGACGAAATTTGGAGAGCAGTTAATCTTTGGACTCCCAACAAGCTCCCTGATGTAGACATTTTTATATTGATTTGAAAAATAGTAATTACACAGTTAATTGTCTTTTTTTTTCTGGTTACTGAACATGGCTTGTGTTATGGAATGTGTGCAGGCAAATATTTATGTACAGACACTCGCTATATTGAATAGAAGTTATCTTTCCATTCTTGTAATCATGAACAGATAAAGACTCCCTCACCCAACCTCTGTAAGGTACTGCTGACTCGAAAGCACATTTACTAATCCACAGAAAACGTAGCCACCATTTTCCTCCTTGTGTTTGCCAATGTCATGATATTTTGGGTGTTTCATACTAAATACCTGGTATGTCAGTTCAACAGGTTGGTGTCCCCATTGTTCCAACAGCAGCACAAGGCTTAGGTGTGAGAGTAAAGGTGTTCATACACTGAAAGATAGTACGCCTTAAGATGGGCAATATCGGATCACAATGATGGGATACTGATGGGATTTTTAATCCTGCCCAATCAACATCTGAGGGCCCCAAACACGATTAACCGACTCGGACCATCTACAGCTTTTATCGGCCCATGTACTGCCACCTTTAGGAAACCTGCATGCAGCAAATCCCACAGTTCTAAATGGAGAGATAATGGACAAGGAAGGTAGCTAATAGGAATATATATCCTATTCTGAAGACCATTGAAACTGATAATTGGGATAAGTGCTTATTTATTGCTTTTAAGACATATTGTATAGCTATAACCCTCATATGTGCTAGGTGGACTCATCATGTCCAAATCATGAAATGAAATGAAGCATGAGAACAGGAAGCTGGGAAAAGTCTGTATTAAGGTATCTAGTAAATGAGTATTGAGGGACCTGTTGATCCCTTTTTTTGCCTTCTACTCTTGCATTATTAATCTTCACTATCATGGGAACTTTAAATAGCAAAAGTACCTTTGAAAGTTGCTTAGCAATGACATATAGGTTAGATGTCCAGAGTATAAACCCTCTTGCTTCAAGTATATAGTATATAAACATCTATATAGGCTACTATATATTCTGCTATATATATCTCCTGATAGCAAGACTGCTTGGAAGGAGGCGAAACAGGATTTGCTCAAAATGGTCAAGTTAGTAATAAAGTTGGTTAAGGAAGGGAATAACTTCAGCAGGAAGTAGTGAGGGGTGCCAGTGTCAGAGACAGGGAAAGAAGCTTCTTGTTATGGAGAGGGTCAGGTCTCAAAGGATAGCAGTGGTATGCTGGTAATTAGGAGTGGAAGCCTTGTGGTATTAATCATCGATTGTTGTTAAAGACAAGTCTTCCGAGTAATTTTGTTCAATTTTATATTCTCAGGACTCTGTTTAGGACCACAGGGTCTGTTGTCAGTCAGGATATCTTGGAAGTGAGGCCCTACTGGGAGCTTTGTTCTGGTGTGTAGATCCCAGTAGTATTTGCATGTCTAGATAGGGAATCTATTAGGAGGATTTAGGTAGAACTCTACATATCAACACAATAGGACCTATGGTAAAGAGTAATACCTTCAGCTGTATGCAGACTAACCAGCAGGACTATGCTGTAAATATTGGCTGAAAATACAGTATCCAAAAACAGTGGGATGTGTCCACAAAATGAAGGTCAAATCTTGGGAAATTCCACTCTAAAACAGAAAATGTATGGTTTTAATAGAGTAATGCTGGGAACTATGTCTGATTCTGCAACACATACAGTAGTTTACATTTTGTTACCTCAAAATAAAAAAGGCTTCTAAATGTAACCCAAGTTTGTGTTGCCCTTGGCTGCCATGGAAGCACAGTGGTCCATATGATGGTCTCAGACCCCAGCTAGCCCCCTTTTAAACTGAAAGTAACTCAGAAAATAATATCTATGTTTTTCCTTTGAGAAATGAAAGAAAACAAGGGGACAAATACATTTTGGCTGTAATAGCCCATAAGGCAGAACAATACATAGCAATACAAAAAATGTACAGTGACAAACGTCTCTGAAAGGGAGGACAGCCAGGCGGCAGGCAGAGCAGTGAGGTGATTGAGGCTCCCTTTGTGTTACACATAGTGAGAGGGAACCAGAGGTCCCATACAGAGACTCCAACCACAGAGATAAGCAGGTTGTGGGGCAGCTTTTTATGGATCCTGCTGCCTGACAGGCTCTAGCCAGCCTTGCTCTCTGCACAGCAGCAATACATGATTACCGGGATCTACCTTAAGTGCACATACATACATCAAGGTGAGCTCTTTTATCCTTATATATTGTATTCATGCACTGGATTTTTATAAATGTAGATTTTAATGGGATCTTAACACTACTGTACTGCACTGGTCAACCACACTTTAGTCAGTTGTTGCATAATGTAAGCATAATGTAACAAGGCTAAGGCATTCTGGGAGCTGTAGTCCAGCAAGACCAGGGTTGTATTCTTAAAGCAATATTGCTCCATAAAACTTTTCACCAGCTCCATTCAAATATAATTATGCTTAAATGACACAATCATTGCGTTCTAACAGCAAGATCACTGACATAGAGCTGGAAATCACTATGGCATTTGAAATCAAGTTTTTGGTCAGTAGAATTCTTACAGGTGAATGTTATTGCATGTGTAATTATATTAGTTGGCCACTTTTATAGAGAGCTAGGGATGCAGTTGCAAATCACCTTTAAAAAGGCTTCTAGGTTCAGATCAGGACCAGAACATTCTGATATGGAAACAGCAAGCCCATCAAATTCTATCAACTCACTCACCTTATAGCTTAAGTCTCTCTATTGGGGGTGGAGAAATGAAAGCGGGAGACTTTTAATAAGAGATCTCTCTACCTAGGGAACTAAATTATCTTTATCAGGGCTGGGTAACAAGTGGCTTTTAAGATTATGGAACACATGGTGAATATAAAGGATTTTAATCCCAAAGCTGTTAGCTGTAGACAAAATGCTTTAAATTGCAGAAACACTCAGGAAATTGCTTATAACTTATGGAATTTTATTCTTGAGGGGTGGGAGGTGGCATGTAGGCATTCCCTGCACTCCCCTTTACTTGCATGTCATTCAGATGCACAAGTTAGTGAGCGCCAGCGGGCACAGCTGGTAATGACAGGGTTAACTGGCGCTGCGCTCTGCACCTCAGCAAGTGTATGCACTCCTTAGTGCTCCTGTTCTAGTAAAATCTCTTTGTGAGCAGTAAGTCTGGTGTGTAGGAAGCGAGTGGTTTCCTATCATTAATACAGAATACCTTCAGTTCTGCCCAGCAATAAAAGATTTTACTTGTGCTTATGCATTTTTTCTTAGGGAAGAAGGATAAAAATATAGAAGACCAGTATTTTTTTTCCAGAAAAAGTGTAAACCTTAAATGGGCCCTATTTATGAATGGGGCCGAAGTGCAAAGTGTGATAATGAAAAGTTTCTTTTCCCCACAATGCAGGTTTTTTTGTTACAGAACTCGATCAATTGTCTTTGTGCTAGCACTTTCTGTGCAGTGGAAACCCACAAGCTATTAGTCACAGAGACTGACAGTAGTCTATGGCGGGAAAGTTGCAACCTACTTTATTAATCGCTCCCATGTACCTACATCCTTAAGAGCAAGCCCAGGAGGAAGATAGTTATGATATATACCATATCAATGATGGAAAAAGGTTCCATTGTGCCTTTACAGCACTGCATTCTGCAGTCTTTCTTTGAATCTCTCTGGGTTTGAAGATCCAGTCAGGCCCTGACTGGGATACAAAATAGTCCCTGGCATTTCAAGTACACAGAGGCCCAAACAGCCCCCACCAGCCCAATAAATACTGTCTATGGCATCTTACAGCAGCCCCTTTGGCATTTGCCAGATTACACAGATTTTCATGTTTGTTGCATTCTAAACTTCAACCATTATTTAGCTAAATAAGCCAGCTAACTCCCTACTCTTGTTGGTGGGATGCTAGGAGGTGCAGTAAAGCAAAAGCTGAAATTAGTGCTGTGCTCCTGCTGTTTGTAGGTCTGCAATCCATATCCCAAATGTATGTATCTGCTAACAACTGGTAACAATATCATATATCCCTTTTATACCTCCACTGCTGCCCACGGGTCAAACACCCCTTTTGCCTTGCCCTGTACTTGGGTTACTGCGCAAGTATGCAACCGCTGCATATCTTTATCTTATGTATATTTATCTTATTTATATATATTTATCTTATTTACTTTATTCTTTGTTAATTGATATTGAAAATTATTTCCAAATGAAGAAAAAATGGAGCACAGGCGCAGCCACACCCCTTTTCCCATTTCCAGGGTCAGACTGGGGTGTGCAAGGCCCACTGGGGCTACTACCCCAGGGGTCTCCACACCCCCTTGGAGGCCCCTGCCTCCTGGCCACTAAACCCCACCAGCCCCTGGTGGTCGTGATTTGGAGATTGGGAAATGTTTCCATTTATAATCCAGAATCATTGCGGCACATAGTGTGTAAGGGGTGCGCAACATTCTGCAGTTTAACTGCATTCCACATGTGCCTGTGTTAGTGCAGCCCCATAACCAAGAATGGGGGGGGTGTTTATTCCTGTGCTCCCCTGCAATGGAACGCAGGAGAACCCCACCACAGGGAAAAACACTAGTCAGTACAATAATTACCTAATTGAGACTTTTCTGTTCTAATTGTATTAATTGGCTGTAATGCTGCATTGAAGAGTAATGTGGATTTGCAGGTGAGCTTGTCATGATAATGAAGATACAAAAGAACAGCTGCCCATATCATTTTCCTATTATGTCCTTATAGGTGTCTTATTAAGGATTTTGAAAAGAGGCCATCAGTCATTCATCTTCTAGAGCATCCATTCATCAAACAAGTGCACGGCAAAGATATGGCTTTACAGCGACAGCTGGCCAAACTCATCCAGGTACAACAGCAATCGGGATCTATAGCAAAAACAAGGTAATTGCATTGTCCTTCCCATTATAACCAGATATGACTAAGGCTGGCGTATGTTTCATGCCTTGTTCCAAGTTAAAGGGACAGGGGTTACCAAATAAATATCTTTATTTACTGAACAGTGACAAAGGCAAGAGCAATGATGCCGTGGAAAGTTCAGGCATTATATATGGGAAAATGTAACCTCTCCCCTAAAGAGTTCCAGAGGTCAGTGGAAGAAGTGGAGAAGTTTCCAACTTCCAACCCTTACAGATGTTTGGGGTTTTGTAATAAAAGGCACTATGTTTGCCCAGGACTTGCAGTAACCCATAGCAAATATCTTATGGGTAGCTATGGGTTACTGCTCCTGGGAAAACTTAGTTCTTTTTAGTACATATGGGGGTTGAGTTGCACTGGCTGCAGACCCACAAAAAGTCAAGGCACAGGGTATGTAGGGTAAATATTGCTATACCTATATTAGGGCCTTATTGGGCCCCCTTCAACCACGGGTTCTGCTTTCTCTGTAGTTATGCATATGTCATAATCTGTTCAGTAGAAGACACTGTGACAGGACAAGACTCCGACTTAATCTCCACCCCCCCCCCCCCATTAATATATATTCCTATTATTAGGTTGCTCAATGAAGGTTAACCCTCCTTTTCTAACAATAAAAACCTTTCATAAAACCGGGCACCAGGGTGATATTCTGACCCATAAATTTACTTTTCAAATATTTCAGCTACACTGATGGCATGCAGAATATCTGCCAGAGGTGAGGGCCCAGTACCCACTTCATGTTGGCAGGGGATATGATTTAATAGCTGTTTGCAAGTATATGTCTCAATGGTTCCTATTGATTACTGGAGTTAAGTTTCTGCCTCCACTCCCCTAAATGTGTTCCTGTATATAATTTCCCCAACCTTGGTCTGATATACCTGCTATCCTACAAACAACTGCTGCTCAGTGGGACCCCAATATGGAACCTTGGGGGCAGCTGCTTTTAGAGGCTACTCTAGCATGTTTATAGCACTCTAGAATATGCCGGCAGTTTGTAAATGAAAAATATTTGTAACATTTGACCTAATGTGTCTATTCACTAACAGATACTTGAAGCAGTTCTGCATCCACTATATACTATATATATATATATATATAATCTTTTTTTTCCTTTAAAAATAGAGAACTGCTTATAATTTCAACACATTTTCCCATACTACTGTCAGCTGCTAGATCTGTCATTTAAAACACAGAAGGAAAGTGTCTGCTTCTCCATCTTTGCCCAGAGGGTGGCAGGATTTCACTGCTAAAGAGAAATTCACATGTATCGCTGATCAGCTCTGGCTCTGAGTTACGCCAATGAAGCAATACTTAAAAATATACACGAAACATTTATAAATGCATCTTGTGTTATTCTTTGTTTAATGAAAAAACACATGATTAAATAAATATGGAGGCATATACTGTAGTACCATTATAAATAGAGAGTATTCAAGTTGCACCACATCTGTTCGTAGCTGTAGGCCTTGGGACAGTCAGCTTGTTCCTGTGGAACAAAACTTCCAAAAACAGCCAACTGCCATACCCTCCTAGTTCTCCTTCGCAACTCTAAGGGGGATAATTTAAGAACACTGAGAAAATCTGCATTCACTTTTTAAATTCATTTTTAGTATGATGTAAATGCTATTCTGAAACAAATTGAATTTGGTCTTCATTTTTTATTATTTGCCGTTTTTGAACAATTTAGCTTTTTTTTGTTCAGCAGCTCTTTGGTTTGGAATTTTATAGTTACATAGTTAAGTTGGGTTGAAAAAAGACCAGAGTACATCAAGTTCAACCATTCCAAGTGAACCCAACACACACAAACCCATACTGACCTATCTATACCCTCACCTATACTTACCCATACTGACCTATCTATACACTCACATACAGACCCATACTGACCTATCTATCCACTCACATACAGACCCATACTGACCTATCTATCCACTCACATACAGACCCATACTGACCTATCTATCCACTCACATACAGACCCATACTGACCTATCTATACACTCACATACAGACCCATACTGACCTACCTATCCACTCACATACAGACCCATACTGACCTATCTATCCACTCACATACAGACCCATACTGACCTATCTATACACTCACATACAGACCCATACTGACCTATCTATACACTCACATACAGACCCATACTGACCTATCTATACACTCACATACAGACCCACACTGACCTATCTATCCACTCACATACAGACCCATACTGACCTATCTATACCCTCACCTATACTTACCCATACTGACCTATCTATCCACTCACATACAGACCCATACTGACCTATCTATACACTCACATACAGACCCATACTGACCTATCTATACACTCACATACAGACCCATACTGACCTATCTATCCACTCACATACAGACCCATACTGACCTATCTATACCCTCACCTATACTTACCCATACTGACCTATCTATCCACTCACATACAGACCCATACTGACCTATCTATACACTCACATACAGACCCATACTGACCTATCTATACACTCACATACAGACCCACACTGACCTATCTATACACTCACATACAGACCCATACTGACCTATCTATCCACTCACATACAGACCTATACTGACCTATCTATCCACTCACATACAGACCCATACTGACCTATCTATACACTCACATACAGACCCATACTGACCTATCTATCCACTCACATACAGACCCATACTGACCTATCTATACACTCACATACAGACCCATACTGACCTATCTATACACTAACATACAGACCCATACTCACCTATCTATCGACTCACATACAGACCCATACTGACCTATCTATACACTAACATACAGACCCATACTCACCTATCTATACCCTCACCTATATTTACCCATACTGACCTATCTATCCACTCACATACAGACCCATACTGACCTATCTATCCACTCACATACAGACCTATACTGACCTATCTATCCACTCACATACAGACCCATACTGACCTATCTATCCACTCACATACAGACCTATACTGACCTATCTATCCACTCACATACAGACCCACACTGACCTATCTATCCACTCACATACAGACCCATACTGACCTATCTATACACTCACATACAGACCCACACTGACCTATCTATCCACTCACATACAGACCCATACTCAGGGCCGGATTTCTCTTCTGGGCGCCCCAAGGCCACCCCTGTTGGTGCCCCCCCCCCGTGCGCATGCGCAAACGCTCGCCCCCCCCAGTGCGCATGCGCTCTTTAAACTCCCATACGGAGCAGTGGGGAGAGGTCCCGACTGCTCCGTATGGGAGCCAAGTTTAAACATTTTCTTGCAGCGGGGCGGCATGCCGCCCCTAAGCTTCTGCCGCCCTAGGCCTGGGCCTTTGTGGCCTCTCCACAAATCCGGGCCTGCCGATACTGACCTATCTATACACTCACATACAGACCCATACTGACCTATCTATACACTCACATACAGACCCACACTGACCTATCTATCCACTCACATACAGACCCATACTGACCTATCTATCCACTCACATACAGACCCATACTGACCTATCTATCCACTCACATACAGACCCATACTGACCTATCTATCCACTCACATACAGACCCATACTGACCTATCTATCCACTCACATACAGACCCATACTGACCTATCTATACACTCACATACAAACCCATACTGACCTATCTATCCACTCACATACAGACCCACACTGACCTATCTATACACTCACATACAGACCCATACTGACCTATCTATACACTCACATACAGACCCATACTGACCTATCTATCCACTCACATACAGACCCATACTGACCTATCTATCCACTCACATACAGACTCATACTGACATACATAAACTATATATACAACCACTAATACTAACTGTAGATATTAGTATCACAATAGCCTTGGGTATTCTGATTGATCAAGAACTCATCCAGGCCCCTCTTATAGGCATTAACAGAATCTGCCATTACCACATCACTAGGAAGGGCATTCCATAACCTCACTGCCCTCACCGTGAAAAACCCCTACGCTGCTTCAAATGGAAGCTCCGTTCCTCTAATCTAAAGGGGGGGGTGCCCTGATCATTTTATGGGAAAAAAGGTCCCCTATTGGTGTATAATCCCCTCTAATGTACTTGTACAGAGTAATCATGTTCCCTCGCACGCTCCTTTAATATCTTTCTTAAGGACTGGAGCCCAAAACTGCACCACATACTCAATGTGAGGCCTTACCAGAGACCTATAAAGGGACAAAATTATGTTCTCATCCCTTGGGTCAGCAGATATCTGGTTGCTAGGGTCCAATTTAACCTAGCAACCAGGCACTGGTTTTAAAGAGCAACAAAAATATGAATAGAGGAGGGTCCAAATAGAAAAATAAGCAATAATAGTAAAAATGTAGCCTCACAGAGCAATAGTTTTTTTGGCTGCTGGGGTCAGAGAAGGAAGGCAAATAATTCAAAATCTATTAAAAATAAAAAATGAAGACCTATTTAAATTTTGCTAAGAACAGACCATTCTATAATATATTAAAAGTTAACCTGAAGGTGAACCACCCCTTTAAGGTTCTTCTTATTTAACTCATCTGGTTGACTGAACAAATGGAATTTCCCGTGCACCCATACTGCAAGAAAGGCTTTACTTATTGAATATGTTAGTGACATTATCTCAGTGAATATCAGTGATCAGAATATTACATCTCCATCTGGGCACCAAGAAGTGAGACACCAAATAATAATGCAGAGAGTGCATTGCTAGTATATGTGCTGCCAGACGGCTCCGCGCCGGCCTCATTATCACAGGGCGAGAGGCAGCGCTCGAGGGAGCAGTGAAGCACATACGCACCGGGCTGTTTATGAAGAGGAGAAAGGCCACCAGCAGCGAGAGAATGGAAATGGGAGAAAGCCAACCTATTTAAACATGTTCTTTTCTTATTGTTATACAATGGGATCGGCAGATTTGAGGATGTAAAGCTGCTACGAACCAGAGCTCCAATTGTTCCCTACAGCTAAAAATTGTTCAAGGGACATATAGGACCCCCCAGTGAGAGACAGAGAGTCTGTCCCTGAAACTAGTACAGGTATGGAATCCTTTATACGGAAACCCATTATCTAGAAAGTAAATTATGGGAAGGCCATCTCCCATAGACTCCATTATAAGCAAATAATTTTAATTTTTTTAAAATGATTTCCTTTTTCTCTGTAATAATAAAACAGTACCTGTACTTGATCCCAACTAAGATATAATTACCCCTTATTGGGGGCAGAACAGCCCTATTGGGTTTATTTAATGGTTAAATGATTCCCTTTTCTCTGTAATAATAAAACAGTACCTGTACTTGATCCCAACTAAGATATAATTACCCCTTATTGGGGGCAGAACAGCCCTATTGGGTTTATTTAATGGTTAAATGATTCCCTTTTCTCTGTAATAATAAAACAGTACCTGTACTTGATCCTAACTAAGATATAATTACCCCTTATTGGAGGCAAAACAGCCCTATTGGGTTTATTTAATGGTTAAATGATTCCCTTTTCTCTGTAATAATAAAACAGTACCTGTACTTGATCCCAACTAAGATATAATTACCCCTTATTGGGGGCAGAACAGCCCTATTGGGTTTATTTAATGGTTAAATGATTCCCTTTTCTCTGTAATAATAAAACAGTACCTGTACTTGATCCCAACTAAGATATAATTACCCCTTGTTGGGGGCAGAACAGTCCTATTGGGTTTATTTAATGTTTTAATGATTTTTCATTAAACTTAGGGTATTGCAATCCAAATTATGGAAAGGCCCCTTATGCAGAAAACCCCAGGTCCTGAGCATTCTGGATAACAGGTCCTTTAATATAAAACATGGAAATATTTCTTTTTCTAAATGTTATCTACTTATCTATTATGCTGTATCTATCTGTCTATCTATCATCTATCATCTATCTACTTTGTTCTATCTATCTATCATCTATCTATCTATTTATCTATCTATCATCTATCATCTAACTACTGTATCTACTTTGTTGTTTCTATCTATCTATCTATCTATCTATCTATCTATCTATCTGTCTATATTTATTTATATGTCTGTCTGTCTATTTATCTGTCTATCATCTACCTATCTGCCTGTCTATCATCTGTCTCTGTCTATCTACTATGCTCTATCTATCTATCTATCTATCTATCTATCTATCTATCTATCTATCTATCATCTATCTATATCTATATATCTGTAATTGAAATTGAAGTTGCAGTGTATTATAAAAAAATTGTAAGGCTTTCAGCAGGTCTAATAAACCATAATAAGCAAAGAGGTCTTTGTTTTCAAACAAGTGATCTGTAACAGTGACATGCTGATGGCAAAGTGACTATTTCTTAGGGGCACATTGGAACCAACCAACCAGCAAGGAGCTTTCATTGTCCACAGCTTATTGGTTAATGTTCATTACTTGGTACTTGGTTACTTGGTGCAAACTTCTTAACTATATCACCCTTTCATTTCTTGATTTGTACTGTAGATTTTGCTGGAATGTGTAAGCATATGAGATGCAGGGAATACTATTGTAGGCTATCCCATCTTTTATCATTTGAAAGCACTGGATTGTGTTTAAAGGAGAACTAAATCCCCTGTGTAGAAAAGCCCCACTCACCTGCCCTCCATCTGCCCCCCCCAACTCTACCTCCCACACAATCTATTTCACAGAAAAGGTTGCAGAACCCCAAGCAACCAGGAGAGCCTGGAGAAATCTATTTAAGACAAGGGCATCCTGGTTTAAACATCTACATGATATAAAAATGGCAGAACAAAATGGTAGAACATACATGTAGGCAGAATTCCTTATGTAAGCAAGTACCCCTATTATGCAAGATCATGTCACCGCTATGATAAATATTGTTAGTTCTTCTCTGGGTGGCCTGCTGTCTCCCGGTCTGTCTCCCGCCAGCTGTTGCCACATTCCAAGTTGATTAACATTCACTTCTAAGAATATTTAGCTCATGTAAATGTGCCGCCTCAGAAGCTACATGCTGGAATTATATAGGAGCCGAAAACTCATTTGTTCCAAAAACAAAAGATTCCATGAATATGAAGCTCTGTTTATATAGGGTATGATGTACCCTTTGTTAAAAAACATAAGCAGATCCTGGGACTCTGGGTTAACTTAAGATCATGGAACACAGGTGACATCAGTGAACATAATTTGTAGGGATATCGCCTAATATAGTGATCCCCAACCATGTTGCTCACCACCCCCTTGGATGTTGCTCCCAGTGGCCTCAAAGTCGGTGCCATTTTTTAATTTCTGGCTTGGAGGCAAGTTTTGGAGACACAGTTTTACTCCAAAAAGAGCCTCCTGCAGGCCAGTAGTCACATGGGGCTACCAAATAGCCAATCACAGCCCTTATTTGGCATCCCCATAAAACTTTTTTCATGCTTGTGTGGCTCCCCAACACTTTTCACATCTTCGTGTGGCTTACGAGTAATAAATGTTGGGGATCCCTCTCCTAGGTTAATTATGGCTGTTTATTAAGCTTATTAGTTAAGTGCTAACAGAGAGTTGGGGGAAAGAAAGGTAATCGGCTCTGATAAATTGCAGTAGGATACTGGAATAAAAAGATTTGATGTAGGCGTGCCCACTAGAAGAAGGCTACAAGAATAGAGATATGTTTTCCTTCTATAGAACTAAACCCCATATGTAATAAAAGGCACTACGTTTGCCCAGGTGCAGTAACCCATAGCAACCAATAGGGTGTTAGTTTTTTAATAGGTGACCAGTAAATGCTACCTGCTGATTTGTTGCTATGGGTTACTGCACCTGCGGTTTATTACATAACCCCATACTTTATGTCTACTGGACATAGAAAAACTGGTGTAAATCAGCTGTTGGTACATGTATAGTACATATAGGGTACAATTGTTGGCATATGTATGTAGGTTTGTTGACCCATAGGCTGGGCAAGTGTGAAAATTGTGTGGTGTATCGCCAGATATGGAAGTGAAGCGGTGTTGCCCCTGCTGTTACTGTTGTTCAGGCTGTTGGTGTTTATAAGGTATACAGTTTGTACCAGCACACCCTGGCCTCTCTGAGTCCTTCTGCTCACTACTTGTTTAACTAGGGATCAGCACCCTTCCCAATGAAGCTTCTACAAAAAGGAAAACCTGTGTATGGTCCCCTCATAAGGTATCTGTCAATTTAATCCCATATGATACCAATATACCATACGAGATCAGGCTGTGTATGACCATGTTTACATCTGTTTGTGGCAAAGCAACATTTCCCTCAACTCTTACTTTAGGAATAATACAGTTTATTTTTACAGAGATTATAATTTGTAAATATGATCTTCCAGACTCATATATCAGAAATCAGGAATATACAACTGTGAATTCATTGTGAGTCAAAATTCAGAGTCAAATTCAAAGTTGCAAACATTAACTAATCTGAAAAGGTAAAGTTTTCAGTGGTACCTCTATATGCAGTGTGTGTGGTTGCAGGCCTGGATATGTGGAGAGGCCACAAAGGCCCGGGCCTAGGGCGGCACAAACACAGGGGCGGCATGCCTCCCCGACACAGGCAAATTTTCAAATTTTGCTCCCATACGGAGCAATGGGGACATCTCCCCACTACTCTGTATGGGAGTCTTAAGTTTGCCACTTGCGCATGAGCGGGAGGGGGGGTTGCTTGTTCGCGCATGCTCGTACGCATTTGCGGGGTTGCGATAGGGGGCGCCGAATGGAGGCGGCCTTGTGTGGTTGTTTATTCTTGATAAAATAGGAGTGGGGAATGATAGGAAAACTATGATCCTAGGCAGGCCCTGGAATAGGTAGGCCAATGGATCATTGCACTTTTCTGTTTTAGTAACTTAAGGTGGCAAGACACAGGCAGATATAAAGGGGATGTAAACGCAACTATAACATTGTAGCACTGTGCCCCATAGTTTTGCTATCTATAATTATAGTGCATCCCGCCACTATGTCAGGCATCTTGCTGTTATCTTACATATAGAGATAATTATGTCATTTTTTCCCTTCATTATATGATACAGGAATCAGACATGGGAATAAGCACAGACTTGTTCAGTGCTGGGAAACTGTGCTTTATGCTCCCAACTCCAATTGCTGGAACATGGAGCCAGATTTACACAGATCACCTGGGATTTTCACTGGCTGATTTTTTGCATTTTAGAGCAGTTGCTGGCCCTGGAGATTTGGGGAAAAGTTTTATTATGCAATATTGCTTTAAGAATACATCCCTGATGTTCCTGGACTACAACTCCCAGCATGCCTCAACCTTCATTTTATGTTTGATTGAGGCATGTTGATGCAGTCCTCATCCCATCAGCCTGTATCCCCGTGATTGTGACCTTAGGTGGGCACATTGTGGAAAGATTTGATCGTTTGGCAACCTCACCAGCTTTACCTTTCCGCCCTTACAGCTTACTGTTCAATCTTTACATTTACAGATTGATGACTTTTATTCAGATCTCCCATTTCATCAACACGGCAGGAGCATTATGAATAAAACAATGCCATTATCCCTATTACTTCTTTCACTAGTCCAACAACTTTGCCTGCTGGGATGTTTGGCAAAGCTCTCGCTGTGGAATCGGCAGGTGTGCTTGAGTGACCCCAATGTTTCTGCTTATTAAGGGACTGAATCCTTCCCTGCCCTCTTTCTTTTCTTCTGCTCAGATCTCATCATGCGCTCAGATTGCCTTGTTTGCTCAGTAATACAATTATTTTTCACTTGAGCACACTCTATTTCCAGAGCTCTTCACTGCACAAAAAGACTCTCATATTCAGCACTAAAGTTGATTTTTCCCTTTACCTCTATAAAAGAGCTCAATGAGGTCACAGGCTCTCCATTAGGTACAGTATATCTCCCAGTTTTATGTGTAAAATGGACAATCAATACAGAGCAATATCAGCCACCGTAACTTTTTCAAAAGCCGTTTCGACTAATTGCCGTGTGTCTTTGCCCTTAACGCCAGGGCAGTATCTGCTAAACAGTGGTTCTCTCTAGCATCATCATCTTATCTTTTAGGGACACTGGGAGCAACATCCAAGGGGTTGGTGAGCAACATGTTGCTCACAAGCCACTAGTTGGGGATCACTGTCCTAGAGATCAGCTTTTGATGTGGAGATCTCATGCTAGAGACCCTGGTTTAATTCCCATTGGCAACTCCTTGGACCCTACACAAGACACTTAATCTCCTGGCATCCCAGCATACATAGGAGCATAATTACTGTAGTGTGTAAGCCAAATTTAGTGACTTTTATTACATAACCCCTATTACCCTTCCCCTAACAATCTAGAATTCACATTCATTGAAATGCCAAAAGTATTTAGGATTGTTCCAAGCAAATCTAACTCATTCTCAGCCTGCAAGCTGAGGGATGGAGAGAAGGCTTAAGTGAGTACGTAAAATGTATATACTGAGGACAGTGGGGGTCATTTATTGACAGTGGGAAAATTTGTCTGTGGGCAGTAACCCATGACAACCAATTTGCATTGTTGCATTCATTGTTCTACCGGCAGATGGCTGAAAAAAGCCAATCACCGATCGGTTGCTATGGGTTACTGCCCATGAGCAAATTTGCCAAGTGTTGATAAATGAGCCTTAGTTGCTGATTCACTAAAGACTGAAAAAGCATGCGTTCAAAATATTATCTTTATCATTATATTTTGAGAATTAACGATCGATTCACAAAAAGGACACTTGTCTGAATTAAGAAGCGATTTTATTGTCATTAATTATTTTGCAATGACATATTTTTAAGTGATATTTTAAAGCACGCAATATATTTATGTGTTATATCATAGCACCTAAGACATTTGGGATGCCACTGACACAACAGAAATCTCTTTTTACAGTGTTCCAGGCATTTCTACTGATGGGAAACTTTATAATTCCCACACACTGAATGTATTGCATCCAGGACCTGGCCCAGGCAACTGCATGGCTTCTGTTGCTGCAGATAAGGCTCCAGTACCTCATACAGGCTATAGATTGTTGCTCTACTTAATCTATAGCACCTCACTAATTCCTCCTCTGAGAAAAGAACACTTTTTATTTCATAAAACTATGCATTAAGTTTAACAACCTTTTGTGAATCAGCCCCTTAGTGTTTTATGTTATGTGGATAAGGCAACAAGCTATAGAGCTATAGCCAGTGGAAGACCAAGCCAGTAGATGCCCCCTGAGTAGTAACTGTCTGATCTGTAGACCAGTGGTCCCCAACCAGTGGCTCGTGAGCAACATATTGCTCTCCAACCCCTTGGATGTTGCTCCCAGTGGCCTCAAAGCAGGTGCTTATTTTTGAATTCCTGGCTTGGAGGCAAGTTTTGGTTGCATAAAATCCAGATGTACTGCCAAACAGAGCCTTATGTAGGCTGCCAGTCCATATAGGGTCTATCAAATAGCCAATAACAGCCCTTATTTGGCACCCCCAGGAACATGTTTATGCTTGTCTTTTTTATACATGTCTTTTTACATTTGAATGTGGCTCACAAGTAAAAAAGGTTGCTGTAGACAATGAAGTTAAGCTGGGTGCAATGGCCATGCAGAATTATTATTAATTAATTCAACCTCCTCATCGTCCAGCACTAGATTTATTACAACAAAGGGACACAAAGTGCATACAAAGATCACCCCCATAGCTGTCAGTATCTATAGATAACAAGAAGTCCAAAATAAGTCCAAGAAGTGAAACATAATATACATGTTACATAGCAGAATGATAGTCAGGGATATAGAGAAGATTACAATCCTTAATTGCATATTCTTCCCAAATGGATAAACTTGGGAATTTGCCAGAACTGACCCTCAGTTTGTGTAATAACTGCTGAGTTATACCTTGTAACATACAGAGTCTGTGGGGACCTCCAATGCCTATTGCCTTGCATCTTAAACTCCTCCGGATTCTATGCTCCGCTAAACGCAATAAGGGAAATAAACGGCACACATGGAGGGTTTTATGCTTTTGTTGTGTCGGCATTTTTCTTTAATAGTTTCATTATAAAACTTTATAGTGAATTGTATAAATTAAGAATAAAGTAGATGTAATTGTTGCCCAGAGCATGTTTCAGTAACAAGGGGATCCTAGATTAAATGGTAGGGCAGTTAAAGCGAGGTTTAAAACTGTCTTGCTGATGAGATAAATGGGGGAAATTAAACTTCCTAAACGTGGAAGTGCGTAAATTACGGTAACGTTGCTACAATTAATTAATTTCTGCCGTGGAAGAAATCGGAAAAGCAAGAAAAAAGAACCCACAAGAGTCAGTGAGCGGCAGGGAGTAACTAATGTCAGTTTCTCTTATTGGTAATGTCTTTATCCTCAGTTCCCTGGTACAATCTCTATTCAAAATAAGTGTAAAGTCTGTGTGAGGGGTTATATCCAAAATATATGGATAAACAGATATTATAAGTGGGCCGAGCCTGTGTTTTAAAAAGCTTTAGTTCTTAAGTAATCACAATAGGTTGTACAAGGCCAAGGCAAAACCTAAAGATATAGGGGCAGGCAAAGTAATGAACACATTAACTGGAACTAAAATGTTTTTTAAAGGGAAATCAAAGAGCCGACACATAGATAGGTTTCTGATCTTGTGGCTGCTGGAAGGAAGGAGGATCAGAACTAAATGTTTCACAGCAGGGGTTTGTTTAATTCTGTATCTGTGCCTCCTCTGCCAGAACAAAATGTAGGACACCACACACACCAGAAGGTGAGGAGCCCAGCCGCGGAGGTGCTGTGTGAATTATCTTAGCTCTAGTTAACCTCTTCCTGGTGGCTGTTGGGATATAATCAGATTACACAGAGTTAGCAGATAAATGACTTTGCTTCTAATTCCGTAACATAAAGACCAAAGATTAAATCCATGGCCACAAGGCTGCGTTACACATAAGGAGAATCATGTTCCAAAAAGGCAGCTCACCAGAGGAGACGTTAGAGAATGGAGAAAGGTAAACAAGGGGCAAAAGAACCCTTTACTTTCCATTGTGTTTTCATTTTTATCTGTTTAGTGTGCTGTGATTTCTACCTGCGCTCTTGGTTTTAAAGAGGTACTGCAAGTTGATTGTATACTGGAGTAATGTATAGATTTACGTAGGGTTATTGACGTTGTATTTAAGAGCTTTGAAGCCTAATAGAAATGTATCAAGCTTAAATATTAAATATTGTGTTATGATAAGAACTTTGCTTTCTAACAGTTTCTAGTGATGTTGTACAGTGTTCCGCCATTTATATTTCCTCTGATTTCTGCAGAGTTTCACAATGAACAAGTGTTCATCCAGAGCATCTGCATGTTTGTGCATTAGTAGTGATGTCATGGACTGGGTGTATCTCATAAACATGCTCATTGGCTATTGGCATTGTTGATGTCATGGACTGGGTGTATCTCATAAACATGCTCATTGGCTATTGGCATTGTTGATGTCATGGACTGGGTGTATCTCATAAACATGCTCATTGGCTATTGGCATTGGTGATGTCATTGACTGGGTGTATCTCATAAACATGCTCATTGGCTATTGGCATTGGTGATGTCATGGACTGGGTGTATCTCATAAACATGCTCATTGGCTATTGGCATTGGTGATGTCATTGACTGGGTGTATCTCATAAACATGCTCATTGGCTATTGGCATTGGTGATGTCATTGACTGGGTGTATTTCATAAACATGCTCATTGGCTATTGGCATTGGTGATGTCATGGACTGGGTGTTTCTCATAAATATGCGCTCTGGCTATTGGCATTGACATACAAGTGCTAGAAACACTGTAAATAACTCACCTGAGGCTGTTTAAGAACTTAAGGAATAAAGAGATTAAAATAACTATATATGCTAAGCAAAATTAATACTGTTTATGATAACTTTTAAAGGGGATCGCCACCCAAGCATAACGTATGCTTTTTGCAAAGTCTAACATAATTTCAAGCAAGTTTGCGATATACATCAGTTAAGAAACATGCAGCCTTTTCACGATTTTTAATGTAATAATATGGTTTGGAACAGTTCCCGCCCCCTGTTCCCCTGCTGATCTGGCTGACTACTTTGGCACTCAAATAAAATGTAACAGTAGTCGCCTGTCCTCAGCCTGCCTTCAGCCTGCATCCTCCCAATCCCACAATTCCCTGCACACATAATGTCACTAAGAAAAGGAAGCTGCCAGTGCAATGCATTGTGGGTTATGTAGTTCCTGCATGCTGTCTGTAAGCTGTGAAGAAATTGTTACCATTTGTAACATCAGTGTTTTAGTCCCTCCCCTACCAAGTTTTACAGCTGGATTTCAGCATATAAAATGGTATTTATTCCTACTTTTTGAAGGAACAGATTACAGTGATAGGTATATTGGGGGTTTCTATGCTGTGTGGGGCTCTTTAACACATTTTGGTTTAGAAGCCGGAGTTGCTGGGACAAGATGTTATGTATAATAACTTAAACTGGGGAATGGTACAGTAACTGTAATGCTAGAGTTGTACATATCTCCATTGCAGGTACGAACGCATGCATACCAAAAGGCCTTATGTTCTACAGACAAAGGAAAACTCTTGCCTAGATGATGACCTGGTTAACCTTGAAGTTCTGGATGAGGTAAGAATTGTTTTGCCTAATAATAATTATATATGATCCTTAAATAGATCTACTTGCTCTATACAGCTTATACAGTTTCAGTGCTCAAATCCCCCAGGAGCAGAAGATGTTGCTAAATCCACACTCCTTGCAGTCGAGGAGAAGCACTGATAATGGCTAACGTGGCCACAAAATGCCAGTTCTACAGTCTGGGGTTAAAGGGCTAATAATTAAAATCTGTTTATTCCTTAATGAGTTCTAGTTTATCCTGCGCAATCTAATAATAGTTTAGTAATTACAGGCTGAATGATACTTCTTTCCTACGCTTTGTTATTGTTCTTAATGATCTGAGGGGATAGTCATTGAGCTGCTTATATGGAACCTAAAGTTTTTCTGAAAGGTTCTGCTATTGTATTGTTCAGTGTCGGACTGAGGTGTCAGGGGCCCACCGGGGCCGCTACCTGGGAGCCCCCCACCCCAGTTGCAAGTTCCTGCTCCCCCCTCCAACCCACGCACCACATACCACACCCCCTCCGTGATTTGGGTGCAGTTCCTGGCAGGAGGAGCGGGAGTATAGGGCTGGATCAGAAGGGTCGCAGGGCCCACTAGGGTCAGGCTCCACTGGGTTTTTTTCCCGGTGTTCTGCCGGCCCAGTCTGACACTGATATTGTTCATGGAATGTTAACTCATTCCTCTTCTAAGATCAGCAAGTATTGAATTTATGGAAGTGCTTTATGTAGTATTTTCCCTAACCAGGGTCAGACTGTACCCAGACTTGATCCCTATGGCACTCCCCCAATGTCTGATCTCTTTCCCCCAATGCACTGTAGTGGAAAGGTATACATGCTCAAGGGAGGGGATTGGGCGTGCAGTGAGGGACCCTAAGGGGGGTGTGGGGGGCATGGTGAATGCCCCTTTTGGGGGGTGTGGGGGCCCCTGGGCCACCCTGTCCCTAACAGGCCCTATACTTGCACCTTTTACCTCCATGGCAACATGGAATAACCAGAACTCTGGAGTTACTGCCTGCTTCATTGAAGGAGGCAACTAGGGGGCACCCTAATGCTACCATATCACTAAGGTGCCTAAAATAATTTTTTTGCAAAGATTTAAGGGGGTTACAGCCATGCAATGTAGCCATTTAACTAATAAGCACCTTTGTTTTACCCAGACCAAGGTTTTTCACTCACACTAGAGTAAATATATGAACAAGCACCTAACCCAGTGCTTCCAGCTCACAATTTTATGAGAAAAAGTGAATTGTAATCCTGCCATAGGCATGCTGATTTTTTCTACACAAATTGAAGGAAATTAGATTTGTTTTCTTCACATGAAAGGAATAACAGATACCACAGATTGAAGGCAGTCAGAGTGATGGCTAAAATGTGCTTTGTTTCCAGTGCTTCAATGGATTTATAAATCTTAGATTCCGAGGGTGTCAAAGTGAATGCTGACGAAATATAATAATTACTGCAATATCAATACTTAGCTGGCAGATTGTCTTACATCTTTTTTTTCTTCTTTTAGGACACTATAATACATCAGTTACAGACCCGATATGCTGACTTGCAGATTTACACCTACGTTGGGGATATATTAATAGCTTTAAACCCCTTCCAGAATCTCAGCATTTACTCTCCGCAGGTAGGAGAACAAGATGATTTTTAATGCTAACCAAATCCCAGTATCTGATTGGGTATGGTGAAAGAATGGAAGGTTCATTCCCTTGTGGAAAATAGTTACACAGTAACATAGTTACATAGGGTTGAAAAAACCAGAATCCATCAAGTTCAACCCTTCCAAGTAAACCCAGCACTCACAACCTATAGTTACCAATCTATACACTCACATACATAAACTATATATACAAATATCAATACTAACTGTAGATATATGTATCACAATAGCCTTGGATACTATGCTTGTTCAAGAACTCATCCAGGCCCCTCTTATAGGCATTAACAGAATCTGCCATTACCACATCACTAGGAAGTGCATTCCCCAACCTCACTGCCCTCACCGTGAAAAACCACCTACGCTGCTTCAAATGGAAGCTCCGTTCCTCTAATCTAAAGGGGTGACCTCTGGTGCGTTGATTGCTTTTATGGGAAAACACAACACCCCCTATCTGCCTATAATCCCCTCTAATGTACTTGTACAGAGTAATCATTTCCCCCCCAAGCGCCTCTTTTCCAGAGCAAACAACCCCAACCCTGACAGTCTCACCTCATAGTTTTAATCTTCCATCCCCTTTACCAGTTTAGTTGCAGTCTCTGCACTCTCTCCAGCTCATTAATATCCTTCTTAAGGACTGGAGCCCAAAACTGCACTAAAAAAAAATAAAAGCCTCATGCAGTATAATGTGGAATATATTTACGGTGGAATTATCACGTATAGTCACTCTGCCCTGATAATTTTCTGCTAGTGGAGTTATTGATACTTGTAGCCCCTCCCTCCATTGCTGTTAAGGTGAGTGATATCCTTAGACAATTTGCATTTGGTCTTCATTTTTTTTATTTTGGTGTTTAAATTAGTTAGCTTAATGTTCTGCAGCTCTCCAGTTTGGAATTTCAGCAGCTATCTGGTTGCTAGGGTCCAAATTACCCTAGTAAGTAAGTAAAAAAAATTGTCACCTGCGGCTATTCTTTTGTCACGCGGCTATTCTTTTGACGCCCACAATTATTCTTTAGACGCCCGCAACTATTCTTTAGACGCCCGCAACTATTCTTTTTTGACACGCAACAATTTTTGGACCCATGGCGAATTTTTTCATCCATTTCGCGAAACAATCCGCCAATGGCCGCGAATCCATGCCCATCACTATTCAAGAACTATAAAAAGTAAACTGAAAGATGAAGACCATTTGAAAAGTTGCTAAGAATTGGCCATTCTATAACATACTAAAAATTAACTTGAAGGTAACTTGAAGGTGAACCACCCCTTTAAATTGCCGTAAAATGATGCTGAAGGAGGGTCATAAAAAATGTTGATGCATGTTTATTGCTGGCATTTCACTAAAAATCTTCACTTTCTTTCTCTTCAGTTTTCCAAGCTTTACCATGGAGTCAAGCGTGCCTCAAACCCTCCCCATATATTTGCCTCAGCAGATGCAGCGTACCAGGGCATGGTTACCTTCTGCAAAGATCAGGTAAAGCGGTGCCAAATATGCGCTTTCATGCATTCAGCATAATGTACTGTGAACAATGTTTAATGCATCATAATGTTTAATACCCCATTAGCTATCTTTTCTGTGTTATTGAAATAATATGGGCAAGATTCTACAATGTATTAAGTCACCATACAGACTTTTTACTGTGTTAAAAACTAATGAGGTGCTTGATCTTTTTGTGTGTGACTTTACAAACCGGTTCCCTAATAAAATCCCTGCAGGTTTGCAAGATTTCTGCTACAAGGAATTTGACTGCCTTAACCTAGTGAGCATTTTCTCATGCTAAGTACCCCATAGGCTGCCCCAGGGTGGCACTAGGTGCCAAAATGTCCCTGGTAACAGTACCCTGCTCACAGCTTAGTGCCAGGTTACTTGGACTTGAGGCAATAAAACCCTGGCATGAGGTGTAGAGCCCTAGCTAGTTAGTACAAGGCAGTCCTGTTTCTGAACAAGAAAGTGGCGGATATGCTGTACAGAATGCAGGCAGTGCTGTATCCCCAGGGTAGTCACAGGTCTGGCAGGTTTGGAGAGCAAACACCTACGGCTATTTTTTGAAAGTGTAGGGAAAGGCACAAAAGTGCATGACGGTTTGCAACCATTATTAGCACTTTTCTTCCTTGAACTTTGCAAATGAAGCCCACATATTACCTGCTACAGCTGCCCAAACCTCTTGGCCTGACTTACTAAGGTAGCTTAAAGGAATACTGCCATGGGAAAACATGTTTTTTTAAAAAATTCATCAGTTAATAGAGCTTCTGCAGCAGAATGCTGCATTGAAATCTGTTCTTTCAAAAACACAAAGATATTTATTTATATTTAATTTAGATATTTCACATGGGGCTAGCCATATTGTTAATTTTCCAGGATGCTACAGCCATGTTACCTGTGCTCTGATAAACTTCAGTCACACTTTACTGCTGCGCTGCAAGTTGGAGTGATATCCCCCTCCCAGCAGCCGATCAGCAGAACAATGGGAAGGGAGCAAGATAGCAGCTCCCAGTAGATATCAGAATAGCACTCAATAGTAAGAAATCCAAGTCTGGCTTGGGACTCCTCCGGTTACATGGGGAGTAGGAGAAACAATAGCTTACCTAAAAGCAGTTCTAATGTGTAGCGCTGGCTCCTTCTGAAAGCTCAGACTCAGGCACAATGCACTGAGATGGTGCCTACACACCAATATATTTCATTATAATGCCTTTTTAAGAATCATTATCATCCATTTCTCGTGCATAACTGAGAAGAGTCAGACTACGAAAAATAAACACTATTGGAAGTTTTGTTATTGTTTCTGTAGATGAATGCACTCAATTGCTTTGTGCTAATATTTGACACCTCATTATTTCTGCTGCTTGTCAGTGCATTATCATCAGCGGAGAGAGCGGTGCTGGGAAGACAGAAAGTGCCCATCTCATTGTCCAACATTTGACCTTCCTCGGAAAGGTACTTTTGCCCCATTGTGCCATAAAGACATGGAATGTGCAATCTGTTAGATTGGTTTTGTAACATCCTAAAATCAATTACCTCTACACAGATGCTTATATTCAGGGGATCTATTATCCACAACTCTTTTATCCAGAAACACTATAAAAACAGTGTTGTTTCCCATAATGCCATAAAAACACAGTTTTTTAGTTTTGCCTTCTTTGGCTTTTTCTTTGTAATAAGACAGTTGCTTTTACCTACAAGTATCAGTGAGAAGCCAACTAATCTTAACTGATCCTGACTAGCTCCACGAGTGGCCACACCCCTTTTAAATAATAATATTTATGAAATGTGCTTGGATTTAGTATAATAAAAGAAGGTACTATCACCTTCCTCTTGTTAAGCATCCCCAGGAGAAGCATGGTGAACATAATGGCGGGCCAAACAGCGAATGGGAGGAGTGTGAGGGGGGTGGTGACAGCAACAAAAGGGGCAAACTCTGGGTAGGCAGGCAGAAGTTGTACTGTATCGTACCTCCAAAAATTGCATCCTAGGCATTTTCCTTGTCTGCCTACTCCTAGTTCTGGTCCTTCTTGTAGCAACTATATGGATGTGCAAGGAGATATTGATGTGTGGGTTGACCAAACACCCAATGGACCTGTGGGTTGGTTATGGTTCAGGTTGAAATTTGAAGTGACCTGTGCAGGTTGGGGTTGAGTGCAGATCAGACTGGGGAAGTACATAAACTCACAGAAAGGGTACAGAGTGGGATGTTGTGGGTACAGGTTGGGTGCGGGTCCTACAATGACAACATTTAGATGATTAAGGTCAGCTGTAGGTTAAGCCTTTGCTTACCTGCACTATAGTGAGAGTGTTTGGACGCATGTATCTTTAATGAATAGGGTCAGTCAGCTGCTATTCACATTCATTTTAAGCACAACTGGACTTGGATGTGGATCTCTTGGGCTGATGGAATCCAGGGTCAGACTGGGGGGTGCAGGGCCCACCGGGGCTACTGATTCAGAGGCCCCTGCACTCCCCAATGGGCTCCCACAGCGGCCTTCACACCTCCCTGCAGGGGGCCCCCCACCCGTCCAACCCCCTTGCGAACACGCAAACAAGTGAAACTTACCTTCAGTGCGTCGGGGGAGGGAGACCGGTGGGGGGATTGGGTCTGGGCCGCCGGGGCCAACTGGGTTTTTTCCCAGTTTACTGGCAGACCAGTTCGACCCTCATGAAATCCTTCAGTTTTTGTGAATTCACTCGGGATCACAAACACAGCTGCTAGTGAGTTTAAGACAACTGTGGGAATCTATCAACCCAAGAGATACAAATCCAATACTGCTAATGTGAAGGAATGCTGTGGGTATTCTGCAGATTTAAGGTAGTGGCCTTACATCGGTTGCAGCATACTATCCATAAAATACTGGGACATTTTTGCCAAACCCCAATCAACCCTCATTTTGACATTGCACTGTAGCGGAAGTTTGGGTTCAATCTTTTTTGGTCTGTGAATTTGGGCTGTTCCATCTAAAGTGGAACAGAAGGGATGTATCCTGGGTGACAGTGGTTTTTACAACTCTCATTTTCTATACAACAATATATCAACTAGAAAGAAAATCTAAAAAATAGTCCTAGAAAGATGGTAGATGTTATAAACAGAAAATCACCCTCTGTTTAGAATCCACAACTTTACTTCCTATCTACTTTATAACACGTATTATGTTTTTTTAGCATAGTGTCAAATGCTGCTATATCTATGGCCTGCTGATATATATGTTTATTCTGTTAAGGCAAATAACAGAGCACTGAGAGAAAAGATTCTGCAAGTGAACCCACTGGTTGAAGCCTTTGGCAATGCATGTACAGTTATCAATGACAACTCCAGCCGCTTTGGGAAATACCTGGAAATGATGTTTACACCTACTGGAGCAGTGATGGGTGCAAAGATTTCAGAATATCTCTTGGAGAAATCAAGGGTCATCAAGCAAGCTGTGTAAGTCTAGTGTAGTGTAGTGTGTAGGCAGATACTGATGGTGGGAACATGGTAATGGATTCATTTACTGCCCAGTGCATGTAGCTCGCTGTGCTGGCACCATATACTAGATTGATGCTAGCCTTAAGTTCCTTCTAATAATCTATTGTGGAGGTCTATGATACCATATTCCAAGTATATATGTTATTTTCTGCTCAGTGACCACTAATCGTCAGCAGTATGTGCGGGAGAGTTTGCTTTGTAATGACTGATATATTCTCTTTTACGCAGAGGGGAGAAAAATTTCCATATTTTTTATTACATTTATGCTGGACTGCACCATCACAAAAAGCTGTCAGAATACAGACTGCCGGAAAAAAAGCCGCCTAGGTAAGAAGGGTCATTCTTGTCATTTAGTTTTAAAAAATGCTGTTTTTAATATTGTGTTAATTACAATTATTTTTTTAATTTTAAGCTATATCAACAATGAAACGGGGACAGTAATGCAGGATATTGTCAATAATGAATCGTATAGAAGGCAGTTTGCAGCAATTCAACATTGCTTCAGAATCATAGGATTCAGTAATGAGGTAAGTAATAGGTGTGGAACACAAGAGTCAGAGGGCAGTGGGCACACAAGAGCTGGATAGTAATTAGATAACAGCAGCTAGAGGAAAATGAGTTCATAACATTTGGAAAGTAAAGGATATACTAACATATAGAGGGCAATAAACTCAAGAGAGCTTGAAGGCCTTGAGTAGTATATGGGGGCATGGATTCAAGGGAGCTTGAGGGACACATTTTTCAACAAATGGTGGTCTTGCCCTTCATTTTGAACAGCTTGAAGGTAGTGAGTTCACAACTGCTGATTGGTCATGGGTTCCTATCAGTTCAAGATATAAGTTCAAGTGGAGGAGGACAGTGGGATTCCTGTAGATTATTGGCAGTTGCAGCATACTGTCCCTCACTGCACTGAATTTAAAATTGGGCATGGACATGGCATTGTTGTGGAATCTACACCCAGTTTTGATATATGAATTTTGGACTGTCCTATCTAGATTGGAACAGGGGGATGTATGCTGGTGGCAGTGGTTTTGATAACCCTCATGTACTATACAACAGGATATCAACTAGAAAGTCCATTTAGGACATAGCTGCATAGAAAACTTTCTTCTACTCTGAATAAACTAAGGTTGCCTGAATATTTCTGTCTGTGTTAGACTGCATTTTCTGCTAACAGTTTGCCTTCTGTTGAATACTGGAAATAGTTTATATGTTTCTGCGAATGTTACAGCTCTTTCATGTGTATGGCAGCCTTAATGTGCTCTGGAGTCTATGATAGAAAAGAATCACCCTTTCCCTGACATTTCAGAACATTCATTGCCAGCTTACAGGTTACTTTATCAGAAAAATGGTGAGAGTTGCCATTGTGCAGAACAATAACGCAAACAATACAGGACAAATAAAAGACATTACTGAGGGATATAAAACATGTGGGCCTTTATCTCCAGTTGGGTAGTCACCTACAACTCTCCGTACTCTCACAGGAGAGACAGAACATGAGTTCTTGCTAAGCTCCCCTACATTACTCATCTAGCCAATTACAACAAACATTACACTTCTGGAGCAGGGCTGGCCTTAGCTTTTTGGTTTAGAGAGAACAGTATCAGATGGGATCCTGGGGACAAAAATGCAAGTTCACCAGAAGTTAAATGTATCTTTTCAACCAAAATAATCTATTTTCAGATGCTTACTTTTTGGAATGATTTGCTTTTCTATTCTGCCTCTCTCAAATCTGGAATGTCCCTGTTGCTGCTAGGGGCAATAGCAATAGCAACAGGGCTTTGTAGCAGGGACAGCTGGGTTGTTGGGCATGTCCAACAATAAAAAATAGGCTATTAGACTTACATATTCCTATCTACACTTTTAAAAGGTCTTAACTTTGTTTTGAAGTTAACTCCTTTCCAACCTCAGAGCCACAAGTATTTTCTGTGTATCTTTAATTTTTGTTTCTTTAACAGGAAGTCCACTCAGTGTACAGAATTTTGGCTGGAATATTAAATACAGGAAATATTGAATTTACAGCTATTTCTTCTAAACATCAGATTGATAAAAGTGAGGTACCAAACGGAGAAGCCTTAGAAAATGGTAATTCTCAATGACACAAAAAAAACGATGTGTAGAAGTTGATGTGTTTTTAAGTTAGCTCTTCGCTGAAACTTAGATTGTAAGCTCCATTGGTACTGAGGTAAAAGGACATACATTGAATTGTTCTTAATCGGTAAGCACCAATTTTTGGATTCAGCCTGACCCCGAATCATTCATGAAAGATTCGGCCGAATACCTAAGTGAATCCAAATTTGCAAATTAGGATAAGGAAGGGTTAAAGAGAACCGCTCGGTGAAAAATTTTCAATTCCGTGTTTATTTCCTGTTATTTATATAGCACTGACACATTTCCACAGATCTTTACAGAAATTATACATCATTCACATCAGTCTCTGTCCCACATGAGTTTACAATCTAAGGTCCCTATCACACAACCTATAGGCAATTTATTTAGGAGCCGATTAACCTGTTTATATGTTTTTGGAGTGTGTGAGGAAACCAGAGTATGCGGAGGAAACCCACACAGACACAAGGAGAACATACAAACTGCTATATAACTATAGTAATATACTTGAGTGCATACTTACTCTTTATAATGTATTTGTTCTTTTGCAGCTGCCTCCCTTCTCAGCATTGGTTCAGAAGAACTCCAAGAAGCTCTCACCTCCCATTGTGTAGTAACTAGAGGCGAAACCATTATACGGACAAATACAGTGGACAAAGCGGCTGATGTCCGGGATGCAATGTCCAAAGCTCTGTATGGCAGACTTTTTAGCTGGATAGTTAATAGGATCAATACACTTCTGCAGCCAGACAAAAATATATGGCAAGTAGCAAATGTTGCACAATATTTGGGTATGAGACTGATGTGTTACCAGTAAGCGGGGGCAACCATGTCATGGGCTTATATGTCATTTTTTCCATAGACATAGCAAGCAACTCTCAAGGCGTAAAGAGGAAATAGATGTAAAATATAGCTTTTGTCCGTGAAAACAGGGTTGCTGTGATCAAGGCCCTACTGCTGCGTAGAACTGCAATGCTCCCTGCCTCTTTAGAAAGCCAGTGGCTGACCGAGCATGATAGGTAGCATATACAAGAACTGTATTCCATGTCCACCATACTAAAACCCCTGCCTTATATCTTTAAAGAGCCCAAAATAACATTTTTTGATAACTATTAACCTCAAATCACTAATGCTTCCTTTTAACAGTAGGATCTGTAAAAATGTTTGTTGGCAGGGGCCACAATACACTCCAATTTGTTGGCTCTTCCAGATTAATGATGACCCCTTACATATACCAGTGACGAACATAAGCCAAATATATTTTCCATTTGGAAGCCGTCATAAAGCCCCTGAGCCCAGAACCCTTGTTAGCAAAAAAAAAAAAGATTAACGTGGACAACCCCTGTTTGGTCAGCATTAGAGCAACTAGTCCAATCATCATCGTCAGTTTACTGTGCAAAGTTTTGGAATGAAACTTACTGTAGAACTTCTTTCCTTTGTCTTTCTATAAAGTAATGCAGAAAGTGGAATGAACGTTGGAATTCTAGATATTTTTGGATTTGAAAACTTCAAAAGGAACTCCTTCGAGCAGCTTTGCATTAACATTGCCAATGAACAGATCCAGTTTTATTTTAATCAGCATATATTTGCACTGGAACAGGTAGGTTAATTCCTTCCTATCAGAACTGCAAAGCCTATTCAAATATACATATCTGGTATTAGATAAATCACAGCAGGTGGAATGTACCTAAACTGGAACTGATTATAACTACGTTTTGCCCTACAAGTTGACTAATTTACGCCAGAACTGTATGATGATCTGTGCATTTGTGGCCCCTTAAATATCTAGCCAGTTGGAATTTAAGGTGATTCAGAGACATGTCTATTAAATACATGTTTATTTAAAATAAATAATAATAGCTCAGCACTGCTAGCTGGATTTTTTAGACATGTCCCTAATTTTCAAGTGATCTGCTCATCCCACTGGAAATACTAAATAAGTCAATGGCCCTCACAGCTAGATATGCTTTTAAATGCCAGACTGGAAAGCCGGAATGCAGTTAAGCAATGAAAACCAACGGAAAAATAAAAAGACCATTTGCAAATAGCATAGAATACTGTTATCTTTCCAAATGACCTTTAAGCTGAGGCGCTTTGTTTTTTCCTAAGCTCTAACTCCCAGCACCCTGGGCCCACATTGTCATGTTGCATTGGTTTATTGATCTTTTCTGCAAGAACAGGTCTTAACAATAATAATTTTTATTCTTTGTATTTTAAAAAGAAAATATTATTTAAATGTTACCCTTTTTATTCTATATCAGACCTCTTGCTAGCAGACAACTCACTGTCTTTCATGGATTAACCTTAAAAATGCAGAATGTATAACAATGGCAGCTGTGCAGCAGATCATATGAGCTAAGGCACCTTCTTATAATCTATTATTTTGTTTTTGAGCTTTTGCCAATAAAGGAACCTGCCCCATTACATGGTGCTTACACACAACCCAGGCTTGCCTGCATCAGACTCAGTGACACAGTGAGGGTCTTAGCTGCTGAGTTGCTCCTTCTTGCTGCTGAGTAGAAGTTAGATCCATTCTAAAAGCATAGCGTTTACGTCCAGAATAATGCACTGCTAATGCATACACTGTACATAGGCATAGTCAGGGCTATTAATGCCTGGGCATCAGGGCTGGCCAAATGCATTTGCCCTCCAGTAAAGAGGAAAAATAACTGCCAGCTGCATCTTCCCATGTGGTAGCCTTGTCTGTATTGTACTGATCTCTAGGAATCACTGGAGCAATAAATTGCAGCAGCCTGTAGAGCTGGAGGGCACCATGCTGTCTTTCAATTTTTTGTAGCTGGAAACCATGTCTCAGCATTTGAGTCTCTCTCTTACAGATGGAATACCAGAGTGAAGGAATCGACGCCGCCTTGGTGAAGTACGAGGACAACCGGCCACTCTTAGATACTTTTCTCCAAAAGCCAATGGGTCTTCTGTCCCTGCTCGATGAAGAGAGCAGATTTCCACAAGCAACTGACCAAACTTTAGTTGGTAGGAACATGTTTGCTAAAGTGTAAGAGGGCATGAAATGTAATGCAGAATATTACTGTGCTTATCTGTGTATTGGGAAAGAATACATAGAACTATTTCACTGTGTTAGTATGGCTGCTATGGGTACCCAATGGGGAGGCCTGTGAAATGAGTTTCCCCCTAGAAAACAGTTACAACAAAAACACCATTAACCCACATTTGTAATAAAAAGCACTAAGTTTGCCCAGGAGCAGTAACTAATAGCATCAAATAAGACGTTTGCTTTTAAACAGGTGACCAGAAAATGCTGCCTGATGATTGATTGCTATGGGTTACTGCTCCTGGACAAACCTAGTGTCTTTTATCACATAACCCCATAAGGAGAACATTCAGAGGTTAACACAGGCTTCTAGCAGTTTGGAACATTCTTGTTGTGTTATCGTTAAAATCCCATAGGATAGTGTGAATTGTGGACACAGATTGCCCCAAAAAGTAGTGATGCAATTCACCGATTCTATGAAAAAAGCACATATGTATCATAGCTTAGTGCCAGGCATCACACAGAATGGAGCTGAATGAGGCAATAAGTGTATTCCATAAACAGAAGAATAAATAGAAATGCATTTAGTTTGTTATTCTTGTTTCTATCTCCTGCTCTGGATAATGACAGAAATATGTTGTACAGTACTGTATTCTCCTGAGCGACTGACCTAATGATTGCTGAACAATATGGTAGCAAGCTGCAGTAAGTCCATTTAGCACCCGGCTCTCTTGCATGAGTGAGAATGGTAATTTGTTTTATCAAAAAAAAGAACTCAAGAAAAAAGAAAGAGGCATGGGAGGTCAGGGTATGCTTTATTAAGTAGATGTCTGGCAGCCTTTATTGTAAATATTGTCAAAGAACTGCATGTAGGCGTTCTAAGTGGCTACCAGAAAACAGTGGCTGTAGCCAAGTAATGTTATCGACGAAGATGGTAAAAGAGACAGAATTACCCAGATCAGGTGGGGCTCTCATTGGTTAAATCCATCATATTTATTCGGCTGTTGTTCCGAGGGGAGCTGGAGATTCTTTGAGCAAATGTTCCTTTTATAATACAACCTTGATGCTGCTAGACTAACGTATATGATTTCATGCATGGCAGTATGTTGGAGCATGCGATTATGGATTCGTAGTACAGCAAAACATGGTCAAAGTAGAGCAGCAGCAGTGCTTACATCCCCTTTAAAAGGCATGTAACCCTTTAAAACACACCAAGGTCAAAATTGATGGGAGTGCTATGCTAAGCAATTGGGCAATTTACATTCATTATATTTTTTCAGATGCCAGGATATTAGAGGGAATGTAGACTGTTAATATGAATGAATCAGTTTCCCACCATGATCCAGTTAAAAAACTTGTCTGATGTCTAATGTAAATAGCAAAAGTGCTTAGAAAAGCATTCCTGTGAATTTCATGTTCACTTATTTTAAAGGTTTACTTATCCTTTATGTTTTCCTTTCATACATCCTTTATAATAAATAACACAAGGAATATTTATTTTGCAGACAAATTTGAAGATAACCTGAGATGCAAATACTTTTGGAGGCCAAAGGGCGTTGAGCTTTGTTTTGGCATTCAGCACTATGCTGGGAAGGTAAAGTGTCTTTCTTTGCAAGGGGTACAAGGTTGGGCATGATATTGCAGTCACGGTCACCTCCTGCGGGTACAAAGCCACACCAACACTACAGGCGGTAAAGGGGAAGCCAACCTTTACATTCACTTTTTGTGTGTATAAAACTCCCTATTCTAGGCAACTTTTCAGTCAGTCTTCATTATTTCATTTCAATTAAGTAGTTGCAAGTGCTTTGTTGCTCAAGTGTTTAGTAGCTTTTAGTAGACAAGACATGTGCCTGCACTCTTGGGTCAGGTAATCTTCATTCAAAATGTGGTGCTCATTGCTTCTTACAGTGGGAATGTGTAACCAGTGTTCAACTGTGGTTTAACTCCATTTATCCACTGCCAGATATCAATTGGGGATTCTGGGACTTGTGTTTTCCCCCCGCCTTGGGCAGAAGGATAGTGTTTTGGACCAGTGGTCAACCTAACAATCTGGCCAAACTCAGTGAATCTGCCCTTTAAAGTATGTCTTATATTGGCATTGCAGGGTAAATCATTCCTATTACGGGGTGCTACAAATTGCCACTTGTGCTCGATTGCTTTGAGAAAAGCTTTTACAAAGGGAAAACTTCTCACTATTGTTTTGTCCAACGCACAATTTGAAAGTTGAAATAAGTTTTGAAAAATGCGGCAAATTTGTACGCAATTGTGAAATTCTGGAGAATCTCCAGTATCTATCATCTGTTGATCAGCCGCACATGTCCTGTGCAATGCTTTTCACATTGAGTTTCCTTTTCTTCTCTGTCCCATAAGGTTCTGTACAACGTTTGTGGGTTTCTGGAGAAGAACAGAGACACGCTCCCAGCTGACATCGTAGTTGTGCTGAGAACATCAGAAAACAAACTCCTCCAGCAGCTGTTCTCGAGCCCATTGACCAAAACAGGTACTTGCTTCAATGGCTTCCTGGCGATGAGTTGTACAGCGGCGCATTCAGACATGCAAACACAATCAGCTTTACCCAGCAGGATGCAGCAGCTGCCTAATATTCTGTTATGGGCTCACAGTTGCAAGATGGGGCTTTACTCCCCGCAGTGCTGAACTATTAACTGGTACTTCCATGTCTCTGAAACCCTCTCTTATACTTCATTGGCTAGGTAGGCTGCCCCAAGGATCACAGTGCATGGAAGCACTTTGCATATATATGAGGATATTAAGATACTTGGTTGGAAACAATCTTGTTAGGAAAATTGCCATCAGTTTGGCATAATGCAGTTTCACTTATTAATTCATAACTCGTAACATTCGTAACAATCATTCATTTGTAACAATCAAAGTTTTCATTATTTCAGTATTGCTATAATTTGCTAGGTGGTGATTGGTTCTTACCCCACCAGAAGTGGAATGAGTACCAGGGGGAGTGGGGTGGTCCCTGATGGGGCCTACTGGGGATACTGTGGCATTATCTAATAGGTGGGGAGGATAGCAAGTACAGGGGTGGGCATGGGTGTTGGGGGAAAGGCAAATGCAAACTTTACACCCAGGGGGCTATAGTTACATTACTGAACACCAGAGATAATCCTTCTACCTGTTAGTTAATTCCTCCTTTCATTACAGTCATATATCAAATCTATTCCCCCATATTTGCTGGACGTCTTGTGGATTTATCCCCTCTTTCCCCACTATCCTGCATAGGATTGCCATCTTTTCTTTCTTTACAATTCAGTCAGGGGGCAGGGCCAGTGACATCAGAGGCGGGGCAGGTGATCTTTGGGGCGGGTCAGTTATGTATAGGGACAGTCAATGATGTTTGTGGGAGGGGCTTTGATGCGGCAGCCTGTGATTAGACAAATAGCTTGTCAATTAGGGGACAGGATATCACCCACTGTAATTTCCCTTGAAACGTAACTTACCTGCTTAATTAATAATGCCTAGAATCATTACTCAAGGTCCTCTAAAATCCAAAACAGTGGAGCAGAGAAAAAAAGCAAGGGGGTGACAGAACAGGGACAAGGACATGACAAGTGTGTCCAATATGCCCCTGGATCACTTTGAATCTCGGCTGGCATTTCTGAATTAGCCATAACTATATTTCCAGCGTACCTAATTAATAGCAAAGCATTTCTCCATTCAGCAAGTTTCACATTTTGAGAAAATACTGAACTTTATAATTCCTTAGACATTGCATAATGCCAGAATAATTCCCATGCAGTCAGTAGCGTGTCTGGGCTGACATTCAAAATAGCTCCAGGCCAGTCTGAGGCTGCCCAGAAGCAAAAGGCATTGTCCTGATCTCCCCAGAACCTTACTATTATATGCCCCCCACACCACCCCTACAATCGCCCCATATCAGCGAGGAGAAGAAATGCAGAGGCTCCCTCTTCCCTTTTTCTAATATCCTTTTTACAATGGCAGCCATGTTTCTTCATTTGGCAGACCCGACACTTTCTGTTCATCCCTTGTGAAGGGCAGTTTGCGAAGGCAATGCCAATTATATAAAGAATCGGAGAGAGCCCAGCCAGTAATAGCAAATTCTGCCAACCAAATGGCCCTTCAGTTCTTTGTCAATGAATAGTAAATATCAGTTTATGGCTACAAACACTAATATTAAAAGAAGTAAATTTGTGTTTGGTCCTTGAGTCTATTCCCCCTTCAGATATCACATACAGCAGTGGGAGATATATATTATTCATGTGTATAATTCTACTACAAATGGATCTGGCAGTATTAACCCTGATTTTGCCAAAAGCCTTTCCATTATGTGTTTCAGAAAACATATTCTGCTTGGTTAAATAGCATGATCCCTAATGGTCTATTTTAGTGATGTCCAACTGGCGGCCTATGGGCCACATACAGCCTGAGGCCCCCCTCTATGTGGCCCCCCTATCTGTCTGGCTGCTGTGACTGCTTACCTTTGTGTAAGCATTAAGCCCTTGAATTGTTTATACCTGTTAGGCCCTCCATTGTTCATCTATGTTGCCTATGTGTGCCATACTCTGCCTGCCCTATGCTGCCTGTGTGCCATACTCTGCCTGCCCTATGCTCCCTGTGTGTGCCATACTCTGCCTGCCCTATGCTCCCTGTGTGTGCCATACTCTTCCTCCCCTATGCTCCCTGTGTGTGCCATACTCTGTCTGCCCTATGCTCCTTGTGTGTGCCGTACTCTGCCTGCCCTATGCTGCCTGTATGTGCAGTGTCGGACTGGGGTGCCAAGGGCCCACCAGAAAACCTTAGACTCACTCTGACTGACACCACTGTGTCACCACTGACACCTGGGCCCACCGGGAGTTTTCCTGGTATCCTGGTGGGCCAGTCCGACACTGTGTATGTGCCATACTCTGCCTGCCCTACACTGCCTGAGTGCCATACTCTGCTTGGCCTATGTTATCTGTGCGAGGTGAACCTGGCGGGGGGGTTTGTTCTGGGATTCCGGCCCTTGATACCACAGAAGTTGGACAGCATTGGTCTATTTTGTCTTGGAAGATTTTGTTTGCTTAAACTCTTTTGTCTGTAGATGGCACTATTGGGCTCCTGGCTATTTCTTGTAGAAAATATATTGCAGCATCAAGATTTATCTGTCTGTGCCTGCGTAAGATCAGATAGAGGGATTTATTGTTGCCAAGATGATAAAGATGCATTTAGTGTTTAATAAACTAGATGGACTTTTCCCCTAGAGATACGGCCACCAAGCTGGACACTATAATCACTCACCCACATCTTCCAAACATTTCTGTCGTGGCTGTAGCAGAACTTTAGTTGTGTGCAAGAGAAGTCACTGCTTTTTATACTCACTTTGTAGTTTTCCCTGATATTGGGTGCCTTGGGCATAGCCGGGGGTGCTGTGGCCCAAATCTGAATTGTAATTGTAAGGGATGCACAAACTTTGAATCCAGCTATTGTCAAACTACAGCTCCCAGAATTCCACCAACAGACGTCAACAAAAGCTGCAGGGCTGCAGGTTAGAAATTAATTCTGTATATAACTGCATAGCTATAGCAGACAGGGGACAATGAAAATAGGGGGTTTAACCCTCAATGTGCCAGCCTAAGGTAAGCATTGGTTTACTATGCTCTACACTGCACTGGATTGGCCCCTTCTATTATAAGCCATGAAAGGCATAAAAGTAACTAGATGTTGCTGGGCCCCACAGCAAATTCAATTTAGGGCCCAAGTTGACCTATTCTACCAAGATATATTGAAGCTGCTCATTATCTAGGGCCTTACAGTGGTGCCCTCTACACTCCTGCCAGCGCAGGGCCTGTTTCCTCTGGGTACAGACAGTAGTGCATAATGAGGCATCAGAAATTTTTTAAGCGTAAAATAAATTATGTATCTCACCCCCAGAATATATAGAAATACACTGAAAGTACTGAATCATTAAGTGCCACTGGGTCCCCTATTCCTCCTGCCCCCCCCCCCCCCCCCCCAGCAGTGTCCGGGGCTGCTTGTTCTGTGGCTACAAGCCTGATTAAAACAAATGCAATATCCAATTTCCCTGGAGGTAGGAAAACATGCCTAACAGCTATTTACAGACAGGACAAGCACAGGTAGCTCTAAATATAAGAAAGGCCGAAGTGCAAATATCAGCCTCTCACCTAACCCCCGGGCCTATTCATCCACCTGCTCCTACTAGGGCATAGCATACCTCCCAACATTTGAAAAATGAAAAGAGGGACAAAAAGACCTTTTTGACCACGCCCACTTTGGGGCCACGCCCCAATTGCCACACCCCATTTTTAAAATAGTTAAAATAGTGCCCACGATGGCCCAATAGACAGCACCCCATAGAAAGTACCCTCCATACACAATGCCCCCATACACATTGCCCCCATACACAGTGCCCCCATACACAGTAGCCCTCCTTACACAGTGCCCCCCATACACAGTGCCCCCCCATACACAGCGCCCCCATACACAGTGCCCCCATACACAGTAGCCCTCCTTACACAGTGCCCCCCCATACAGTGCCCCGAATACACAGTAGCCCTCCTTACACAGTGTCCCCCCTACAGTGCCCCCATACACAGTGCCCCCCCATACACAGTGCCCCCCATACACAGTGCCCCCCATACACAGTGCCCCCCCATACACAGTGCCCCCCATACACAGTAGCCCTCCTTACACAGTGCCCCCCATACACAGTAGCCCTTCATACACAGTGCCCCCCCATACACAGTAGCCCTCCTTACACAGTGCCCCCCATACACAGTAGCCCTTCATACACAGTGCCCCCCCCATACACAGTGCCCCCCCCATACACAGTAGCCCTCCTTACACAGTGTCCCCCCATACACAGTAGCCCTTCATACACAGTGCCCCCCATACACAGTGCCCCCCCCCATACACAGTGCCCCCCCATACACAGTAGCCCTCCTTACACAGTGTCCCCCCATACACAGAGCCCCCCATACACAGAGCCCCCCCATACACAGAGCCCCCCATACACAGTGCCCCCATACAGTGCCCCCCATACACAGTACCCCCCCAATTGCCCCCATAGTGAGTACCTCATACAAAGCGGCCCCCATTGCGGCCCCCATAGACTTCTTGGGCTCCTGCTCCTTACTCGGCTCCTCGTAAGGCGGCGACAGGTCCTTTTATAAGGTTGCGCCCGTGCGTACGTGTGACGTCACACGTACGCACGGACGCAACCTTATAAAAGGACCTGTCGCCGCCGTGCGAGGAGCCGAATAAGGAGCGGGAGCCCATATATTTATTTTTATTTGTTTTGTTTAATCATGCATTGATTGGCCCAAAGCAAACTACAAACCACAACACTGCAAAGTCAGCAGGACAACTAACTGCATAAATCACTGGAACTCATTTTCATTGAATACCAAAATAAATTTATAGTGCATTTGTTTGTTTGGTTGTTTGTTTATGCCAATTTAACATTTTTTTTTTAATCTAAAGATCAATGGTATCAGTTTATTAGAATGGCTCCAGCCTCCGGGGCAGTGAGTTTCAGTTCTGCCCCTCCCTTCCCTAAACTAATAACTGGGGGAGAAATGAGCTGCCCCCCGGTGCTGGTTCAGTAGCACTCTCTCCAGTAGAAGGGGAGGCTAGCCTCTGTGGGAAGTACTGTACAGGTATGGGATCCGTTATCCTGAAATCTGTTATCCAGAAAGCTCAGATTGATGGGAAGGCCATCAATACAGTTCTATTTTAAGCAAATAATTCTAATATTTTGAAATGATTTCCTTTTTGTACTTGATGGTTACTGAATTACAGGAGTCCATATTGGTGGAAAACAACCCTATTGGGTATTATCATATTAAGTATGGTGATCCAAATTATGGAGAGATCCCTTATGCAGAATACCTCCAGGTTTAGCATTCTGGATAATAGATCCTATATACCTGTATAAGGTCTCAGCTAATATAAAGCAGCAAGGACTATGCATGCTACTGCCAACAAGGCTCATAGGAGTTATTAGTGCAGCAACATCTTGAGTGTAGAAAAAATCGTATTAGTCACGATAATATCGTATTGGCGATCCGAAAGTCCCGAAATTTTCATACCGAACAATTGTAAACAGCGGTAAAACCTTTGCGATTTTTTCGTGCAAACGTCCGAAAAAGTCGTGCGCCGTACGAAAAAGTCGTGCGGACGCCCGAAAAAATCGGCGAAAATACGCTCGGATCGTTCGCACGAACGCTCGTGCGTTCATGCTTTTGTAAATGTGCCCCTTAGTGTATGTGTATCTTATAGTATCATTCCATTATGTATTTCACTTTATGAAAAGCTCATTAACCGCACACAGATGCGCTGTGTGAGCGACTAGTGAAATCATTCTGCTTTGTTTATATCCATGATGGATAGCCCATGGCCCCGGGAAAATATTGCTGAGATTCCATAAGCAAAAAAAAAAGCTTCATGAGTTCTCAGGTATGAGAGCATCTGGCAATTAACCTGAGCTATTATTGCATCTGTCAGAGACAGAATTATGTACGGCAGCTGCTAGCATCTTGTATATATAGAAAAGAAGGAGAAATTGCTGCTGTGCACTCAATAATACCATCACTGTACAGTAACAAGTGTGTGTGCATTGAGGACTTTTACTGATGCCAACATTCTTGTAAATGCTCACATCCTGATAAATGTTATTGTTTATTATATCATGGAGATGATAACTCCATTGTTCTATGATTCCTTTCAGTCTGAGTAGCTTATAGGGCTGGCACCTTTTTTTACTGTTATACCAGACTTATGGTCAAGGGAGTAGGCGGGGCATCACAAGGGGTGGGGAAATGGGTGGAGTGGGTGGGGAAGGAATTGGGTGGAGTGGGTGGGGAAATGAGTGGAGTGGGTGGGGAAATGGGCGGAGTGGGTAGGGAAAAGGGGCGGAGTGGGTGGGGATATGGGCGGAGTGGGTGGGGATATGGGCGGAGTGGGTGGGGAAATGAGCGGAGTGGGTGGGGATATGGGCGGAGTGGGTGGGGATGTGGGCGGAGTGTGTGGGAAGGGAATTGGGAGGAGTGGGTGGAAATGGACAGAGTATACGCGAGTCTGGCATTATAAGGGGTAATTAGCCAGAAGAGAGGATCAGGGAAGGGATGGATTTGTAGGGTATTACAAATTTACTTTACTTATTGATAGTAAATTTGTAATTCCTGCCCTGGCCTTACCAGCTGGGTGGTAACCAACTAGCTTATGGGTTGTAGGTGAATATAAACAATGCAGTCTTTAGGCTAGTGCTGCCACACTGCGTCTAAGTGCAGGCTGGAAAACAGCCCCATCCACGCGTGCGCGTCTCTGCACATGGAGCTCCTAAATGTAGTTTGTGTGCCTGCACCCAGGACGACACAGTGCCAGTCAGTGCAGAGACATACACAAGCAGATATGAACAAAGGGGCTGATTAGGGTCATGGAACATAAGGAGATAGTTCCAACCAGCAATTTACATTATTGCAGGTGGAAAAGCAGATAGCAAAGATTTATCACAGGGCAATTAATCTCCTCGTGAATCTCCTCATGCCCTGGGCAGTGGCATAAACTGAAATTAGCGGTCAGTTTATGATATGGCAACTGTTAGGCTAATGGCACACAGGGCTGGGGATTGGAGTTGTACAAATACAGGTGTGACTGTGCCACAGACGGTCACTATTTAGTGGGCCAGTGGGGGGCTGTTTGGGCCTCTGTGTACTTTATATGCCTGGACCTGGCCCCTTGTCTTAGTGGTTTACCGAAGGATCCTGCATAGACTTCTGTTCCTAGAAATCTCACCTCCCCGTCCTGATCCACATAGTTTTTACTTTAAGGGCAACTCCACCCAAAGACAACTTAAGCTTTTTGAAAAGTAATCATAATTGCAAGTGACTTAACATAATCGCCAAGCACATCAATTTAAAAATATGCAGCCATTTTATGATTTTTAATGTAATAATATGGTTTGGAACAGTTCCCTAAGCTCCAGCCCTGCTGATCTCGCTGACTACTTTGAGACTCACAATGTAACAGTTATCGACTGCCTTCACCCTGCATCCTCCTAATCCCACAATTCCCTGCACACATGATGCCAGTGTGCATCGATAAGGAAAGGAACATCACAGTGCAATGCATTGTGGGGTATTTAGTTCCTGCATGCTGTCTGTAAGAGAAGACAAAAGTTGTTACAATTTGTAACATCATTATTTTAGTCCCTTCTCTCCTGCCAGGCTTTTAAATGATGCAGAAGAAGAATTGTTTTGCAGCTTGATTTCAGCATATAAAAATGGTATTTATTTATAGTTTTGGATGGAACAGATTACAGTGATAGCTATATTAGGGGTTTCTTTGGTGTGTCAGGCTCTGTAAGAAATGTTGGTTCTAAAGCCAGAGTTCCCGTTTAATAAAAGTTGCTTATCTGCTGTATAACAGAAAGAAAATGAAGAGATTGGCAGCTCTCCCATCTTTGCCACATCACTTCAGAAAATGAGGTGGTTGCTAAGACTTTTGCACATATACAGTGCTGATTTATCAAAGATCACTTTGGGGAATCGTAAAGGATTAAACTCTTTTTTGGAGTTTGCCTGAAATTTGCCAGGAGAGATTTATCTAATTAGATACCTGTATCAATTTGGCAGAATGTGTTCAGTTTCATTATGCATCTGAATGCCAGTCTTTTCTATGGGAAAAGAATAAATCATCCCAATGCAGAATATAGAGACATGTCTATGAAGATTCTCATTCATCCAGTGTGATCCAGTCACAATGGTACCGGTATAGGATCCCTTATCCGGAAACCCGTTATCCAGAAAGCTCCGAATTACGGAAAGCCCGTCTCCCATAGACTCCATTTTAATCAAATCATTCAGAATTTTAAAACTGATTTCCCTTTTCTCTGTAGAAATAAAACAGTACCTTGTAATTGATCCCAACTAAGATATAATGAATCCTTATTGGATGCAAAACAATCCTATTGTGTTTAATTACTGTTTTATTGATTTTTTAGTAGACTTAAGGTATGGAGTTCCAAATTACAGAAAAAACCCTTATCCGGAATACCCTTGGTCCCGAGCATTCTGGATAATGGGTCCTATACCCATGAAACTCAGGCAGCTGTTAATGAGGCAGCTGTTAATGAGTACATGACTTGAAGTGTGAATTATTGTGAAAAATAAAGAATTACGCACAGAAAACAGAGAGTTTAGGAATAATTGAGGCTAATTTGTAACATTGGTGCTAAATTGCACCAGTGCCATTAACCATAGCAAATCTTTGCTTTCAATTTCTGGCTTATAGTAGAACTGATAGGCTGCTGAGCTGATTTGTTGCAGTGGGTTAATGCACTAATACAGTATATATAGCACCTAGGTTAGTAAGTGAGGCCAGTTCTGCTCCCATGTTTAACTATATATCCCTGAATGTGACTGCTCATTCCTCAATGTTCCTCTTCCCTTGTCTAAAAACAAGCCGTGCAAATGAAAAAGAAATGTACCTCAATATATTTTGGTTCAGTCTGACAGAACTCTTAGCAGTGGCAGCGTTCCAGGAGGTTTGGCTGGGCTAGGAGATACTTAAAGTAAAACTGTAAATCCATGTTTTTTTTTTTACTGATCCTGCATTAAATTACGTCGTAAACTTGTAAAAGTACAATACAAACTGACCTGCAGCCAAGTAGTTTAAAAAGTAAGAAGAATGATGTTGTAATTCTGCAGGAACATCCCACAGAAAGGAGGGACATTATCCCCCTCTTTTTAACGTTGGTTCAATGAAGAAGGCTTGTGCTGAACTATAATACATTAGTCTATTGCTTTAATTACAAACAATATTGATGGTTTTTTGTTATTTCTTGCACTAAACAGGGTAAAATTTGGAAGTGAAACTAAAGCCACTTTCTACTTCCTGATTCCAAAGAACAAAGTCAAACAAACCAGCAGCCCACTGAGAAGCCTCTGTATAAACAATCCCCTCCCTTACACCCATTCGCAGCCTGTTATCTTTTTAGATAAAAAGCAGCTACTGGTTTGTTTGACTTTGCTTATTGGGATCAGAAACCATAAATATTTCCTCATTAAAAGAATAGGCCACTAATAGTATGTTCAGCACAAGCCCTTTTCATTAAACCAGTGTTGAAAAAGTGGGTATACTGACCCTTTAATGTTTGTAGCTGTGTAGGCTTACGAGAGTCTTTCACACTTTCTAACTGCCCCTGCCTTGGCTTTTTGAAAATAATGAGTGCCCCCAGGACAAATGCCTAAGGATAATGCTACACGAGGCTGATTCTCGCCCTGCACTTATCCGTTGGTCCATGGAGCGGGTTTCAGCACTAAAACACACAAGTATGCATTTAGGTGCCAAAATCCGCTTTGTGTGCCTGCTCCTGTGCCAACACAATGGGTCCAGGTGCTGGCACAGGGAAAGGCTGATGCCAATGTAAGGGCTATTTATCGCCTGCGTTTATCTGCGCAGGCCAAATATCAGCCCCATCTGGCATTAGCTTAAACACAGAGAAACCTTTGCTCTAATGTGAATTAAAGGGGTCTTGATCAAAAACTCATTGTTGACAAATAGACCATGCAGTAAAATGCATTTCCTAACAAATTCTGACTCAATATTCATATAAAATGGCATAGGCTTTACTGCATTTCTTTTACTTGCTTTTTATATTATGGTACATTTGTTTATTTTTGTTTTCGTTCCTCCTGTTCTTTGCTAATAATTATGCTTCACTATGGACAATTTCTGTAGCACGTTTGGTGCTTTCCTTACATCAGTGGGAGGTAATAGGCCTCTCTGTTGCTTCTCCATCTGCAACATCTTTGAACCGAGTAGCACAAGGAAAGCAGCGGTTTAGCCAACACTGCTACTCTTTATTGCTATTCTTTATTGCTTCCAGTCAAAAATATAAGTACTTGTGCATAAAGAACTTTAACTGTAGTAACTCTATTATAATTCAGGGTCAGACTGGGCCAGCAGGACATTGGCAAAATGCCAGTGGGCCCTGCTGACCCAGGCCCAATCCCTTCCAGCAACTTAGAGCCACCACCCTAACTCCCTAAGAATGTGACGCAGTGTGTTTGCATCAGGGGGTGGAGAAGATGCACCTGCGTGCTGAGGAGTCTGTAACTGGGATGGGGGGGGGCCCCGAGGTGGCAGCCCTAGTGAGCCCCGGATACCCCAGTCTGACATTGTCATTATTATTTTTAGTAGTATTAATAATAATAATGTATTTTATAAAGCACCAACACATTCTGCAGCACTGTACAATAAAAGGATATACTGTATATACACTGAGAATACAAAAGAAAAACAATAACTACAGAAGAGGAAAGGAGGGCCATGCCGAAAAGATCTTACAGTATAAAAAGGACAAGGTAATCCCATCAATACAGTATGTCAGAAGGGTTCTGTTGCTTACATTTATACCACTGTCCAACTGAGAGATCTCAATGGAATTCAGTAGAGGAATCAGTAGGAGAAACCTCTAAGATTTAACCATATGGCATATATATATATATATATATATATATATTCTCCTTCAGAAAGCACTCACGGTGTTTGCAAAAAAAAAAAGCAAGTATTTATTTACACAAAAATGTCTACGCGTTTCGATCCATATAGGATCGTCATCAGGACCAGTCCTGATGACGATCCTATATGGATCGAAACGCGTAGACATTTTTGTGTAAATAAATACTTGCTTTTTTTTTTTTGCAAACACCGTGAGTGCTTTCTGAAGGAGAATATGTCTATTTATGGTTAGCACCCGGTTCTTATTCGCTATTGTGGTGAGTGCCGATTTTGGGACTGTATATATATATATATATATATATATATATATATATATATATATATATATATATATATATATATATATATAAAGGAAAGGAAGTACCCCTCTAATGCAGTACAAAACTAGTGACTGAAGAATTCAGCAACTCTGCCCTTTTGTGCTGCCGTTATTGAGCAATGTTACCATGTAAATGTGCATCTGTTGGCTGTGTAAGTGCAGCGAGGTGCCAGACGGTCCCCCAGCAGAAACTGTTCCCTGAAAATCCTTTTCTTTCTGCTCTAGTTACAGACTCCTGAAACAGCTTCCCTTGCACTTCCTCGCTCACGGCTGCTTGTCTCCCCAAACACCCCGGGAAGGAGTAAAATCATTTTACAACGGGGTGTCGCACACGGCCAGCTATGAATGTGCTCTGTAGGCAGAAATCTTCTATAAGATATATAGAGCGTGTCCAAAGAGCCAGCCTTATGTCTTATGGTTTAGATGGCGCATTTCTATAGTATTCTTTTGTATAGCTCTTACTGAATGTTTATCCTATAGAAGGAAATAATGAAGCTCAAGTACGCTGAAACCTCTGCAATGATATAATTGCACTTATAATAACTCCATCGGTTGTTTCTTTAAGTAGTAGCATTATCTCTAAATCTGTTGCTAAATATGTATTAGCTTTAGGCAAATACATACTGTATATATCCACCACATTATGTTAAAGGAGTGGTACACCTTTAAGTTAATGTTTAGTATGTTATAGAATGTCCTATTCCTAGTAACTTTGCAATTGGTTTTCATTTCTTATTTTTTAATTTTTTGACTTATTCTTCTAACTCTTTCCAGCTTGTAAGTCTGGGTCACTGCCCCCAGCAGCCAAAAACGATTGCTTTACGAGGCTACAATTTTATTGTTGTTATTTGTTATTACTTACCCTCCTATGCAGGCCCAGTCTATTCATATTCCATCTCTCATTCAAACAACTGTCTGGTTGCTAGGGTAAATAAGACCATAGCTACCAAATAGCTAGGTATTCACCAAACTGGAGAAATGCTAAACAAATGCTACCAGATAGTCTGGTCTCCACCAAACTAGAGATATGCCGAGACAACTGAAAAACCATAAAATAATGAAAAATGAAGACCAGTTACAAATTGTCTCACAATATGAATGTCAATATCATACTAAAATTTTCAAAGGTAAACTACCCATGTAAAGGGGCCTATTCATTAGACTTGCAGTAATAATTGTATAATCCTTGTGTACAGCTTTGCTGTAAATGCTCAGCAGCAGATCCAGTCTTTGTCCGGCTGCTTGGGCAGCATGGTGGCACAGTGGGTTAGCATTGCTGCCTTGCAGAGGTGTGCTTGGTGTGCTCGCTGTGCTAGCTTCTATCTGCAGGGAGTCTGTATGTTCTACCCATGTCTAAGCACTTTGGTTTCCTTCCACACTACAAAAACATACAAGCAGGTTAATTGGCTCTCGATAAAACTAACCATAGTGTTTGTGAATGTAACCTTAGAGTTTATGCTCTGCTGAGGGAAGGCACTGATAAGAATAATTTATATCTATGTTAAGTGCTGGAGGATATGTTGGAACTATATTGGAATATTACAAATTCCCATAAAAATTATTTGTTTCTCAAAGATATATGCAGTGGTGGGGACTCCTGCCTCTCTGGGGTGCCTAATGCCCCTAGTGGAAAAATGAACCACAGAAATCAGTTCTATGGTGGGGACTCGTCTCCACAAGACACAAGGTGATATGTCTTGAGCTTAGAATATTACTGTATATACTCGAGTATAAGCCTAGTTTTTCAGCACCCAAAATGTCGGCTTATACTCGAGTCGGGTGCCATGGGTCCCTCTAGACTAGCACCCCCTCTCTCCTTTGTGTGCAAATTAGGCCACCTGCAACCAGACCCTCCAGTGCCCTGGCCTAGGCTCCCACTAGCAATACTTATTTGCCCTTACATCCCTCCGGGACTGGGTCTGCTGCCAGTTTGCCAATGTGCAATGAGCATGGGGTAGTACTCATATTGTTTTTGTTGACCCTCTTCTCCGCTTACAGAGCTAATTTACTGTTTTTCTTTGAAATAAATATTGAAAAACATATACCCCACTGATGCCTCAATTAATGTAATTTTATAGGTATTTATTTTGATTATTAAAACTTAGCAGTATCTGCTGCATTTCCCACCCTGGGCTTATACTCGAGTCAAGAAGTTTTTCCAGTTTTCTTAGGTAAAATTAGGTACCTCGGCTTATATTCGGATCGGCTTATACTCGAGTATATACGGTATATTGCAGATTTACTATTTTACAGCCAAAGACCACCCCCTCACATGTCTTGATGGCCTGTTACACCTGCCTCCTGTTTTCTCATTCATTTGATGCTGCAAAGAACACATAGCTGAGATTAGTTGGTATCAAATGTTCCTATGTCTTGACCTCTGCTGAGAGCCAGATCTATGAGACAAACACAGAGTTGCTTACAGTCCGTTATTTAAGTTAGGTGTCCATTACACTTAAAGTCAACACAGCTTAAAGGAACAGTAACACCAAAAAATGAAAGTGTATAAAAGTAACTAAAATATAATGTACTGCTGCCCTGCACTGGTAAAAGTTGTGTGTTTACTTCAGAAAGTCTACTATAATTTATATAAATAAGCTGCTATGTAGCCATGGAGGCAGCCATTCAAAGGAGAAAAGGCACAGGCACATAGCAGATAACAAATAAAACACTATTGTTTTCTACAGAACTTATCTGTTATCTGCTATGTAACCTGTGCCTTTTCTCATTTTTTCCAGCTTGAATGGCTGCCCCCGTGGCTACACAGCAGATTATTATATAAATTATAGTAGTGTTACTGTAGCAAACACACCAGTTTTACCAGTGCAGAGCTACAGTGCATTATATTTTTATTACTTTAAAGCTCTTTCATTTTTTGGTGTTACTGTTCCTTTAATGAAAATGGTCATGAATTACTTTTCCAGATGGCAGTCAGATCCTGACAAGCTACCCAGCTCCCTGTCTGTCTTGTGTCCTAGTGGCAGATGGAAAATGGTTAATGTGCCAAATGGTACCCAGTTGCATGGCCACTGCTGTCTGATTGGAACTGGTTCCAGTCACTTGTGTGGGTTCTATCATGGTCCCAACCATCTAATCAGATTAAATACAACATATTTTTGCTTGCTTCTGACTGTTAGATAGGAGCCTTCTCACTTAAAGGCCTCCTTATATAGTGGGTCGCATTTATCTACAGAAGCATCTCTATCCCCTAGGGAGGCAGTTGGGGACTTCTCCCCTAAGCTCTTGTATTGGTTGCTTTTCCTTTATCAGTTCCTTTAGTATATTCCTTTTGTGTATGTAGTTCCACGTCTACAGAATGTGTTGGCTTTCCACTAATAACAGCTCATAATTTAAGCACATAGTATAGTTATCATGGGATATAAGATGTCTAATACTCCATGGCTCAGTGCTATTCCTCTAGGAAACATATGGGCATCCCTTGCTCTCTGCTCTGCTAAACTGTGTTACAGAGCTAAACGGATACTTAACATCTGAAGAGGTGTTAACATAGAGCATTTACATTAGAATAGCGGCCTAATTCTATATTATGTTTGGGAAAGGTGTGCAGCACATCTGCAAAGGTCTATTGTTTATTCATGATGAAATCCTTTGAAATGTGTTAAAATGCTTCCTAGTCATTATAAAAAAAAATCCCGCCACCCATGGATTAGGACTTTGATGTCACCAATCCTGCTTCAAAGGGATCTTACAATGCTATTAATCACAGTTTAGCCTCTGAAGATATAGCCAGAGAAAACATTTGGACATCTTGTGTTAAACTCAATAAAACTTTGAAATACAATTCATGTCTCACAGATGAATTGCGCTCATCACTTCCTTCCTAAGCTGGTGTCAATAACGTTCTGACGTCTCTGATTTAAAGAGACAGTAACACTGAAATAGAAATTGGTTTTAAAGTATAGTGGGGCACAGTTTAGACTTAAACAGCGCTTTGCAACTTGGGCTAATGTGGAAGAAGCCATTTTGTATTTGTCCTACTTACTTCGTTTTCAAAAGAGATACAAGTGGGTAGGTTACTGAAAAACAGGCAATTGTCAATTTCTGGAAAGTGGCATTAGAAAATGAGTGTATTGAGGAGCTAGTGGAGCAGTATTCAATAGTTTCAGCTTTATGTTGCATTGAGATTTATTATTTCCTAGACAAGCACCAAGTAAATGACTCTGTGACTTGGGTTGGAGGGTTAGTGAATTTAACTCTTATTTCAGGCTTTAGTTGTGTTAGCCTCTTTAGGGAAAACATAAGGGTCACACCAGCTTTAGTAACCTGTAGTATCCAAATAGGCATTGCTTACAGACAGGGGACAAGTAACGGCTACTTGCTAACCAAATGCCCTGTTACAAGAACTGGTGCTGTCTTATTACAGCTGCCCATTAAGGTGAACTTTCATGATAGCCAACTGATTGCCCCACCAGCTGAAAAGACAGATACTATACATGGGCACAGTGGCTTAACTAATTATACAGCAGAACCCTGTTTTTGCGCTGGGCCCCCGAAACATCTGAAATATCTGAAACATTGGTCAGGCCAATATTTCAACTGCAGAAAGTGAACAAGAATGGCATCTCTTCCTTGCACACACCAACATGGTGCATCAGCAGATGAAATGTTCCCTTTAAACAGATCATCATAAAGGATTGCAGGATTGTCTGTTAAAAATGCCCCCCCCCCCCCAGGCATGTAAGACCAGCTTTAGGATCACATCATGCTCCTTGTACTTGAAATGGATTGGGTCAGTGCTGGATACCAGATGACCTTGTTTTGCAGTTTAGAATACATTTGATAAAGAGGCCTCTGGGAGGCATAGACCGTGGATGGGAGCTTGGCCTGACAGCATGGCACTGAGACCCTATCTTCTGATAATCAGATGTGTGCAAGTTGGGCAAATGTCACCCACTGACTATCCTATTGAATGTCTTCCAGATCAGGAGGTGACCTCAAACAGTGACTTCCTTAACTCATTGTCTATGATCAACCAATATAAATAGGTGTGGCAAGCGAATTTTAGGAACCCCGTTTATTTAAAAGTATACATTGATTGGTGATGACAAAGTGGTTGGTGTTGAAAAGACAAAAGTGGAAATGAAGCAGATGTATGCAGCTTTCTCCTCTTCACTACCGATCTCAAAGCAGCTGCGCAAATATTTAATCTGTTGCAAATTCTATGTTACAATCAGAAAACTAATTTTTTCTTTCTTTTTTGCACAGGTAACCTGGCACAATCACGGGCACGGGTAACAGCAGCTTCCAGGTCTTTGCCTCCTCAACTGAATGCTGGACGTATTAAGGTTGGTGTCTATGTAAATCTCAGAAAATGGAATTTTCAAAAATACTTGTGTTCATGGCAGAGGGGTAATGTCAATTCCCTAGTATTCATAATGCACTTCTGCCAACTACAAAGAGATATAAAATGATATTGATTATTTGTGAAATTTAGTATTTAAAAAGTGGGTAATATATATACAGTGTTTGGCTAGGTCTCCTAGGGCCAGCTAGAGAACCTGACACCCTGGGTCCACTCTCACAGAAATTAGTGATAGCTAGTGCCAAATGCTATAGAGCAGTGATCCCCAACCAGTGGCTCGTGAGCAACATGTTGTTCACCAACCCCTTGGATGTTGCTCCCAGTGGCCTCAAAGCAGGTGCTTATTTTTGAATCTCTGACTTGGAGGCAAGTTTTGGTTGCATAAAAACTTGGCATAATGGCAAACAGAGCCTTCTGTAGGCTACCAGTCCACATAGGGGATATTAAATAGCCAATTATTTCTCTTATTGGTACCATCAGGAACCATTTTCATGCTTGTGTTGCTCCCCAAAACTTTTTCCATTTGAATGTGGCTCATTGGTATATAAGGTTGGGGATCCCTGCTATAGAGGGTATTTATAAAGGCTTGCTGGGAATTAGAATGGGCACATTCTCCTAAGCTGGAGTCCTCTACGGGTCCCTTAAGGAAGGTCCAGCCAAATGTTTGTCTGGTATTTTGTGATGTGTATGGCATTTTCTATGTACAACTGTGTTTCTCCATATCCTGATATTGAGGGGCTAATGGCTATTTGAGCACATAGATGGAAGCTATACATACAGTTAGGTCATATAGTTTAATGATGTTTTGACCCCTAGGATCACAAGAAAATCCTGTTAGGCCAGTCTGTGCCTGTATATATATATATATATATATATATAGTTAGAACCAAGGAACTTTTTTGTAAGTACAGTCCAACAAGATTTGTTGTAAAAGCTATCACCTTGGAACAACAGAGCCCCCAGAACTAAACACTAAGGGGCATATTTATTATATTGTGTAAGCCAACATCACTGGTAATGTTGCTCATAGCAACCAATCAGCAATTAGATTTGAATAGTCACCTACAAATTAGAAAACAAAAGCATCTGATTGGTTGCTATGGGCAACATCACCGGGGATGTTGGCTTATACACTATAATAAATATACCCCTAGTGGTCTTTCTCTTGCATCTTAGGAATTTTTAGATGACCCCTTAGGACTGTCCCGAGGTCTCTCTTTTCAAAAAAAAACACATCCAATTAATTAAACCTTTCTTTATAAGTTTAACCATTGCTGCCCTTAGTTAGTTATTAATCACAGCGTCCCTTTAAATGCTTTGCACAATGGCAGAAGTACACCTTACAGTGCCGCGCTACGTTTGTTGCAGACTGTTACTTTGCTTTAAGTCTTAAAACCATTAGCATTTAATAGATGATGCAAAGATCAACGCTAATTTATTAATTTTAAAATAATGAACTAGAACAGTTCCCAACACCGACATCTTTAATAGATGAGATAAGCCTTCTTATCTGCTCGGGGAAACATGAAAAATTATCATTAGGTGATGCAAATTATTGGACAAAAATTGCTTAATATACTTGAGAGTAGGGAAGCTTCTGTTTCTTTCTACTGATGAACACCAAGCTGCGGAGAAGGCATTTTATCCGGACAATTTTATGCATTAGGGTAATGGTGCAATGACTCCCCCTCAGGCCGTGACTGCCAGCCTGGCAAATGTCCAGCCTCAGTCTAACTCCTTCCTTGTGCCAAAGTATTAAATTGGCTTCCCTTGCAATTAAAAAGATCTTCACATCCTGATTATGTAATATGTCCACATTCACTGCATCCACGGACTAATGTATATTAAAGGGATATTGCCTTCGGAATCAGTGTTAACTAATACGATGTATTATTTAGCAGAGCTTCCGGAAAACAATATTGACTTGCTTTGAAAAAAGGGATTTTTTGCCGTTGTGTAAAGAAACGTATATCACATGGCTACATTTATTTGCTTTGTGACAATAAAGCAGCAGCCCTGTCTTGCTTTATGGCAGGGATTCCAGATATATATATATATATATACGCTTAGAATCAGAGCACTTGTTTCATAAGGAACCAGAATAAAATCAGTTGCCCTTTATTTGGCTGGGGAGGTCTTTTTCTAGTATAGAACATTATTCCAATGTACAGGGCTATGGCCCACTGTGTAAAATCGACAAAGTGTCCCTTACCATTCATGGCAGGGAGAATAACGGCACTGTGTACTTTGCGCCCCATAAAGCCAATGCAGCAAGGTGCACAGCACAACATAGGGGGGCGCAGGCCGGCCCTTTCCTTACCACATGTCATAGGCAGTAAGTCATGCATTATGGCCAAAACAAACATGGTTATGTATTAGAAGTCATTATGCTAGCCCAGGTGCAGTAACCTATAGCAACCACCTGAACCTATGGTAACCTGAACCTTAAAAGCAATGATCTTATTGGTTGCCATGCGTCTGGACAAACTTTGTGCCTTTTATTACATATAGAGGGAGAGAGCATGTTCCTACTTGCCTCCCAGAACCAGTCCTATCTAAGCCCTTGCACCCTCACAAAACTGGGGGTACCAAATACATCATTTTTGATGGATTATTATTGTCTTACACATACTGTGTTTTCTCTGTACCTACTGTTGCTGTACATGCCATCTGTGGGCATCATTGGTGACGATATGCCTTTTGGGGCTCTAAATGACAAGGGTGGGGTTTTTTTGGCCTTTGAGTGAGTGTGTAAATTTCTTAATGAAACAATAAGACAATCAATATCAGCTTACCACCTTATAAATTCTCTGTGTACAAATTCCTTCAAATCATTGGAAGAGTCACATGATCATGCTATAGATCAGGCATGAGGAACCTTTTAAAATCTGCCAGTGTGGCAACTGGCCTTACAAGGTAAAAGTATGGTGAGTATTGCATTTCTGCAACAGCTGGAACACCATAGGCCTTCAATCATTATGGCCAATGGCCTTGGTATTCACAATTAAATACACAGGCAGAAGTCACCAAACCCCTCTGCTGTTAATGCAAAGAAAGACAGAAACAAACACAATTGGGTTTGCTTGGATTATTTTGTTGTACATTTTTTACAAGAAGCACATAAACTGTTCCACATCTAGAGCTCTGTCACTATTAATCTCTGCCATGTATAAATGGAAACAGTGAATCTATCTAATCCTCTTTTCAAGAAGCAATGCACAATACTAACATGTAGTTAATTTATAATATTAATGGATAATTTAGCACTGTTTTTGTTTGTTATAGGTAGACACCATGGAAATGATGAGACATCCAGGGGAGACAACAAACATGAAAAGACAGACAGTGGCTTCTTATTTTAGGGTAATGTTTTTGTACATTTTTTTCTACTCCACGGCTACATTCTTGCTGAACTCTTTTGTTGGTAGATTATCAAATTATTCAGATTACAAAACCTCCTTGAGCCTCAATGTCTTGTGTATAGACTGCCATTAGTGTGGAGACATAAGGGTCTGCTCATTGGCAATATCGTGCTAATGCAGTTGTTTGGCTCTAGGGCCAAACAACTGTATTGCAATGAAAGGGATAGGAAAAGTTTGAGTGAGGACAGCATCAATGAGCCAATGCAGTAGCAGTACATTACCTGTAGCAACTAGTCAGTAAATGACCATTGTTCACATCTTGCTATGGGTTATTAGACTTGGATTAAAAATTGTCCCTATATTGTTTTCCCAAAATAAATCCACTGACTGTTTGCCAGACTCCTAGCTGTATCACTTTCTTCCTTCTACAGTACTCCCTAATGGATCTCTTATCAAAAATGGTAGTTGGGCAGCCTCACTTTGTCCGCTGTATTAAGCCCAACGATGATCGGCAGGCGATGAAATTTTGTCGGGAAAGGGTTCTCATGCAGCTTCGTTACACTGGGATTCTGGAGACAGTAAATATCCGAAGACAGGGATATTCTCATAGGATTCTGTTTGACGAATTTTTGAAAAGGTAAAATTCACTGTTAGTAGTTCGCAAGTGCTGTTACTTACAGTAAATATTGGGAAATGCTTGCTATTAGTCATGTGGTAACACAACTAGAATTTTAAGAAGCAGAGGTTAATTGGAAAATATATACAGGTATAGGACCCGTTATCCAGAATGCTCTGGACCAAGGGTATTCCGGATAAGGGGTCTTTCCGTAATTTGGATCTCCATACCTTAAGTCTACTAAAAAATCAATAAAACATTAATTAAACCCAATAGAATTGTTTTGCATCCAATAAGGATTATTTATATTTTAGTTGGGATCAATTACAAGGTACTGTTTTATTACTACAGAGATTTCTGGATAACGGGTTTCCGTATAAGGGATCCCATACCTGTACAATATTTATAAACAGAGATACATAATTCCTTAGATTGAAAGGAAACCATGAAAACGTGACTTGCAGGAACCATTTCCCTCTTTTAGTCTGGCAGATTTATTCAACCCCTCCCTTACACTTATTCCACCCACTATAGAAAGCAGCTTTTTACCACAAAAAAAGTGGGGCTTATTATATATACAAAAGTCTGAAACTCTGCTTTAAATCTAAGAGCAGTGGAACATTATGATGATATTAGAATGCTTAAAATTGAGCTCAGTGGTAAAATGCTAGGAATTGCCTCAGTTTGCTTTATTCTGGATTATGGGAGGTGGTTATGGCACCTCCATAATAATAAACCCAGTCGTACTGTTTTGCCACCAATATGAATTTATGAAGCTTAGTTACCATCAAATACAAGATAATGATTATTAGTACAGGTATAGGACCCCTTATCCAGAATGCTCGGGATCAAGGGTATTCCGGATAAGGGGTCTTTCTGTAATTTATATCTCCATACCTTAAGTCTACTAAAAAAATCAATAAAACATTAATTAAACCCAATAGGATTGTTTTGTATCCAATAAGGATTATTTATAGTTGGGATCAAGTACAGGTACTGTTTTATTATTACAGAGATAAAGGAAATCAGTTTAAAAATTATTTGATTAAAATGGAGTCTATGGGAGATGGGCTTTCCGTAATTCGGAGCTTTCTGGATAACGGGTTTCCGGATAAGGGATCCCATACCTGTACAAAGAAAAGAGAAAAACTGTAAAAAATAAATAAATGGAATTATTTGCGCTGTGACAGATGGCACTCCTTTAATTTTGGATAATAGGTTTCTGGATAAGGGATCCCATACCTGTACTACTTTGATTTACCCCTATGTCAACAGGTTTTTTTCTAAGAACCAATAGAAATGAGTGAATTGTATTAAATAGTAAATATCACTATTCTTTTATATCAGTTTTTGTGCCTGTTGGTATTCAGTAAGCAGATCTCTATAAGCAGACATTTGATTTTAGCAGTCATACCATCTCGGGCCTGACAACTTAATACATTCTCTAAGAAATATAGGTTTGTATCAAGAGAAGAAAGAGGCCGATGCTCTTATAATTGCCACATAAACCTAGTTACAAATGCACAGCAGTTTCACATCTGACATATTTTGAGCTATTGATAAATAAAAATGGCTTTGTTCGTTGGGCGCATAATAAGGTTCTATTTGTCATGCCCATATTCAGAATTTCAGCTGCAAAAGGGTTTCTCTAAGTGAAATATTGTGAATAGATAAATACATTAGCTGCTGATCCATAAAAATGCTTAAAATATTTTTTAAAAACAGAGCATATCAAATGCTAAACAAATTGGCACCTCTTTGTTCAAATTCAGAAATCCATTAGGCAAGAATGAACACGAGCCCCAGCCTTTTGGTAAATCTGAGGATGAGAAAGATTCTTAAGCCTGAAAGTTAATTGGTCCTTTGATCCCTGTGAGTCATGGAACAACTAAACAGATGAGCAAGCAAGTCTTCCCTTGGCATTTTCAAACAATGCTTATTTGACAGTTGCATTTTATAAACTGCTAATAAGACTTGTGAGGGCAGGCTGGTGGGGAAGGAAGGGAGAGCAAAGTTTGTCAACCAGAGTGGAGAAAGCGCTAGCGGCAGGCATCCCTTGGAATAGGTGCTTATACGGCTCTCACATGGCTCTGCACTGACGCTTTCACCTTCAGTTTGGAATACAAACAGCGGCAAACACAAATCAAAAACACATGCTTAAAATAAAATGTAATAACTGCAGATATGTAAGTATATGTATTATATAGCCTAAAAATAGGCTTCTACCATGTGGATTGTAACCATTCTTCAACATATAATGAGGGGTTGACGAATGCCAATGTAAGGGAGTTTCTAAGGAAACATATTTGATACCTTGATAGGTGGGATAGGATAGGCATGCAACAGTTCAGGGCCAAGAGGGAAACAGTAAGAGACTAGACAAAAGAAGAGGGTGAAGATCTGGAACAAGACAGGGCAGAGCAGGCATAGAAACAGGGCAGACTGGAGCTGGATGGAGTTGGCTGAAAAGGAGGAATGGAAACTAGGCTGGGGCAGAACCAGGCTGGACAAGGTAACAGGAAAAGCAAGAGTCAGGGACAAGCCTCAGTACTCAACAATGATCAGGCCAAGATGATGAGAGAGAAAACAGAGATACCAACCTGGATCCAAAGTGATCTGGGGGGTTATTGGAAGTGCCGTTCACACATTGGCTCATCCCCTCTCTGCTTTGTCCCACTGCCTCCCTTCTTACTCCACTGCTTCGGCCAATATTGATATGATTATAGGCAAATTTATGATTATAACGTTTCCAAAACACCATACCATGTCAAGGAAAACCCCTATGGTGGTCCAAATATTAATCCCTGGTCATATTTTTTATAGGCTGGCACCTCCCTTCTTGACTGTATTATTTGCCTCCTGACCAAACTACTGGTCTCACAGCCTGATCCTTTTATGCTGCAATCTATAGACTAAAGATCTCTAATACCAACACCTTGTTTAAAGCACAACAACTCCATTATAGGGACCGTTTCTAAATGCATGCACTTATATTGATCAATGTCTTTTTAGTATGTTTGAAGCAATTTTGACCAAATTCATCACACTTACATTATAGTTACTTATAAAGGTATAGGATCCATCATCTGGAAACCTGTTATCCGGAAAGCTCCAAATTACTGAAATGTCTTCATTTCCATTTGAATCAAATAATTCCCATTTTTAAAACTGATTCCCTGTAATAATAAAACCTTGATATAATGAATCATTATTGGAAAAAAAACAATTCTATTGGGTTTATTTATTGTTTAAATTATGTTTTAGTACTTTAGACTTAAGGTATGGTGATCCAAATTATGGAAAGATTCCTTATCCAGAAAACCCCAGGTCCAGAACGGGTCCCATACCTGTACACAGGTACTCCCGCTCTCCCTTTTGTAATGTTGCATTATTTGCAGAGATTGGTACTTTGCTTTCCAGATCACTTTCTGTATTAATAAATCAGGTGAAAGAGCCACAGGTTGCCAAGTACACTGATCTAATGCGCTGAGCCTGTGTGTGTGGGAATAGCTTTCAATCAAGGTGTATCTGTTCTCTCTGGGAAAGGGAATGTTTATATAATAAACTTCTTACATTCCACATGCTGCTTTCCGCTCATACCCCCTGCAATATATACTGTATACTGTTAAAGCTTGGTTACATTAATATGAAATTGAATTGTGATTGCCATTCACACAACAGCCTATCAGAGACCTGAGCAGAGAAGTACAATGATGGGTAGTAGTATCTATAAAGGTTATTATTTATCTAGGTCATAACATACAGAATTTAGTGTTGGGGTGAAGAACTTCTCTGGGCAAAATGCAATAGTGTTTGCTATCATCTCATTGGCACTGTAACCGCTTTCCTAGAACATTATAGGAGGCACCCAAAAGAAGTTCTTCATCCTCCCATAGCATATAGAAGATTTTCACCTAGTCTAAGGGGACAAAATAATTTCAGTGACATTTTGAATAAATTAGCATTCTTCTAAAACAGGGAGAAATTATTAAAACACTTAGGGGTTATGTAACAAAAGATCAGTCATTAGATCAGTTCATGGGGGGGTGGTTGTGTTCCTTACCCCCAGTTACACACAGAGCAGGCATAATGCTTCTAACTGGGGGTCACTAGGATTCTAAGATGAGAGTGGGCACTAATCTGACATCAACATTCTTCATGAACACAAACAGATGTTCGAAACACCAACAAGTCATATTTACTCTTAAACACAAAGGGGCTCATTTATAAACACTGGGGAAATTTGATCCTGGACTGTAAACCATAGTAACCAATCAGTGATTAGCTTTTTTCAGCCAGCTGCAAGTTAAACAATGAAATGAAACTGTGATTGGTTGCCATGAGTAACTGCCCAAGTGCCAATGTGCCCACTGTTTATTAATACGCCCCCTCAGAGAGCTTGGAACAGCCCCAAGATGCCTACTAAATTATTAGCATGTAAACAATTATAGAAATGCTAATTTAATATTGATGCTGTGTTTTCTGCTGTTGTTACAGGTACTATTATCTTGCCTTTAAAGCACATCAAAACCCACCTGGCACAAGAGAAACCTGCACTGCAATTCTAGAGAAAGCTAAGCTGGACAAATGGGTTCTGGGGAAAACAAAGGTAAGATAGATATTTATTTATTCCCTTTCTTCCAGTTTCCAATCACTGGTGTCCATCCTTATTATGCTTTTTAATTTTATGTGAATTCAATGACCACTGGTATTGTTCTTTATTGAGGTAAACAAATATGCCATATGTAATATCTTCCTTTTATTTCCAGGTTAGAGGGTGAATTATATTATATAGTGAATAGAGTTCATCCTATTGTAAAGTATAAGGATATTATAAGTCACTGAGGAATTACATTAACATATTATAAATGTTATCGACCTCTGAGGTGACTTCTAATATCTTCATATTTTACAACAGGGAGCACTTTATTTATTATAATAAACAAGTTTAAGTCACGTGACAGAAATTACATCACTAAGCACTAATTATAACTGATGACATCACCAAGCATAAGTTACAGGATATTCATGGCTTTTGTATATATTATATGCACAGGACATCCCTTATCTGAATTTTTTCACAACTGTGGAAAAGTTGAATGGTTGCACTGAGTTTCAATGGGTGTGACGTGCTTATAAACCCACCATCTGTGTCTGTGCTGTAGGTGTTCCTGAAATATTACCATGTGGAGCAGCTGAACCTTCTACTGCGGGAAGTGATCGGAAGAGTGGTGGTAATGCAAGCCTATACCAAGGGGTGGCTTGGGGCAAGGAGATATAAGAAAGTAAAAGAGAAACGTGAGAAGAGTGCCACCTCTATTCAGACAGGTAAAAATCCATACTGAGGGGCTGGTTTGAAACATTATATTGGCGTCATGCTAACATTGCTAAATACACAAGTGCCCCATAGATTAATCAGACCAAAGACAGCTGAAATTGTCCAGATACTTATAGGTATGGGACCCCTTATCTGGAAACCCATTATCCAGAAAGTTCTGACTCATGGGAAGGCCATATCCCATAATCTCTATTATAAAAAAATAATTCTAATATTTAAAATTGATTTCCTTTTTCTCTGTAATAATAAAACAGTACCTTGTACTTGATCCCAACTAAGATATAAAAATCCTATTGAGTTTATTTAAAGTTTAAACAATAAAGATATGGAGATCCAAATGACAGAAAGATCCCTTATCCAGAAAACACCAGGTCCCAAGCATTCTGGGAAAACAGGTCCCATACCTGTACTGCTCAATGCCATTGGCCACCTGCCTATAAAACCCAGCAGAATATAACTCTAAATATATTAGAGGTCACCATGGAGTTCCATGGCTATATAAAGGAATGAGGTGTTTTTTCACAGGTCTTGGTACTCAAAGGTGACTTATAATATCCCTATATTTTACAGCAAGAGGGGGTACATTATCACTCCTTAATATGAAGGTTAGTTAGTCTAGGAACACTTCCCAGCAGGGCACCCAGTTGGCCACCTCGCCCTTGCAATCTCCCCCTTGCATTGCCCCTGCTGCGCAATGACAAGTGGCGGTAGCAATAACAAGAGAGCACAGACTAGGGGTAGGCAGGAGAGGTACCTGCCTGGCGCCCCCTCATTGTTGCACCCTAGGCAGGTGTCCCCCTCTGCTTGCCCCTAGTTCCAGCCCTGCTTCCCAGAATATAAATAAGGCATCCTTCTGTCCCCTGATACTTCAGCTATCTTCAGCATCTTCATACAATTGCCCATACACACATGTTCCATTTCTTTTAGGAATAATGCACCCCTTGATCCAAAAATAAGAATCAGAAGTCGCCTCAAGGTTCACCGACCTATATATTACTGCTCTCAGCTGCCTGCCTCTTGCTTTAATGATCAAGCACATCTTTGGTAATTTCTAATATATCCGCTACACTTAACAGTGGGAAGTGCATTATGGAATCTATAAACATTAATGGTCACTCAGGTAGTAGTTTATTGTCCTGCAAGCGAGGGCCGGCTATAAATTTATACACTGTGAAGACTCTTACAATGTGTTGCAGCGTGGAGAGGCTATGATGCACGAAGGAAATATCAACAACTAAGAGCAAGAAGAGATGAAGCAGCAGTTTGTATTCAATCAGGTAATAAAGGCCTATTATTAGCCAGTAATATAGTGCATTGCTATGTAACATATAGCATATAGAGATATGGGATTTAGTGTCCAGAATCCCATTATTCAGAATAAGTCTAACTTTCATCTTAAGGCTATGACACAAGTCACACTCCATCTCCAACTGTGTTTTTCAGCCAACAGAGTGGCACTTAGAACTGGGTCTGCAACCTCCCATTGATGTCAATGGGACCCACCTGAAACAGCTAGTACAGCTTGTTCTGAGCCCACTCTAACATGTGTTTTGGAGCTGAGACCTACCTGTGCCAGCAATATGGTAGTCAAGGTTTTGGGCACTTTTGAGAAAGCTCCATTTATATTTTGCCAGGGTAACAAGGCTACAGATCTAGAAGCAGATGGCAATGCCATTCAATTTGCATTTTGAACAGGAAAACATCTGTGCAAATAATATTTATACTTTTAAATTGTAAAACATTATATTCATAAATTTACAACATGAAATGTGGATAATAAGTGGGAATGGCACTTATAATGTAAAAATAAAGAAAGAAATAGGTGCAAATAAGAATTGTACTTGCAATTTAGGTGACATTTGGGTTACATGTTCCTACAGCCCGGAACATACTGAAATCTGCTTTCCTTTCATTTGTTTCCCAGTCAAATCAGCAGTGGGGGCTTATCCCTTTAGCTTCCTCAGAACTTCCTCTTAGAATTCCCGATCTATTACAGCACATTCACATACCAGAAACAAGATGCCTTTTCATGCTGTCAACCTTTTTCATCTGAAATGTAAATTAATTCTTGATGGTGTGCCTTGACAGAGATCAAAGTGTGGGTATTAACCTTCCTGGGCCCCCCTCTCCGCCAGGCTCAGTTCCAGAGGCTGTGAGGTTAGCCTTGGTGGGCATTCTTAATTGTTATCTATGGCCCATGTACAAGTCAGCTTGCCATAGTGGGAACATACGTGTCTGTGTGTTGATGTATCGGTATTATATAGGCTAATATACACTTTTAGGCCTTATCATTGCTAAAAACCATGTGAGCAAACTTTCTAACAAGTTCTATAAGGATTATCTCGCTTTTTTATCTAATTAGGAGGGGTTTCATTCAGATTATAGAAAATAATCTAAGTGGGTTTGACAGCGATTGATCTCAGCCTGGTAGGAAACAGAAACACGGCCCCTAATGGAAATCTCTTTAACTCAGAGATTGTTCATTTTTTCCCTATTGGGAGCTGCTGCATTAGCATTTTAAAAATAAACAGGCGCCTTTCAAGTACATGAGCTGGTGGTCGAGACATCTCAGTGGGCTTAGGCACTTCACAACCCATTGATCAAGTGGAGGAGAAAAGAAAGACTTGGAAAATAATCTACTTGAAGATACATTTCCTTTGGGAGTGGAAATATACATACAAATAAGGGTGTCTGATATGCAATTCCGTCAGATGGAAATGTGCTAAATGAGAATTGGCTGATCAGGGTGCCTGGCGTTAAGCTCATATAGATGTTCTACAGGCCTGGCTCTTTCTCAGGATCCCAGAATGTAGTAAAAAATGCATACACACATAGAATGTATAGGGAAATTAGATTAAATATTTCAGTTTTAAGATTTAATACAGCTATGGTATCCTTTATCCAAAAAACAATTATTCCTCACCCATAAAGTCAGTTTTAATTACATAATCCACAATTTTAAAACGTATTTCCTTGTACTTGATCCCAACAAAGATATAATTAATCCTTAAATATGAAAATCCAATTTATGGAACGATCCCTTATCTGGAAAACCCCGGGTCCCAGGCATTCTGCATAACAGGTCCCATACCTGTATTAGAAGACCACACACAGATGCTAGAAACATATCCTCAGCTATCTGAGCATTTACTCCCCGGTATGTTTCGTTCTATTGGTGTTCATTATTTATTCTGTATGGTTGCTGAATTATTACCCTTTTTATTTGCCTGCTTCCAGCCTGCAGCTGGAATTGCTGTAGAATTATTGTAGGACTCTGCTTTCAATTTCAGAACACAGAGACCTGTGGTTGCCCTAAAGAATATACAGCTGACTGTGTAGTCTGAACTATATTCATAAGGGTTAGGATTGAAGAGAAACACAAGCTTGATTTCTTGTCTGACCAGGGTCGGACTGGGAGTGCAGGGCCCACTGGGGCTGCCACCCCAAGGGCCCAGAATGTTCCAAGGTGCCCCCACTGCGACCCCCGCACCCCCTGTAGGGGCCCCCGCCAGCCACCCAACCTCTTCCCCTGAGCATACGTAAGTGAAACTTACTTTCAATGTGTCAGAGAAGGGACACTGGAATGGCAACAGGGATTGCGTCTGGACTGCCAGGGCCCACCAGGTCCGACCCTGTGTATGCCCTAACTCCTTCCCTTTTGAAGGCCCCCTCACCTTTCTGCCATATAAAGCTCCTCTGGGGTTTTGTAATAAAAGGCATTAAGTTTGCCCAGGTACAGTAACCCATGGCAACCAATTAGCACAAGGTATTTACTGGTCACATGTTTCAAAGCAGTATGTAAAAAAAAACCCACAGGTGGTTGTGGAATTTTTGCCGGGGGAGACTTCCCATTTTTCCCGTGTAGTTATGGTTGCCACCTGGCTGGTAAAAATTATGCTTGATGCCTATGTTATTAATAGGGAAAATTAGAATGGCGGGTATAGGTGCAGTCGATGAGCCAATGCAGTCCCCGATCTGACAGAAAAATCAAATCTGCCCAATCGTGTTCTGGCCGGTTTAAGTCCTGATACTAGTCAGGCAGGCCCATCGTTGGTGCCCATACAGATTAATGGTTTTATTAAATCAATGGCTACTGGGATGAAAGGGAAAAATGTAAGATCACCGTTCCCCAGCTTTGTCACAGCAGATTAGATCCTCCTTTCATTTTGCCCAATACAAAACATCAGTTCCACATATTTCCAAAGCTCTTTACCAAATCTAATTTTAGAAAACACAGTTCATGTGCAATATATAAATGCATCTCTTATTAAAGTTTGGCAGGAAGGGAGCAAGATACTTCCTGTTGGTGCTTTTCATGTGCAGGTTGGAATTGCTTGCCAAGTGCTGTGTGCAAAGCAGAGCTCAATGTAATCAATCCTGAGCCCTGCACAAGTGCGGAATGGAGTCACACGCCCGACAATAATGAGCATTTCACAGAGCCCCCGGATTATTAAAGGAGTGAATAATATACACGATGGCCATCTGGTTGTAGATAATACTTTTATTGCAACACTTAGCCGATCGTTCATGAAATGTCACCAACACAAGCCTATTAATTTCACACTCGCTGAGCTAATGCTCGTTGTCAGGCGCTGCAAGAGAGGAACAGTTTATTCTGTGCAAGCAGAGGAGCTTCATCCTATTCATCTCTGGATCATGTTAGTGGAGATCATTGGATACATTTTAATTTGATGATCTAGATATTCCATTGACATTAGAAAAAACTGATGGCTTGGGTCTGTATATTCATGCCAGTACTGTAGAATTTCTACAAATTTCTCCTAGCATTACAAGTCAGACGTAGGTTTATATACACAGCGCTGGGCAGATTAAAGGATGTTGTGCCAAGTTTGATCATCTTAAGAATAAGGTACACTTTTCTGTAAAAACAAAGAATTTCTTTTGTATTTTTGATCAACTAGGAAACTCTAGTAGCGATGGGCGAAATGTTTCGCCAGGCATGGATTCGCAGCAAATTTCCGCATTCCGCCATTGGCGGATTGTTTCACGAAATGGATGAAAAAATTCACCGCGCATCCAAAAATTATCACAAGAATAGTCGCAGGCGTCAAAAGAATAGTCGCACGTCCAAAATTGTCGCAAGAATAGTTGCGGGCGTCAAAAGAATAGTCGCACCTCCAAAATTGTCGCAAGAATAGTCGCGCATCCAAAAATTGTCACAAGAATAGTCGCGGGCGTCAAATGAATAGTTGCACGTCCAAAATTGTCGCAAGAATAGTTGCGGGCGTCAAAAGAATAGTCACACCTCCAAAATTGTCGCAAGAATAGTCGCGCATCCAAAAATTGTCACAAGAATAGTCGCGGGCGTCAAATGAATAGTCGCACGTCCAAAATTGTCAAAAGAATAGTTGTGCGTCAAAAGAATAGTTGTGGGCTACAATTTTTTTTTCCGTGCAACATTTTCGCCATTTCGTGAATTTTTTTCACCGTTTTGCAAATCTTTTGAAATATTCGCTAATTTATTGGCGCAGTGAAATGGGACAGATTCGCTCACCACTAAACTCTAGATTTCATAATATAATTGCTGTAGATGTAATCAATTAGAGGAGCTACTGGAAGGGGTGAACCAGAGGTGGCCCTAAATGGGCTCCTATAATTGTACATCTAGCTTTACTTGGGGACCCCATTAGGTGAAACAGTGAAGGGATGCAGAGACTTTCTCTGAAGGTGAAACAGTGAAGGGATGCAGAGACTTTCTCTGATAGGTTGTTTGGAAATGCACACCTTGATACAATGGGACCATGGAACTGCTCATTGCCTTAATTTGCCTGTAGTTGCAGGCAGGTTGCATCAATAGCTTCAGTACCCTGAATATGTGGAGACAATAAACCCTATAAATGCAAGCGCAAGTGCAAAGAACCATATGGACATTTGCACCCTACAAGTTCCTAGCAACTTGCAGCCAATGATGTACATTTTATTTCTAAATTACACTGTTTCCATAGCAAATAATTCACTCTACCATTTAAAATTTTATTCTTGCCAACAAATGTATTTTTTTAGCTGTAATATTGGTGTGTAGGCGCCATCTCAGTGCATTGTGCCTGAGTTGAGCTTTCAGAAGGAGCCAGCGCTACACATTAGAACTGCTTTCAGCTAACCTATTGTTTCTCCTGCTCCCATGTAACTGGAGGAGTCCCAAGCCGGACTTCTTACTATTGAGAGCTATTCTGATACCTACTGGGAGCTGCTATCTTGCTCCCTTCCCATTGTTCTGCTGATCAGTTGCTGGGCGGGGGGGGGATATCACTCCAACTTGCAGTGTAGCAGTAAAGTGTGAGTGAAGTTTATCAGAACACAGGTCACATGGCTGTGGTACCCTGGGAAATGAAGAATATGGATAGCCCCATGTAAAATTTTAAAGTTAAATATAAAAAAATCTGTTTGTGTTTTTTAAAAATCAATTTTAATAAAGGATTCTGCTGGAGAATCTCTGATGTGTTTTTTAAAAAAAAACATGTTTTCCCATGTCAGTATTCCTTTAACCTTCTACTGCATTTTCTGAAATGTTCCACTTCCATGGGAAATTATTTTGATTTCTATTTGGCAATGGAAGGATCCAATATGTAAAACTACTGGCGCTGTGTAATTTTATTATCTCCCACCTCCAAAACAAAAAATATTTGGGACCTATAGTGTAGTGTAAAAACATACCAACCATACCAATCTCTGCGGGGTGTCAGATTGTGTGTATCATTTATTAACAGCACTCTAAAATTTCTGCTCTCCCTTCATTCTTTTAGCTTACAAGGGATACACCGCCAGAAAGAATTATGTTGTGCTGAAGAATAATAAGCATTATGAGTTCAATGAGAGGCAGAGGTAAGCATCTTTTATTTGTTATATACTGTATATTATAACTATATATATATATATATTTCTCTGTGAGGTTACAATTTTATTGTTATTGTTACTTTGTATTATTTTGTCTTTGGGCCTCTGTTCATAATCCAGGCTCTCATTCAAACCATTGCATGGTTGCTAGTGTAATTTGGACCCTAGCAACCAGACACTTTTCCAGAATTTCCAAACTGAAGAGCTACTGAATAAAAAGCTAAACAATTAAAAAAAATGAAGATCAATTGCAAATTGTCTCAGAATCAATCTCCACATCATACAAAAAGTTCATTTTAAGGCAAATAACCCCTTTGGTATTATAACATGACTGCACAAAGGACAATTTCTGGGATTTTCTGAATAACAGAATAATGCCAGGCAAGCAGGCCCAGATTGGGATCCAAAATAGGCCCTGGCCAAACAGCCCCCACCAGCCCAATAAATAGTGACTGACTAACTCAGGGGTGTCAAACTCAATCACATAAGGGGGCCAAAATCTAAAACACAGGCTAAGTCGCCGGCCAGATTTTTTATTAAGATACTGTACGGTCAGGCACAGTCACCAAGGGCCACATAAAACAGCCAGAAGGGCCATATTCAGCCCGCGCGCCTTGTGTTTGACACGTGTGGTCTATGGAATCTTACAGCAGCCCCTCCGGCATTTGCCAGAATCCTCAGATTGCCAGTCCCACCCCTGGTAACTTAAAGAGACAAAATTCCAATTTTTAAATGCCTGATCTTCTGGTTCAACCCCCTGTGATTCATTAGAATGACTTGGGATCAATCCATACACAGTAACTGCTCTAAGTAAAAGCTTATTGTATTACGTTTCAGTCACATACCGAATGCTGCATATAAAGGATATGTAAAAAAATTCTATAACTTGATATTGAAAATACCCCTAGCAATTTAACCATAGGCTTAACTATGGATCTCAGTCTATTGAACTACAGGCAGATTAGTATTATTACTATTCATACTTATGTCACTGTGAGCCTTGAAGTAGAAATAGTTTCAGCATAGAATTATCCTACAGATAGATATTATATTATACCATTAATTTTGGGATTCTGTACCAGCCCAAGGCCAACAGTCCTTTGACACTGAAGAGATGAGCCTTTATACATACCCTTGTAGATCCCCTATTCATTTAAGCTGATTCACAGCACGTTACCTGGGCAGTACTGTATGTATATATGTACAGTATGTATAAATACAGTAATAAATTCACAATACAAATTTGTATTAAATTAATCCAGATCATTACCTCTGTGCTGTTACAGTATAGAATATATACAGGTGAGAGAGATCCATTATCCATAAACCCATTATCCAGAAAGCTCCAATTTACAAGAAGTCTATCTCCCATAGACTCCATTTTAATGAAGTAATTCAAAATTTTAAAATGTAATCATGAAGCAGTACCATGTACAGGTATGGGATCCCTTATCCGGAAACCAGTTATCCAGAAAGTTCTGAATTACGGAAAGGCCATCTCCCATAGACACCATTATAACCATTTAATCATTTAACCATTAAATAAACCCAATAGGGCTGTTCTGCCCCCAATAAGGATTAATTATATATTAGTTGGGATCAAGTACAGGTACTGTTTTATTATTACAGAGAAAAGGGAATCATTTAACCATTAAATAAACCCAATAGGACTGTTCTGCCCCCAATAAGGGGTAATTATATCTTAGTTGGGATCAAGTACATGTACTGTTTTATTATTACAGAGAAAAGGGAATCATTTAACCATTAAATAAACCCAATAGGGCTGTTCTGCCCCCAATAAGGGGTAATTATATCTTAGTTGGGATCAAGTACAACTACTGTTTTATTATTACAAAGAAATCAAATTGAATTATTTCATTAAAATTGAGTCTATGGGACATGGCCTTTCTGTGGAGCTTTATGGATGACTGGTTTCTGGATAAAGGATCCTATACCTGTATCCAGAAATACATGCGTGGGCGTGCTGAATAACCTGTGAGAATATCTTTTGCCAACCCTTTATCTTAATTGACTGTAAAAATTGCCTGAGAGTTAAAAGTGGCACAGTATTATTAAAAATCCAATAATGCAAATAATACAAATATCTGCATTCACAGAATCAGTTACTTTTTTTAATAGTGTTTTTATTCTATTACCGTGTTGATATCACACTTCTATTTCTTTTGTGTTTTTTAACTTTCAGGCTGGGGAGCAGCAACAAAGGCCATTTGACAGACTCGAGCATCAGGGCCCGGCAGCCAGATAAGGTAGTGTTACGTACAGGGCTGTAGAATAATCCGCCATTGTTCTTTGGTGCCCGGGCATTCCTCAGCCCACTGTTCTGCAATGTGTTCATGGCTGTTTGGCTGAAGATACGGAACATGAAACCGTTAGTTAGGTTTTGAAGTCCCTGGGACAAAAGCCTGCTTACTAGGAACTTCGGTTCTGCACAGAGACAGGGAGGTACAGTCAATGAGAAAATCAAAAGGCTGGAAATCTGCTGCTGAGAATAAGCAATGGCTGCTCCCTGAGGTGGTTTCCAAGTGCACTTTGCTTCTCTACAGATGTTAGAGCCTCTATTTTAGCAAGGACCTGAGGTTCTTTGGTAGCACTTTGATATCCTGCTCGAATTCAATATGTGAAATGGAGGAGTCTCTCTGTGACTTGGAGCGCAGTGCGGCCTTTGAAGTCTGATCCAATTTTTGCTGCTTACCATTTGATGTTGAAAGGATGAAATGAAGAAAATGTACAGTTTTGTTTTTTTTTTTTTTGCCAGTAACTCTGCAGAGCATATGTAAGATTAAAATAAAAATCTTTTGGATGATGTACTTAAAAATGTTAAGTAGATTAATACCTTCCTATAGCTTTTTGCTGATACAAATGGAGCGTGGACAAAACCAGTTCAAAAAGCACAGGAAGATTTCTGTTCCATAAAGATGTGGGTTAAGAGCCCCCACTGTAATAAGGTACAATATGGGCGGCTTCTCTGCGGTGCTCCCACATGTTCGTGCTGTTTTTACTGGTTATACAAGAATCCGAGAAGATTATTTAGCCTTGAACTCAAGGCAGGTCTTAAGTCCATTTGCCCAAGGACCCCAATGTCACAAGGACCCCTTGGGGAAAAATATGGATAAATATACAAAGGACATAAAGTTTCATTTAGTGCAGTCGAGCTAAAATGAAGGCAAATGTTGCAAGAATTAACACCATTCATGGAAAGGAACTTGCACCCAATGTGCTCCTTGCACTTCAGCATAGTTAGGCTAAGCACCAATGCAGCTGCCCAGTCTGCTCTGATGAATCGTGGTGGTAATTCCAGTGGGTTGCATCAATAGCAGCAACGGATTTCTGCCAATAGAATCACATGTTAATACAGTTTTAATGCTGTTCACCAGAAGTAACGTAAACACAGCGCCAATAGAAGCAACTCTGCAATGCTCGGCCGTACTGTCTCTGAAATTCTAGGGGAAAAAAAATATGGCGATTGGCTTCCAAAAATTGCACTTTGCACACTGCACTGTGATCATAAATGAGCCTTATAGTTTTAGTTGAATATATATTTCAGAGGTATTCAACTTGCAGCCCTCCAGCAGACAGCCAAAGTCTATGGGGATGGGGGGGGGTTAATACTCTTAATTTATGCTGTTTAGGGGGTCTAGCCTTCTTGCATTACGAGGGCCTCTTCTTCTATAACATCAGGAGAAATCTAACCCATAGCAGTCAGTGGAGTTCCTTCCAAATATAAAGAATTGTCCCATAATACACTCCTTTTTAAATCTCTTCACTACCACTATAAAAGAAACTCTTTAAAACATCCTTTGCTATCTCCGACAGGTTCAGTAACAGAGACTGGCAGCTTAGCATTGCCTTAGGGACAATTGTCAATGAGGAAACACTCACTTCAGAGAGTATCTCAGCTGCCACTCAATCCCTTGGACTCCACCATCAGGGAACTCAGCTTATAATTTACTATGTCTCACTTACAGCTTTAAATATGGCAAAAAAAAGTTCCCCTTCTGGCTCCAGCCTTGCATGAAACAACATGTGGTAACAATTCACAGATGTAAATGAAAATGGAAATGAGCTGCTCACTTTGTGTCCCATTTGCATTGGGTTTCAGACTTTTCAGGCTACCGAAGATCCAGGAAAGATTCTCTGTTTCAACCAATTGCCCTGCCATAGACCCAAATAGGTGTGGTGAGAGTGGACCAGTGGGAGTGGTGTCACTCCAAGGGTGGATCAACTAGGTAAAGGGGAAAAAATTGTTTAGAACTTCCTACTTGATACCTGACTCCCCGCAGGTCTGTACCACATGCCAAAATGAAAATAATGTCCTACACTGAACACAGAGTTCTGAGAAGTAGGGCCAAAGTAAACAGGCCAAAGTATGGTACACAAGGGCATGAGCAGGAACAACAGGTTTCAATTAGGTCCAGAAACAGAGCCATGCTTGAGCTGAAAGAGTAATAAATAGGGAGCAATTCTGCAGGGACCTGTAGGGGAACCAGCTGTAAATTTTGGAAGCCTCTGCCATAGTTAATAGTGCTCTAGAGCTTGTTGGTGCTCCCATAATAAAGTTGAATAATAATCCTGTGAATGATTTACAATTACTTTTTGTTTCTCATTTTAGGAAGCCGATTATCACAGGCCCCTTTTTTATACAACTGAGAGGAACAGCTTGGTGGATATTGATGAACACGACTTTACTGCAAACCGTCGCCTTTCAGATTTCTATGGATCTCAGAAAAGTACAGGTACAATTTATCATTGAATACTCATTGCTCTATAATGTCTCTCCAGTTATCCTCTTGCGCACGAAGCACATTTATATTGTATGTTGTACCAAAGGGATATTTTGGGAAGAGGAACTGGGGGATTAAGAACAAGAACCTTACCGGTTGTACTAGGAGTGGGAATTTTGTGCTGTATGAAAATATTTTCCTGTTCTATGTGATGGTAGAATTTTTACAGAATTCACATAGAAACTGATCTTGCGTGAATTGAAGGGTATAATAAGAATGCTGTTAGTACAGGTTTTGTGAATGTCTGGAGTACGGTTGCCACCTTTTTTCTTTAAAATACCAGCCTTTGGGTTTGGGGGTGGGCAGTGATGTCACTTGAGGGTAGGTGATGATGTCACAGGGCAGGGAAATGGGCAGGCTAGGCATAGGTATGGTAGCCAGTCTTACAAATTTACTGGCCTGGGTATATTGCTGTTAAATTTGTGATACTGGCACAAGCCCTAGCTGCCGATTTGCCAGCTAGGCCAGTCGAATACCAACTAGGTGGCAACCCTAGTCTGGAGCTTTTACAGGAATGCCATGTTCCAAGTATTTTAGTATTTTGTCTTCACTAAATCCCCCTAGTTGTAAAATCTATTAATACACATTTATATTTGTTAGTTATGGGTTTGCTTAAAATATATAAACCAATAAAAGTAACTATAACCATATAAAAAATAATTGGTTGTGATAAGTCCAGGGTTTTTTAGTGCTGTGAATGCAACTGCAATCTACACTAGCTCTGAAGCTTAGAAAGGTGAGCATGGGGAGTGAGGGGGGCACTATACGAAGGGCCATGTCAGGGTGGCCAGGGGCCCAGGAACACTCCTGCTCATTTACAAGGACAGGTACAAGTTGTCATGTTTTTGAATCACAATTTAGAGGTTTTTCCCCACAATTCTAGCCAGCCCACCTGCATATTGCCTGCAGAAAAGAGGGTTAATATAGTACTGTAATACGCAAATTTGTAACTCACTTTTTAACACATAACATAGAATACTCTCTATGTGACCCATATTTTTTCTAAATGCATTAGGTTTATAGGAGAATTTACAGCTAAGAAAAAAAGTCTTAAAAGTCATATCATGATACTGCAGTCTTGCATAAATTCCCTAGAAATTGCACAATATAACCCTGTTATACTGGTATATATTCATTGATACTAGCCCATTCTACACTCTGAATGGGGCTGTTTAGGTCACTGTTTAAAGCACTGGATATCAGGCCGGCTTCCTCTGTATAGTGGAGAGAGTCCCACAGGAAGGTAAAGTTCTGACGCTTAGAATCTGGGGTGCCATAGCTTTATGGTTTTGTAGCTGAATGTTTCTACTGTGGCCTGAGAGCTAATGTTTTAGGTTACTGGAGGCACTCAAAGAGACATCTCCAGACCAGGCCTATAAAAGAAACACAAGGTCATACATGGCCTGATGTGTTTCTATTTAAATCCTCAGGATAAATGTTAATGACAAATTATTTGTAACATGGTAGGTAGAGTCCCTGTCAACTCCAGGACCTCCAGTGATGGTGAAGGTAGAATATTAGTAGCATAATGTTGGCTAGAAACAGGTTTCTTTATTTTCTAGGCTTATATGCTCCCATAGAGGAACCCAATTTCATGCTATTTCTAGCAAGCAGCAGCTTCTAATCTTCCTGTGTAACACAGATTGTTCCATGTGTAGCTTCTCCAAAACCAATAGATCTAAGACTTGAGGTTGAAACAAAAATGAATACACATAACTCATGTCAATTCAACATGTTTTTGTACTGATATTACTGAGATATCTGGTAGGGTAATGTTGACAGCTGCAGTTCTGCAACATCTGGAACGCCAACGGTCTATGTCAAGTACAATGCCTCTGTTATAAATATAAGGCTATATCATGGTTTGAGTGCATTAGATTTCAGTGTGGTACTGTTACCAGTTCAGATGACTTGTTTGTGCCTCCAGCAGTTATCAGACATGGTATAGAACTTTGTATGGAACACATTTTTTAAGCAATGAGATCAAACACAGTAAGAACATAATCAAAATGACATGCTACCGATAAACAGGGATACTGCAGCAAAATCTGATTAAAACAGATCCCAATCTACATTTAAGTTACAGTGATAATTGTGCAAGAATAATATATGCAAAATGTAAAGTTAAAAAGGTTTGCAGATACAGTAATCCTTATAGCGCTCTGTGCCTCGTGTAGGATGAAAATGCCCAATAACCACAAACATGAAAGGTTACAATATACATCACCAACCCTTTTAGAGATGCCTGATGCCATAGATTCTACAGTTCAGTGTTTCTCTTTGATCTTGCCAGTAAATGCGGCTTGACATTGCCACCATAGATAGAAGTAAACAAGACTGTAATCGAGTGTTCACTCCTTAGGGCCATGGCAGGATCTCCCTTGTTGCGGGTGACTAATCTCCCCGATATGCCATCCCGCCGGCTTGAATGTAAATCGCCGGTGGGATGGCATATGCGTTGCCGCGATTTCCCAAAATCAGGGAAGTTGCCTTGAGAGGAACTTCGCTCCATGTGTCTTCACCCTTAAACCTGGGTGCAGGTATAAACCCTTTTTATACTTGAATTAGTAAAACATTGTAGAAGGAGCCTTGACTAAATAAGGATGGGGCAGGCTGTAGCTGGTTAGGATAGATAGGAGATTGGTATAAATTTGTAAAGTAGAGGTGGAGAGCAATGCAAGGAGATTTATACAGAAGCTGTTGGGTCTGTGTGGAGGTTCAAGAAGAGCGTGGGCATAAAAGGGGGGTTCTTCTTGGAAGTGGACTGCTTTTTAAGGCAGCCAGCAAAAGGAAGCCTTCCAACTTGCCTTCCAACTCATGATCGGAAGAAACAATTGCCATTGTTTGGGGTATATCCCCTAAGTTGACAAGCACATAGGGTGTTTCTAGTCTCCTCTGCTCCTCTGGCTGGCATAGTACTAAGCCCAGCTGTTCTTGCTGGCAAGCCTTCCAAAGACGGGTGTGTTGCAAAATGTTTGTTTTCGGTGATGATTATATATATAACCTAACTGATACATATGTCTTATAATCATATGGTTTCTAAAAATTCCATGGCCCTTTTACATCCCAACCTGGGGGTCCATTTTTATCAGTGCCAGGCTAAGTCATGGATGCATCCAAGGCAGAGTCCGCACTTCAGCTCCACCCCTTGTTCTTGAGCACAAGTCAACATGCATGCTTCTGTAGACGGCAAGGGACCAAGGAGTGCCGAGCAGGAGAGTAAGCATGGAAAAGATCCATCCCCCAGGAGCTACAAACTAGGAGGTAGTTCAACAGATATGGTATGTCCCACCGTTGTGCCATAGGCACGTGCCTCTTCTGCCTATCCCTAGTTCTAGCCATGATTTTTATTGCCTTGATTAAGGTTTGTGGTTCTGGAGGTCTCTGTGTCAGAAATCCAGACCTTGATGCTCCCTTAGATATAAAATATGTGGACAAAGTCTTTTCTGGTATAACAATCCTAATCCTGCTCCCTGGTGGTATTGCAGACTTCTGCATTCAGTTTATATACTGACAGATAAACAGTAAGACAGTGATCCCCAACCAGTGGCTCGTGAGCAACATGTTGCTCCCTAACCCCTTGGGTGTTGCCCCTGTGGCCTCATAGCTGGTGCTTATTTTTTAATTCTTGGCTTGGAGGCAACTGGTTTTATACAAACCAGGTGTACGGCCAAACAGAGCCTCCTGTAGGCTGCCAGTCCATATAGGGGCTACCAAATAGCCAATAACAGTCCTTATTTGGCACCCCCAGGAACATGTTTTATGCTTGTGTTGCTCCCTAAGTCTTTGTACATTTGAATGGGGCTCACAGGGAAAAAAGCATTGGGGATCCCTGCAGTAAGAGGAGGGGTAGGCACTAGCTCATAGGCCATGTTCTTCTTGGGAGAATTATGCAAAGCAGTACTGCAGGGACATCTAGGGAAAATAAAGAGGGAAATGGCTACACAGTCACATCTTAAGAAAATGTTAAAAAGTTTAAGAAACCCATTAATGCATATTTTAGCTAAAATTGAGCAAAGCACAAGTCTCTGGTTTAACTAAAGCAAAAAAATTAGCATGTTCATAAATGTAAGTATTGTACTTGACCAAAAAATGTCGATTCATTTCCGATGGTGTATTAAGCTCTTTATTACTTTACGAAAATGCTAATGTTCGTGAATTCCCTACACGGTAACTAAGTTCAACTAATAGGAACGAGAGCTTGCTCAGCAGTTTTATGGACAAGCGCTGGGAAATCTGCTCTGAGTCAACAGCTGATTCTGATCATTCCCATGGGATAAATTATCCAAATTCCTTTGCAGGGCTGAAAATGAGCAAAGCTCTTGTGCAACGTACAGCGTAACAATTATTCAATATCAGCTTGTGCTGGAGTCTGTGCCAGGGGCTTCAGTAAAGGCATTCTACCAGCCCAAGGCAACCGCAGCCCTTTAGCAGGGAAGGTCTGTGCCCCCAAAGATACCCCCAGTAGCCCCCATCTTCTTTTCTGCTGATTCACTGCACATACTCTGTGCTGCTGTCACTTACCTGAGCTTAGGGACCAACTCACAGTATACTGTATATATAGAATATAACATTCACAATAGAAGGCTCATAAGTGATTAATAATCTGCTCTGAAACATAGGTTTCTATAACCTCACTGCAAATATTTTGACCACTATGCTTAAAATTCTCCACTGCAGCCCAGAGTACACTGAGCATGTGCAGAGTCACTGGCACTCAAAAGATGGCCTAACAAGATCCCAAGATGGGGACCTGCTGTAGATATGATTTGACATGGCTAATTACTATTTCAGGGCTGCCAAATCTCTGGGCGGGTACAGTAAGATTAATATATAAAATGCAGCATCTCTAGACACATTTTTTAGACTTTAGCGCTTCTTTAAAAGGCTGGTTACCTATACATTAACTTTTAGAATGATGAAGAGATTTATATTTTGAGACAATTTGCAATTGGTCTTCATTTTTTTTGTTTATTTGTGGTTTTTTAATTATTTAGCCGTTTGTTCAGCAACTCTCCAGTTTGGAATTTTAGCAGCTATCTAGTTGCTAGGGTCCAAATTAACCTAGCATTCAGGCAGTGGTTTGAATGAGAGACTGGAAGATCTGAACAGAATCTGAATAAGATCTGAATAGGGTCTGAATAGAAAGATACATATTAACAGCTAATAATAAGATTTTAGCCTCACAGAGCAATAATGTGTGGCTGCCGGGGTCAGTGATCCCTATCTGAAAGCTGGAATCAGTCAAAAGAAGAAGGCAAATCATTCATAAACTATAAAAAAATATCTAGTATAAATAAATCTAAAGCAACTGGACTTGTTAAGTAATCATTGAAGACGTTTCACTAGTCATCCGAGCAGCTTCTTCAGTTCAGTATAGATGCTTTAGATTTATTTATACTAGATATACCATGACCTGGATGAATGAAAATCTTCATATAAAAAAAAAAAAAAATCAAGACCAATTGAAAAGCGACTAAAAATTGGCCATTCTATAATATACTAAAAGCTAACTTGGAAGTAAACCCCTTTACCTTGGAGTAAGCCAACCGCTTACTCCATTGCGAACAGAAACAAAATCCATGAATGTATCTGGAAATAAAAATGAATACTTATTCTCTCCCCTATTATTCCTTAAACTCTAACAAGATAATGGGTCATAAAAAAGATTGCAATAGTTTTCCATCCTAAAACTGGCCAAAATAAATAACACCCGTTATTGTATATCTCTTGCACGGAACCTATGTTTGTCTGGGAAATATTCTGCCGCAGATTGTGCATTTATGCATGGTGACATTAAATTAATGATGGGATAAGAGATGGAGTGCTGGAGTGGTTGCTTATATAGGATAATAGGGGTTATTCATCAAAGCCATGCTTGGCAAACACCAGGGAAAGAACGTGTTATGATTCCCAATGTCCCATTCATTTCGCCAGGTATAGGAATGAGCTGCACGTCAGCATCGTGGGGTGACTTGCAGAACTCTCTGAAATGTAATAGATTGATAGCGCTTTACTCACCATGGGAGCACATTCATATATCAAGTCAAAGATGATACGTTCCATGGATTTCTTAATAGGCTTTCAGAAAAGGCAAAAATAGAAAAAATAAGTTATTTTGATCAAAAAAAGCTAAGGTTATTATGTTTAATATTGCAAAATATGATAAAAGGTCATGTGATTTAGCCCATGTTGTCCAGATAAAATTAAAAAACGTTTTAGGTCTGTGCTGAACTAAGGGGAGCAGTAGTGTCCCTTTAAGGGTGAAGACGCACAGAGCTACTAGTAGCAGCTACTTGTCACGACTGATAATTGTTTCTTTGTGTGTTTTAGCAGAGCTAATTCTCAGTATTGTATATGGCAGGGGATCTTCTGGTGTTTAGTAGGAGTGACAAGTAGTTGCTACTAAGTAGCTCTGTGTGTCTTCACAATTCAGCAATGAGAATTCTCCTGACCAAAAATTTCATTATAGGTGCAAGAGAATTGACCAATGAGAATGCTGATTCCCAGCATTATGTCATTTTTTCCCTTCATTATATGACACTGGAATCAGACATGGGGATAAAGGACAGACTTGTTCAGTGCTGGGAAACTGTGCTTAATGCTCCCAACTCCAATTGCTGGAACAGAGAACATGGAGCCAGATTTACACACATCAGCTCGGAATCTCAGTGGAGGATTTTTTTGCACTTTAGTACAGCTGCAGGCCCTGGAGAGCTAGGGAAAAGTTTCCTTGAGCAATACTGCTTTAAGAATACAGCCTTGATGTTGCTGGATAACAGCTCCCAGCATGCCTTAACCTTGATAATATATTAAAGTATTCTGGTATGCTGAGATTCTGGGAGTTGTAGTACAGCAACAACTGAGTAAAGTGTGGTTAAACAGTGTTGTATAGCAATAATAGCTGTTAGTTGTCCCTTTTATATATATATAGACTTTTGTCTCTTCTAGTGCAGAGAGTGCAATACAGTCTCTGCATTAGTGATGCAGCCCCCCTTTGCTAAGAGTGCTGAGTCCTGTTGGTGGTTATACTTGGTAAACTCAAAAATGAACACTATGTAGCACTCCGATCACTGTGAAAAGTGTTTATTGTGCCAACAAGCCAGGCAACGTTTCGGACACCAGCCCTTTCTCAAGCCTTTTGGTGCCCGAAATGTCGCCTGGTTTGTGAGTTATATTTGACCCTTGGTAGTGGGATCAGAAGCTTGCACCCTATGCTACAACAAGCGCTTGGAATAGTGAAACATTATCCATACTGTATACTTACCCAGTTTTACCCAGCAGCCATGCAGCTTATAATATTCCTTAGGGGTGAGTATATATATGAGTATGTGTATATATATATATATTCATTTGTTTTGCTTCTCTTGATTATTATGATTAGCTGCTCCCTTGTACCAAATGGTTAATGTAATAAAATATCGCAACCCAGATCTAGTAACCCATAGCAACAAATCAGTGGTTTGTTATTTTAAACAGCTGACCAGTAAATGCTGCCTGCTGATTGGTGTCTATGATTTACTAGGTAAGCAGGAAACATAAGACAATTAAAGGAGAAGGCAAGGTAAAAACTAAGTAAGCTTTATCAGAAAGGTCTATGTAAATACAGTACACACGAAAGTTCAAAAGAAACACGGGGTTTCTTGTCTCCTTTTTTGTATAAGTGTTCTTCGGTATCAGACTTCCTCTCTCCCCTCTCCTGCTCCCCCCTTCCATAAGAATTCATAAGAATTCACTACCCCCTCCCACCAGAATGTAAGATCTATGCTACCAACTGCTAGAGCTGCAGCATGAAGTTACCGAAACCAAACTAAAATGGCAGCTGCAATCTTAAACAAACGGAGGGAGCTTCTAGGGCTGTTTACTCAGGTATGGCTTTCTGCAGAATAAATATAGTGTTCTAGGTGGCACTAATGTGGCGGATCTATTGGCAGTAAAATGCCAAAATGACTTTCCTTCTCCTTTAATCACCAAAAAAACAGTGTATGTGTATGGCAAGTTTTCCCTAGTAACAGGCTATGTAATATGCTAAAAGCTCAATAGTTTTAGCTGTATTGTGCATTCTGCAAGCACTTTTTGATAATTAAAAACGTACTCAGAATGCCTCAGAGCCGGTTATAAATCATTACAGTCCTTTTACATATTTTTAGTACACAGTCTGTTATTTGGCAGTAATTAATTTTCCCGGACCAAAGCATCAAAATTTCCCTGAACAGCATTGTACGTGCAGTGCTCATATCCTGCTTCAGAACGATCTCTGTATTTGCCATGATAAATTCTTATCTTTTTAATTGGATCATAATTATATTATGAATGCTTTTTTATGGTCACTTTCATCTCAGCAAAACTCCTTATACTGTGTTATCTGTAAATTAAGTAGTTTATTAGCACATCGGGGTCTCTCGACTCATTTGTACCCGCTGCAAATTGTCCCTTGAAAAAATAAAAGTGCGCCTGAAGTAATCTATAGCTGCCATGGATGTAACGGGGGCTGGGCCTTCTCATTGAAAACACATCTCGTGATGTTGTAGTTATTTTGTCATAGTTAATGCAACTAGTGAAATAGATTGCTGGAATGTTCTAGGTTACAATATGATCCTCGTCTTAGGTTGAAACTGGAATCTTATGACATTTTGTTGCATGTGAGCAGATGGAATAACCAATAGAAGGGGGAATTCAAACCAAACATCCAATATTTACTGAAACTTCAGTTCTTGAAATCAAATGAGTTCTAAAGTCATTCCATTGTCAGTACAGGTATGGGACCTGTTAACCAGAATGCTTGGGAGCTGGGGTATTCCAGATAAGGGATCTTTCCGTAATTTGGATCTCCCTAACTTAAGTCTGCTAAAAATAATTTACATATTGAATAAACCCAATAAGATTGTTTTGCCTCCAATAAGGATTAATTATATCTTAGTTGGGATCAAGTACAGGTACTGTTTTATTATTACAGAGAAAAGGGAATCATTTAACCATTAAATAAAACCAATAGGATTGTTCTGCCCCAATAAGGGGTAATTATATCTTAGTTGGGATCAAGTACAGGTACTGTTTTATTATTACAGAGAAAAGGGAATCATTTAACCATTAAATAAACCCAATAGGGCTGTTCTGCCCCCAATAAGGGGTAATTATATCTTAGTTGGGATCAAGTACAGGTACTGTTTTATTATTACAGAGAAAAGGGAATCATTTAACCATTAAATAAACCCAATAGGGCTGTTCTGCCCCCAATAAGGGGTAATTATATCTTAGTTGGGATCAAGTACAGGTACTGTTTTATTATTACAGAGAAAAGGGAATCATTTAACCATTAAATAAACCCAATAGGGCTGTTCTGCCCCCAATAAGGGGTAATTATATCTTAGTTGGGATCAAGTACAGGTACTGTTTTATTATTACAGAGAAAAAGGGAATCATTTTTAAAAAATAGAACTATTTGCTTATAATCTGCTATATAATTAGAGTCTATGGGAGATGACCTTTCTGTAATTTGGAACTTTCTGGATAAGGGGTTTCCGGATAAGGGATCCCATACCTGTATTACCACTGCGGGGACTAGTTTATCATTTCTAAGGCTGCCATCTACAGACATTCATACTTGTGTTGTTGTTTTATAAAGTTTTGGTTGGTAATTTTCTAACCCTACCCACGCAATAACAATAAGTATAACTTAGAGAATAATAAAAATTTGCTCTTACTAACATACACATGAAGCTTTTAAGAATTAAAGTTATCTAAATGAACAGCTTGTTCTTTTGTCAGGGTCAGATGGATGCCTTGAGAAGAAGCTGAGGACAGCACGAAGACGGTGTCAACAGCCCAAAACCCTGAATTCCCCTGAGGATAGTATGTACTACAACCAGGTCAATGTAAGTGCTTGGTTATTATGTGCCATATTTTTAAGTGAAGTGTTCTTATTTCTGTTATTCAATAACATTGATTCCTGAATTGTGAAAATATGCATGCATAACTCTTAATGCGACCATATCTGAGTGGTTCATGTTTGGTTTCCCTACTTAGGTTTCCTTACCTTAAATGATTAAGACAAGTAAAATTCAGGTGGCCTTACATGGGCTGGTGATTTGGCCCATTCAGAACTAGTCAGCAGCTTATCTGCCCCTGTATGGGGCCAGGCCCAGACTGGCAATCTGTGGGTTCTGGCAAATGCCAGGGGGCTGCTGTAAGATGCCATAGCCCAGGGGTGTCAAACCCAATCACATAAGGGGGCCAAAATCTAAAACACAGTCTAAGTTGCTGGCCAATTTATTAAGATACTGTACGGCCAGGCACAGTCACAGTGCAGTCAGGCAACTGGTGCTGCAAGGTCAGGCACAGTCACCAGGGGCCACATAAAATAGCCAGAAGTGCCGTATTCGGCCCGCAGGCCTTGTGTTTAACACATGTACCATAGACAGTCTCTATTTATTGGGCTGGTGGGAGGCTGTTTGGGCCTCTGTGCACTTGCAATGCCAGGGCCTATTTTGAATCCTATTTTTGCAGTCAGTGGAAGCAACCCACAGAGATTCCTGCTGTAATATTGTTCCATAGCCTTTAGATGAACGTGGTTGCAGAAAAGCCCCTTGAGTATCATTCTTGATATCCAAATAAGGCTCCGTGTGATAAGCAGCATTTGGCAGCCTATTGCTTGTGAGGCCATTCTACACTGAAGGCAAACTAGAAACCCAAGGTGTAATGTTTTCTAATTTATAGAAAAGGCTCTCAGTTGATATTCTCTTGAGTGGCATGCAATATAGGGGGCTTTCTAATTTTGTCCCCACACAAAAAAAGACACAGCAGTAACACTTAATAACCAACTATAGCACAAATTAAAGGGAATACCCAAAAACAAATGTTAACATGAAAATGTTGAAGAAAAGGGAATACACCCAAATAAAGTTTGGATGTGGATATTTTGACTATAATGACCCGTTTGGTGTGTACTTATTTAAACCCGACTGAGGTTTCCATGCCTCCCTCTGTTCCAGCCTGCCATCTCTTTATCCCTCTCTTAACCTAGCTTTGGTAGAACATGTGTATGTGCCCTTTATCGGCTGCCTTCATATCGGGATGTCTCTTTTCACGGTGAATAATTGATGTGGTTTATCAAAGAAAAGCAACATGCATGCTTCATCAGGCGCTCTTGAGCCCTTTGATCAAAAAAATTATGCTTTGACTTGTGATATTATCAGCATCTGCTTGCATTCAACACAAAATCACTTTGAATTAAAAATTAACGACTCCCCGCTTAGCTTCTGAAAAGCGTGTTCTTGCTCCTTCCCGCAGGGATCTCTGGAATATCAAGGGAGCAAGAGGAAGCCAAGAAAACTTGGGTAACTATCTCTCATGCTTTTTAACAACTCTAAACAGACGCCTGTTTGTTAAATTAAAAAAAAAGGTAAACATTGATACTTTGAATATTAGCATATTAGCCCGCAGGAAATGTTTGATTTGCAGGGGAAATAATCATATTAAATTATAAACAAAATCTCATTCGCTTACAGAAGGGCGCCGCACTGAGCTGCATTTATATCAGTAAACAAACAAGTTTGTTCTTTTAGTTAACCGACCAAAACAACAGCCTTCAAAAATACTAAGAAAATATTTCTTGAATATCATAGGGGAAAAAAGTAGGGACTTTTATGACACAACCATTGTAGCTGCAAGAATATTTCAATACAATGTTTGCTTCATTTACATCAGTTATCCTGAAACCTGTTATCCAGAACATTGCCAGTAATGGGAAGGCCATCTCCCATAGACTCCATAATAAGAAAATCTTTAAAAAAAGATTTCCTATTTCTCTGTAATAATAAAACAGTATCTTGTAATTGATCCCAACAAAGATTTAATTAATTCTTATTGGAGGCAAAACAATCCTATTGGGTTAAATTAATGTTTCAATTATTTTTTAGTATACTTAAGGTATATGGTGCAGATTATGGAAAGACCCCATATTCAGGAAAAAACACAGGTCACAATTATTCTGGATAACAGGTCCCATACCTGTAACTAAAGGAAAGTTTATTGGCAACTTTTCATAATGAAAAAATATATATCAGTATATATCTATATATAGCAGTATATTTAAATAGGGGTGTTCCAGCCCCTAGTACCTCCCCGAGGTGGCCTATAGGATGCCTCCCCCCTCGTCCCCCCGTGCCTGAGAGTGTTGCATTGCTAGTGCAGAGAGCCTCAACCCAACTAAGGTTGCCACCAATTGGCCAATCACTGATTGACTTATTATAACTCCCCCCTCTGATGGTGACCATTCCATTCCATGATGTCACAGTCACAGCCTGGTGATGTCACTGACGACCCACTTGCCTGGAGTTTCAAAAGCCGAAAGGGGGCAAATCAAAACCAAAATGAACACCTGTGATATGAACTGGATTATAAATGTGAGCCAGAACCCATATGACCAGTTCCCAACCTCTACTGTATGAATGGAAGCTAATACCATCAGTGAAAGCAGCATCAGACTGGGAACCCAGGGGCCCACCAGAAAACCTTAGACCCTAGGCCTGCTTTCCAAACTATTTTTCCTCCTTTCCTCAACTCAACCTCTTTATTTTCCTAGTCTCTTTTATTTACATGCTAGCATCTATTCTTCCATCTATTTCTCTTCTTGCTTCCCATTCAGTAATAGGGAATGACTATGAAACAGGCCAAATGGTCAGGAGCAGGAGGGCCCACTTACACCTGGGCCCATGGGAGTTTTCCTGGTATCCTGGTGGGACAGTCCGACACTGAGTGAAAGAGGTTTTAGCAGCCAAGTGTGGACCAACTTGATATCAATACCCTTGACTTAGGGATGAAATGCTGGACATTTCCATTTACTTTTGGCTATATATCAAACATACAAAGACTTGTGAATAGCTGCCTATCTCTGTCTCTCTAGCCTGGCACTGAATAGTTAATCTGTGTAAAGTCTGAAGCAATAATATCATTCGTTGTTAACAATCTTTTCCTGTTCCTAACAGACAAGTGAAACTATTGGATGGAGAGGATGAATATTACAAATTGTTGTCAGCTGCAGATTCAATCCCTGAGGAGGATTTCTCCCCCTGCAGCCCTTTGTCCCCACAACAAATGTTTTTCTCATAAAGTTGCATTTTTTGTATTTTCTGTTCGTTGATGAGAAAAATTGCATCCAGGTTATCATGAAGCTCATTGCAGTCTTCCTGGGTATTTTGCAAGACTTTTATTGTCATTTTTATTTCATGTTTCTATTTATTGCTTTTGTCATAACAACGCAAATAAAAAATAAACATTTTCAGTAAAACCCTGTACAATTTTTAAGGTGGCATTGAGCAACAATTCCTTGAGATGGTTGTGCTTTTACTCTACATGACTCTAGACAGACATTATGTATATACCAGATCTCCTTGGGTTAGAGATAAAGCCTTTATGGACCACCTGTCATAGAAAGATAGGCTAGATACCTATTGGGCAGGTTTGAAAATCCCGTTGTGTCCGGAGCACATTGGCACGATGATGTGGCTTCCCATATGTCCACAGTATAATCAGATTGTTGGTTCCTGGGCCAACCATCACATTAGCCTCAGCTTGCCCTGCCAATGGGCAGACAGATCAGGATAAGATCCACTTGTTTGGTGACCTTGCCAAATGAGCAGATCTTTAAATGTATGGCGAGCTACATTGGGAATGCATGCTGCATAAAACCCAATAAAATACAGGGTCAAAGGACAGAGAAAAATCTGAATGTAGCTTCAATAGACAGTCTTTCCTTTTATTGATCCTCGTATTCCTGCACCAGTTGGCTTAGCTGGCTTGACAAGACTTTGAGGCAGGGTCCAGATAGACAACCTTGGCAGGGCTTCCTATGCCAGGAGCCAGACATTGCAGCTGCTCAAGTTGGTATGAGATGGATTATAATTTGTACATCCGCTAGAATGGACTTGCACCTTGCACAGAATTTGCATTCATATAAAGGAAATAAAGCCAATAAATGGAATATTCACGCCACAGCCAAATCCGGCATCATTTCTCTAATGAGAATTCTCAGGGATTCACATGCATGGCGCTGGCACTGAACAGAAAATTAGATATCATTTTTCAAAAGTGAAAATACATTTTTGAATAGGTGTAAAGATTTCTAGAGAACTTTACCTGTACCATTAGTAAATGGGCCCTTTAGAGTTCTCCATATCATAAATATGCTTCTAAAAATTCCATAGGAATGAACACAATATAGGTGAGTTTTTATGTTAATGTATTAATTTCTAAACTCACATTTTGATAAATCTGCCCCTAAAGTTCCTATATCCTGTCTGTAATCACCAAATATTCATTGCCCACTGCAACCCTTTCATTTACCCTCCTGATTATGCCGCCCTACATTGCTGCATCACTGGGCCTCACTGACCAATTGCAGGGAAAAATTTCAGACTTTATCGTTGTTTGCATACTGTCAAGCCTGAATGTATTTAGTCACCTAAAAGTTGACTTTTCACATATTCATATAGTTTCTAAGTTAAGTGCTTTGATTGGTTCAGCTTCACCTCTCCTTATATATTTCAACTTTGTAAACCTATTTGAGGTCTCTCCAGGCTGCGCTAAATTCAGTGCAGTGTCAGACTGGGGTGTCCGGGGCCCACCGGGGCTGCTGCCTGGGAGCCCCCATGAGCTGCTACACTCAATGTCAACCCCATCCCACCCCACTGCGTACTGCATATCCTACTTGCAGCTGCGATGGGAGGGGGAGCGCCGGCACCCACAGTTACAGGCAGGGGGAGCAGGCCTGATTTGGCAGCCCAGTCTGACCCTGATTTAGTGAAATTCCTGACTGGGGGTGTCTCTGCCCCTAGTGAGCCCCCTCTTGCCCCTTCACATTTGGCTTGTTGGAGGGGGGCTGCATTGCTAGTGCAGGGAGCACAACAGCTTGGAATTTTGGCTCTTTAAGTTACCAGGAGCTGCTTTTTGGCGCTCACCTCTTTGCAGCGGTGCCCAGGGTTGCTGCTCAGCAGTATGGGTTTGACCTTGAAGCTGGGTGCGTACCTAGACTGTACTGCCCCCCCCCCAAAAAAATTAGAGGGGCCTAGGGCATAACGCAAACACTACCCGATCACCATTCCCCCCTTCCCAAACACCCCATCCGCCCCTCCCTTTCCCTGACTGCCCTCATGTCCCCACTCCCTGCCTGCTAGCTGTCAGGTAGGAGAGCAGTGGAAAGGGGGGTTTTCTTAAGCCAAAGAGGAAGCACACCCTGTGTTTTGGGCCCCCCTCAACCATGGGGTATGCTTTCTCTATAGTTACACCAATGGTCTTCTCCCCAAATCTCTCTATAACAGGCCTCCAAGTTGAGCCCCATTTTCCAGTGTTCCAAACCCTTTTTAGAGTGGACAGCCCCACAGTTTCATGGGAATAAATACCACAAAACACCCAAGTATTTTCAAAACCTCCTTTAAGTCTAGCACCTTTTACCATGAAACAGCAAGTCCAGTAATGAGCAGCTATAGACTCCACTGTTTCGTGGTTCAGGTATGGGACCTATTATCCAGAATGCTCGGAACCTGGGGTTTTCCGGATAAGGGCTCTTTCCGTAATTTGGATCTCCAAATTAAGTCTGCTAAAAATCATTTAAATATTGAATAAACCCAATAGGCTTGTATTCTCTCCATTAAGGATTAATTATATCTTAGTTGGGATCAAGTACAGGTACTGTTTTATTATTACAGAGAAAAGGGAATCATTTAACCATTAAATAAACCCAATAGGGCTGTTCTGCCCCCAATAAGGGGTAATTATATCTTAGTTGGGATCAAGTACAGGTACTGTTTTATTATTACAGAGAAAAGGGAATCATTTAACCATTAAATAAACCCAATAGGGCTGTTCTGCCCCCAATAAGGGGTAATTATATCTTAGTTGGGATCAAGTACAGGTACTGTTTTATTATTACAGAGAAAAGGGAATCATTTAACCATTAAATAAACCCAATAGGGCTGTTCTGCCCCCAATAAGGGGTAATTATATCTTAGTTGGGATCAAGAACAGGTACTGTTTTATTATTACAGAGAAAAGGGAATCATTTTTACAAATTAGAATTATTTGCTTATAATGCAGTCTATGGGAGATGGCCTTTCCGTAATTTGTAACTTTCTGGATAACGGGTTTCAGGATAAGGGATCCCATACCTGTACCCAGATGTAGAAATAATGGCATTCAGGCCGCTGGACTTGTGACACTCCCCACTATTTTATATCCTTACATTGTTTCATAGCAGGTTCCAACTTTACATAAGCCCTTTGCTTGTTACTTTAAAAGCAAAGGCAAAATATTCAGGACCAATAGTTCTCTTTTTTCCTTTTTTTTTTTTTTTTTTTTTTTTTTTAAAGGGGCTGAAAGAAAGGATACAAGATAAAAGACAGCCTGGAGTATGAACATCAAAGAATTGTTAATGACAAGAAATACCATTAGGCCCTGCATCCCTTTGTTTTAGCCTCCCTCTGTGCACCTGCAGAGGCTACTACATTGTTTCAAAGCTTTCCCCGCAGATCGGCATTGTGCCTATTAGTAGCAACAGCAAATGGGAGCAAGGAAAAATCTCAAATTATCTGTTTCCAGCTCTCTGTTCTGCTCTTAAAATAGGATATTGACATTTTTCTGTCGCTCCCTTAAGGTATAGAACGCAGTGGATCCTGAGCGACTTTTCTGTAGATTGCAAATGAGCCGGGGTAAAAGGAAGGGGGTGTCTATTGTTACAGAGAGGGGGAAAAAGAAATAATCAGCAACTATGAAAGACTCTCATAAGAAGCTCAGGCTCTGGCAGCGGTTAGAAAACGCCTAGCGAAATCAGAGCGTGAAATTCAGATTAGCCCTCCACAGGCTGTGATAGGAAGGGGGTATGTGAAGACTTGGCATGGCCAAAGGTATAACCTATTTCATTTGGCCCTTGAAGTGTTTTTAACAGATGGAGGAACCAGCTGTCTGTTTTCAGCCTTTTAATACACTATTAGGTGGGAGCAGTTAGGAAAAGTACGGTTTGTAGGTTCCGCGCCAAAGCTGATTTACAAAAAAAATACTAAAACTGTGCTTTCTTTGTATTACACCAAAATACTCAAATTACAGCAACTCTGATGCTAAACGTGTAGCCTGTTCTGATATAAGGGAGCAGAAAGTGCCGTTTGTATTTGTGTGCCCAGGCAATTACTGGACGTCCCCGGCATGTATACACCTGTGTTCAACATGACCCCAATAATTGGCCATTTGATGTGGCACACAGCCATACAACTGGTGTTTCATTTTACATTGCTCTATGGTTCTTCTGAGCAGTTGTTGGAGAGAGTATATGATTCTCTCTGAAACAATATGGATCATTTACTAATGCAAGTGGAAAACAGTACCCAAGATTGCATCCATCCAAATATTATTCACTAAGTACTTGTGTCAGTATGCAAGTCCCTCCACTGTGCCAAATAAGGGGCAAAGCACAGGGCACAAGGACATAAGATAGAAGGAGCTGGTACTTTTTGACCTCTGTTTGCATTCTGCTTCCAGGGCCGCTCCTGCCATGAGGCAAGATGAGAGAGTGGCCAGTTAGCAGTGGGAGAACCTTGCCTCAGTCGACAGTGAGTGGCCAGTTAGCAGGGGAAGAACCTTGCCTCAGTCAGCAGTGAGTGGCCAGTCAGCAGGGGAAGAACCTTGCCTCAGTCAGCAGTGAGTTGCCAGTCAGCAGGGGAAGCACCTTGCCCCAGTCGGCAGTGAGTGGCCAGTTAGCAGGGGAGAACCTTGCCTCAGTTGGCAGTGAAAGGCCAATTTGCAGGGTTGGCAAAAAGTTGCCTCTGGTAACTAAAAGAGCCCTCATGTGTAATAAACTCTTAATTATCTTTATTATAATGTGTGGGAGGGCAACACCTATAATACATTCTACACAATAACCTAAGAACAGGAATCACATTAAAATGAGGAAAAAATGCAACAAACCTCTATATCATTGCCCTAAGAGTTAGGGATTCTTTGTTCTATACAGTTGGCCATACATTGAAAAATACAATCATTTAGAGAGGCCGCAAAGGGCAGATCTTTCCCCGATATGCCCACAATAATGGGTATATAGGCCACTGGGGTGAGGACTGCATCAATGAGCTGATATGGTCTTCACCATCAAATTTTGGGCAGATATCAGTCAGGTTTGCCCTTGAAGGGGCCAAATTGTCAGCTTCAATCTGCCTGTGTATGGCTACCTTAATGGTAGTAGCACATAGTAAGATATTTGAGCATTTTGTTTGTTCTCTGCTTTAAGCACTGCATCAAAATACCCCAAATAAACCCCTATTGCCTCTGGAGTAACCATATAAAGCAGACACTGTGGTCGCAGGGGTAGTCAGAGGAGGGTCTGGGCCACAGGGTCAGCTTCCTCTATAGTTGCAAATAATTTCCCGCCCCCCCCCCCCTTCAGTGGGCAGGTAGTGGTGGACATAAGGGACTCGGTTGGATTGGGGACACAGACTGGGGGACTGGGTTTTTTCTGCAGGGGAGGCCGAGTGCAGACTAGCGACACTACTGCCTAATTTTCTTCCCAACACAGGCTAAAATCTAATTACCTACGAATTACACATTCTTTGCAGGTGTCAGTAAATTTTGCGGAAGCTAGTGTCCCTTGGTGTGGGGGTAAAAACACAAGCCACAAGCAAAGTAATTTAAAAAATGCTCCACGTGCACATTCTCCATTGTTTCTAGAAAGTACAGCACCTTAAATGCAAGTGGTATTGCGGCCCAGTTCATTCATATTCATCGTGGCCAGTTGGAATACAAACAAGAGCCCCGAGACTGCCTTCTGTGGGATTTCTGTGCACAACAGATCAAGGATAGCTGCAGATAAACAAACACAGTAACAAAAAAAATAGTACTTTGGATCCAAAGAAAATGTTTTTTTCAAGTGAAAGACAGGAATAAATGGTCCATTGCCTTGTGACAGTACCTTTGAACCTATTAATTTATTAATTAGGACTCAGGCACAAGGCCAGGTACACAGCACTATTGGTGCCAACTGACCAGTCATTATGTGCAGGGCATGCTGTACCCATTCCAACTGAACCACATGCAAACAGGGGGGGAGTAAGAGAACTCTGTGTCTGTGCATTCTCTATAATGACACTTTCAGGAGAGTTACAGAGGCAGAGGCACCTGTGTTGTTGCATCATTTGTGCCTAGTACAATAATGCTGGAATTCAGGAAAAAAATGCTGCATTGTAAATAAAAAACATGGAGAATTGTGCCTTATTATTTGCAGGCAGCATTGGAATGGGTTGTCCGGATGCCACTTCAAGGGCCTCCCTAGTGACCTTAAGGGCCCCGTGCACCTGGCTAAGCTGCAAAAAAAAAGCAAATGGCACTCAGGGCTATAAACAAGGGAAAAACCCTTAGAATTTTATTGCGGAGGTGCAACGTTTCGGGGCGACGTGACCCCTTTATCAAGCATGGCTGGCTAAGCTGCGCCACATACCTTTACCTCCTTCCTCCTCCTGTGAATGGGCAGGGTAGTGCCAGTAAAGTTCGAGGGGAGCAGGACTGATTGGCAGGGCTGGGGCCCATCCATTTAAGCTCACAGGAACATCACAAGAAGCAAAAACGCATACAAAGTTGTATACTTTATACTCCCCATGAGGTCTTGACTGGGATTCAAAGTAGGCCCTGGCTTTTCAAGTAAACAGAGGCCCCAACAATGCCCCCCCACCAGCCCAATAAATAGTAGCTATCTATGGCATCTTACAGCAGCCCCTCTGGCATTTGCCAGAATCCACAAATTGCCAGTCCAGGCCTGACCCATACAGGAATTGCTTGCATAGGGATAGTTATACATGTGGGCTTGCCTATGGCTTCCACTGGGCTATGACTTGTACTTGCTTCTCCATGGAACATATCTTAACAATCAAGTTTATATATTTATCTTTATTCATGTGTCTCTGCTGCAAATTGCCACATCTTCAATCAACTTCAAAGCCTTCATCATTAAAGTGGTGCCCGATTCACTTTTCTGTGGCCAAGTTCCCATTTGGTAAAGTATTAGCAGAATCAAACTCTAAATGGAGTTACAATTTCCATTGACCATATGTTTTTTTTTAGAGCCAGCCTTAAATTGGTACCGTGTGTACTGTCTTTTGGTCTGATGATAGTGAAGGTTTGGTTGATGCAGTAAATGTTTGCACTGGCTGCTTGGATGTCAACATGATGCCAGCAGTATCTTCTTTTGCAAACCTGGAGACCATATGTGATCCCTTGCATTAGCCTTTGTGCTCTTGACCACACATGCTGTTTGCTTGACACTGTGAAATGTTGTTGATAAACTGTGAAATGTGTTTCCATATGTGCCTGGACTATATGGTTCCTATCATGAGAGGAGGGTTATAACCACGCTGAGGCCAGAGAGAGCTCTATACACGTAATAATAGTCACCCAGGTGTTACACCCCTGGGCCCCCTTCTACTGCAGGGTCTGCTTCCTCTCTATTGACACCACTAATACTCATCCTTAATGCCCAAACCATAAAGTATAAAGTACACCAATGTCACATTAGGAGATATATCAAGGTAGTACTTTCCTCTGAAAAGAACAACATGTGGCATTGTCTCCAATCATTCCCCTAATATGGACCAACATAATTTTTACCTATGATTAGCCATATGTGACAACAACAACTATATACTGTCAGTTTAATTCCATAATTACAGTGTATGTAACCTTGTTGTGAGCCAAGGTGGGACCAAAGGTTGGACTTATAGGGGGAACTAAAAAACAGCCAGACAAATGCTGCTTTATCAGTATCACTATACAACAAAGAACCCAAGTAGGGTGGTATGGCCACCAGGAATCTGTGAACTCTTCAGAACTAAAATGTAACATCAATCTTCTATTTCAACTGATGGATTAAAATGCAAAAAAAAACCAGGCATCATAGAATCCAGCCCTCAGGTTTCCATTGTCATACAAGTGGTTGTAACTAAAGAGATAAGCATCTGCCTTTTCCCTTTGATACAGGTGTTTGCCTCATGATCACTGTCCATCTTACACATAACAACAGGGACACAACAACTTCATCTCAAATGCCCCAGAGATGTAAAGGAAAGGTTTAGCTACCGAGATCTTATCTTATAAGGGAAATAAATAAGCTTCTTTTGTCATGGACATGCATAGAATTGCCACAGGGCACCTTTCTCTTTGATTACAAGGTTCTCCATATTACCAATTAACCTCAAAAGATGAGTCAGGGACCTACAACTTATGGTTCTTCTAACTCTCCATCATTAGTAAAGCCATAGAAGCAGTGTAACTTTTTGTTTCATTGGAGCCTATAAATAAAATAACACATTTCCATCAGTGCAGCCTGTTCTGCATCTCCCCATTAACCTCTGCCCAACTTTAAGGGTTTTGCTATGGCATGAAAGAGGGTTTGGTTTGTTTATAGGTTTGTCACTGTTAGAGGGCTAAGGGTTTATCAGTGTACCCTCCAACATTCCAGATGTGACTCCGTTGACCTGCTATTGTACAAATATGTTGAATGAATTATCTCTTGTTGATCTTACACCAGCCTAGTGGTAGTTTGCTGCTTCACGTATTCATCTATATGGATCCAATTTTGTGCTTTGGTCAAAATAATTATGTAATTAAGTAGTTCAGTTCTGAGTTCAAAGAAGGATGCAACCGAGTGAAGTCTGTGAAAATAACAGTCAGCGCCTCAAACCAGCACCAACCAATATTCATCCCAGAACAAGAAGTCATGTCCAGCAGATGTTCATCTTTATAAAAAAAAAGGAAAAAGGGACGGCAATATATGAAAGTTTATGGTATAAAGGTATCATCTTCCCATATTTTGTTAGATACTGTACTAAATTCTAAGCCACAAATATTGAGTTGTTTTCTATAGTCTGTCCCAAAAAAGATTGTTTTTTCTACATTGTAAACACTTGTAATCCCCTGCTTATTCTCCTGACAGTTATAACCAACATATAATCGTTTAAAGACAGGTTAGCAGGAATCACATACCTCTGGCATAAATCTTCACTGTGTGTGATGTCCCGTGACATAGTCTAGTAGGAATCAATAGTACAGGTATAGGATTCGTTATCTGGATACCCATTCTCCAGAAAGGTCTGAATTATGGAAAGAACATCTCCCATAAATTTAATTTTGATCAAATAATTAAAATTGATTTCCTTTTTTCTGTAATAATAAAATAGTAGCTTGTACTTTGTCCCAAGTAAGGTATATTGAATCCTTATTGGTGGAAAAACAATCTTATTGGGTTTATTGAATGTTTAAATGATTTTTTTTAGCAGACAAAGTATGGTGTTCCAATTTATGGAAAGACCCCTTATCCAGAAAACCTGGGAAAAAATAACAGAAATGCGGGGACAGAAGCCCTGGGATACTGAGAATCCATTATTACAGAATGTTTCCTGCTATGCTCCATATCATTATTCCATTGAACATGCCCAGTAACAGTAGTGGATTATAATATAAGCAATTTTGTGGGCCATGAAGGGAGTATGGCTCTGGGCTCTGGGGGGGGGCAAAATGAACCAGGCAGTTAAGGTAGCCATATACCTAAATATCTGCTCATTTGGTGAGGTTGACAAACGAGCGGATCTTCTCCTGTTGTGTTTACTAAGGGCCAAACGATTGAATTACAATGATGGGCATAGATGCCGATGGACAGAGGACCACATTAATAAGTCAATGTGGTCCCTGATCCAGCATCGGTGCACTGATGTGGCCCTCACATTACACGTCCCATCCCATATTCCCACAGTATAATCTGATCGATGATCCCTGGGCCAATTATAGGATCTGCCTGGTTCGGTCCAGCAGGCAGGGAGACAAATCATGCAGAGATCCGCTCTTGTTTCTGCTGCCTTTATTTACCTGCTTGTTTAATGATGGCTAATTGAAATGAACTGAGGTTCCGTTGCCCACCAAGTAATGATAATGAAATGCATTGGCAGTGGGTGAGGATGAGCTGCATCCCTGGCACTCTAACCTCATCCATCCTAAGAGCCAAGATGCTCTTAATCTGCCATTGCCCAGTAATCCCTTACTGAAACTCTGACCATGTGTAATGATGCCAATATTAAAGGACCAGCTGAGATCTGAGAAATATGGTATTCTACTGACAACTTTCATTGTAAGTATTGTTCATTCATTCTTATCTATAAAACGGAAAGAGCATTTTATAATTGTATGAGCTGTTCCACAGCCTTACCATATGGTGCTTCTGCAATTTTACTTTTTATGTTTTTTGCTGTGTTTTTTTGCTTATTTCTTCACAGTACCAGTTTTTTTACACTAATAAAGCATATACTTTATATAGAAATAAAGTGAGAGATTACATATACTACATATATTTGTGTTGTAAATTTTAGAGAAACTTCTCCAATTGTCTGGTACATTTATCATGTTCTGTTAAGTTAAGGTGGTCATACAAGGCCAATACATAGGCAGCTTTACCCACCCACCTTGATTGTAAGCTCTACAACTAGGTACCTCCTTCTTCCTGCCTCCCTTTATCTTGGATGTAACTGTATTTTTACTTGATGTATTTTCTATAATTATATTAATCCCTGTCAGTTCTATTAATGTATTGTTTTAATATGTATACAAATAGAGCTAGATCAATTCAAATATACATGCTTGTATAAAAACATAAAGCAACTAAAGTAGCTCTCCAGGGGCGGAACTGTATAAGAAGCAGACCCTGCGTTTGAAGAGGGCCCAGTAACTCAAATTAATAAACAATTTCAATATATCTTGCTAGGATAGGTCAATTTAACAATGTTTTTGGGGCCCTAAATTAAATTTGCTACTTGCCTACTTACGCCACTGTATCTCTCACCTACTGTATATTTAAGACACCATTTCACTTTTTTGGACAGAAACAGATTGCATTGCTGCACTTACTGAGCACAAAACAGACATGTTCTCCTTATTATTGCAGATGCCTAATCTTTCATCAGTCGGTTTATGCAAAGGCCTGTGTCTTTGAAGGCTTACCACACACAGACACACAATCGCACACACAATGTGCTACCTTCTTTGCATATAACAGCCTTCGGGCTTAGCATTTGTAACCCTGCCTTTGCCTACACAGAAAATCACTTACATCCAAATTAAAGAGAAAGGTATCAGATTGCAGGAACCAAATCGCAGAAAATTAGAGGGGGCAAAGTTTGATCTCTTCCATATTGAGGCCTATGAACAATAGGAGCTTTCTACTTCAATGGGACTTCAAAGCTGGGCCGAATGACTCTGCTAACTGGTACTTTGTCTGAGAGATATGAACTCACAGATGTGTTTCCCGAACTTTGCGCGGTGCTACCAGAGTTCACGTACCTGAAGCTGGCCAGGGGTATTTTACAGAATGGGTGACGTGCTGAGGTGGTATGACTATTAATGAAAATCATGGAAGGCAACCTAAGGGTTAAATGAAGCATCCAATTTATAAATAGGAGCAAAAACTGAGCTTTTGGGGGGATGTGAATAGGGGTGACTGCCCTGGGCCTTGCACACAAATAGCAACAGCTGTTACTAAAGTACAGCCCCTAATGCCCGCGACAGGAGGACCAGTATTTGGCAGCCCTAGTTTATATACACAGGGGCCACAGAAAGTCTGCTTTGCCCTAGGCTGCAGTCACAACTATAAAGGACCCTAAAGAAAGAGAGCCGCACAATTAACTATATCATTTCATATCAGCTTCAATTTGGGTTGCCAGCAACTAAGGGGCAGATTTACTAACATTTACTATCCCTCTCCGGGCAACTTTTTGCTCATGATTTTATTATGCATCAGTTTCAAGGAGACGTTTACCTTGAATTAGAGTTGTGTAGATAATGCACTCTCAGCCCATTTTTTTATGTTTTTGTCATTCTTGCATATTTTGAACTTTTTGTTCTGCAGTTCTTTGGAATTTCAATATCTTTCTGACTGCCAACCTCCTATCTGAAATCTAGTTGAAGTATAAATAGGAGAGCACCCAAATAGGAATATGTCCAAAAATATAAGCAATTTTATCTCTGGTTGCTGGGATCATTGACCATAGCAACCACTGAACGTTTTACTTTAAACAGGAAAGTCACAGCGTACAAAAACATTACTTTGACATTTGAGTGCTTACTGGCACTTTCTTCTAAGACAGTGCTGTTCCATTTTTGCATGCAGTGGGGTGGGGGCCCCATTATATTAAAATGATGATGTCTTACTATGAAGTCACATAAGTGAAAGTCATCTCTTCAAACAGGCAACTGATACCCAGTAGCCACTGCAAGTTATTGAGGGGTATTATGCCATGGTATGATAACAGTTAACCCTTTGAGAGCTGGGGAGTTCTGAGAATGATGAATGACAGTGGCGGGCACAGGGCTACAGCACACACACATTTCCATCAATGGTAAAAGTTGTTAGTAGCCCCCAATCCATGTTCTTCTGTGCCAGAGCCACAAGTAACTCCCAATGATTAGTGCAGACAGGGATCCATGATGATACTCAGGGATTTGTTATCAACACTTCTCTCTAGGTAACAGTGGGAAATTCAATGGTGGACACCTGTGCCAATTTGCTACAGGGAAAATGAGACCCTTATCTCAGGCAGCACATTAAAAGGGGCAGCAGCAGGCACTTCACCTCAGGTGGCAGTAGGCTCACAACTCCTGGCAGACTCCAAGACTTAAAACCCCTCTGGGTCTGGGCAAGTAAATGTAAAGGTTAACTTCTCCTTTAAAACAATAGAATGCATTTCCAGCAACCACACTTGCTTTATATTAAACTCATACTGAACACAGGTATATTATCCTTTCAGTAATGTATATTCAGATATACAGTGCTGACTTTTGGCTTGGCGTCATGTGTTTCTGGAAGATGAAGCAGAAAGGGCATCGTGCATGGGCTGACAGATGAAAAAAAGAACTCCCAGAGCAATAAATACATTTGAATAGAGCTTCTTTTTATTCTTACTCTTTTTAACACACAGCATTTTTTTGTAAAGCCAGGAATAGAATAACGAATATAGAAAAGTTAATTGAAAAAAAAAAAAGAATAACGAATATAGAATCGACCTGACAGCTGACAAACAGCACCAGCCAATTTGTAGCATGTTTTGAACTGTCATCGATCGGGGCGAATAATCAAAGGACAAGTGCTTTACTGATCCTACATAAATCAATGTGTAAACAAACATCAAAAGCTGGTGGGAGCTATCCTTCGGGGCAACATGGAAATGAAGCTCATTTCCCTTTTATTCATGATAAGGCTGCCAGCTTACATATTTTAAGGGCAAGTGCAAACTATAGCAGGTACCCTCAGAAGACCATGGCACAGGTGGATTATATGCTCCAATATCAGAATCTTGTAGGGAGGATCCAGTAGTTTTGTAAGCCCTGATGTGAAGCTTCAATATATGTTTGGAAAAACAAGTCATCCTCTGGTGTTTTGGGAGGCCCTAAAATAATCATGCTATGGGGATTGTTCTGCCATTGGGAATAGCTAAACTGGCATAGATTTCATTTTATGGTAATATCTCCCATAAGCCTCCAGCTGTGTTATAATCTATTCACAAGCATCCAGAAGAGAGAAGGCTACAACCGGGGGTAAATGGTGCTACCAGCAGTGTGGCCAACTGAATGGGACCCTAAAAAAGTTCAATTTAGGTCAGAAAGGTTCTATCCCTTCAATCCCACTAGCTTTATGTGTATGTATAGATATATATATATAAATATTTTGGTGCTAAATACATAAATACATGCACTTGATAAATAAAAATGGAAAAGTAGAGTGTTTTATAAATATTTATTTTATTAGTACAGGCAGGCACAGCATCCATATTTTGTTACCAATGTGGTGCATTTCCATGGTGTAGAAACCAATAACAGACCAGTTTATACATATAGCCCTGCTGGCTGCCCAACATGTCCCAAATCACCTTATTTTTGTTTGTTAGATAATTGGAATGGGCTCCTTTGATATGGGGGCCCCACTGGGTAGTTTAACCCAGGCCCCACAACCACTAAGCTGCCCTGACAGACTGCAAAGTTATTGTGACAATATGGGGTGAGCAAGGCAATTCCCTTCAACTTTCACAGCCAGTTTTCTTTAGGGGGTAGAGGAATGCATAAACAATGCCCAGGTGTAGTAAACCATAGTGACCAATCAGTTGTTTGCTTTCAAACATGTGGCCAGGAAATGCTTCCTGCTGATTGGCTGCTGTAGGTGACAAGATCTATAGCAAACATACAGATTTTATAACATTAACCCATAAACCTTGACGTAGCAAATATCAATTCCTTCCAAGTTATTGTGCATTTTTGGCCAAAAATTGTGCCTGTTTGCACAGTAACAGGCAGATGCCATTGACCTGCCTTTGGACCCAGGGAGACACAGGGTGCATTTCTTCTGTCAGTGGGGATAAAACCATGAGTTACAGCATTAAGGGAGCCAATTTCAGCTGCCGATATCAGTCCTTTAGATGAATTGGGCAGCTTATCTGCCTGTGTATGGGAACCAATTACAGCCTCCCCAACCAACATCTGATCTGAAATCGTCCAAATCTCAATCGTGCGGGTTTGATTTTTCCATCAGGGAACCTCATTGGCTCGTTGATGCTGTCCCTGAACTGACAACAACATAGTAACATAGTAAGTTGGGTTGAAAAAAGACATACGTCCATCAAGTTCAACCATAATGCTTATATATAACCTGCCTAACTACTAGTTGATCCAGAGGAAGGCAAAAAACCCCATCTGAAGCCTCTCTAATTTGCCGCAGAGGGGAAAAAATTCCTTCCTGACTCCAAGATGGCAATCGGACCAGTCCCTGGATCAACTAGTACTAAGAGCTATCTCTCATAACCCTGTATTCCCTCACTTGCTAAGAATCCATCCAGCCCCTTCTTAAAGTTATATAATGTATCAGCCAGCACGACTGATTTGGGGAGGGAATTCCAGAACTTCACAGCTCTCACTGTAAAAAATCCTTTCCGAATATTTAAATGGAACCTCCCTTCTTCTAAACGAAGTGGGTGCCCTCGTGTCCGTTGGAAGGACCTACTGGTAAATAAAACATTAGAAAGGTTATTATTTGATCCCCTTATATATTTATACATAGTTATCATGTCACCTCTTAAGCGCTCTTCTCCAGTGTAAACAGACCCAACTTGGCCAGTCTTTCTTCATAACTGAGACTTTCCATACCCTTTACCAGCTTAGTTGCCCTTCTCTGGACCCTCTCTAACTCAATAATGTACCGCTTGAGCACTGGAGACCAAAACTGAACAGCATATTCTAGATGAGGCCTTACCAGCGCTCTGTAAAGGGGAAGAATAACCCCCTCCTCCCGTGAATCTATACCCCTTTTAATACAGCTCAAAACCTTGTTTGCCCTTGCAGCTGCTGCCTGGCATTGCTTGCTACAGCCAAGTTTATTATCTACAAGGACTCCAAGGTCCTTCTCCATTAGGGATTTGCCTAGTGCAGTCCCATTAAGGGTATACGGGGCTTGCCTATTTTTACATCCCAGGTGCATGACCTTACATTTATCCACATTAAATCTCATCTGCCACTTAGCTGCCCAGATTGCCAGTTGGTCAAGATCCTGCTGCAGGGATGTCACATCCTGGATAGAATTGACTGGTCTGCAGAGTTTTGTGTCATCTGCAAACACTGATACATTACTCATAATACCCTCCCCTAAGTCATTTATGAACAAATTAAACAAAAGTGGACCCAGTACAGAACCCTGAGGGACCCCACTGAGAACCTTATTCCAAGTAGAGAATGTACCATTAACAATCACCCTCTGTACCCGATCCTGTAGCCAGTTTTCTATCCATGTGCAAACGACTTCACTAAGACCAATAGACCTTAGCTTAGAAAGCAGTCGTTTGTGGGGAACGGTATCAAATGCTTTGGCAAAATCCAAATAGATTACATCTACTGCATCCCCACTTGTACTGAGAGCTATCTCCCCTACCCCTGTATTCCCTCACTTGTACTGAGAGATATCTCCCCTACCCCTGTATTCCCTCACTTGTACTGAGAGCTATCCCCCCTACCCCTGTATTCCCTCACTTGTACTGAGAGCTATCTCCCATAACCCTGTATTCCCTCACTTGTACTGAGAGCTATCTCCCATAACCCTGTATTCCCTCACTTGTACTGAGAGCTATCTCCCATAACCCTGTATTCCCTCACTTGTACTGAGAGCTATCTCCCATAACCCTGTATTCCCTCACTTGTACTGAGAGCTATCTCCCCTACCCCTGTATTCCCTCACTTGTACTGAGAGCTATCTTCCATACCCCTGTATTCCCTCACTTGCACTGAGAGCTATCTTCCATAACCCTGTATTCCCTCACTTGCTAAGAATCCATCCAGCCCCTTCTTAAAGCTATATAATGTATCAGCCAGTACAACTGATTCGGGGAGGGAATCCCACAACTTCACAGCTCTCACTGTAAAAAATCCTTTCCGAACTATGGCCAAACAAGGGAATTCGCCCACCTGATAGAGAAGATGCCCTCACTTGGCAACCTGCCAAACAAGCAGATCTTACAGTGTGTGGCCACCTTAGAATAGCTGAGCTGTAGCCCTCCAGCAGTGCCTGGCATGCAGGTAACTTGTAACAGCTGGAGGGTCACTCACAAGATGGCCACCTGGCTGGATAAATACACTAAACAGGGCTGCACCAGTGACTACAAAGTAAATGTGTTTTTCTGTGGCCTGTGAGGAGTCGTGAGGTAACCCTAGCCCTCATGTAAACTTGCTCAGGAGCAGAGGAAAGCAATTCCCTTCCTCTCTGGGCAAATAACAAAGGCATATTGTCACTTTGCTACAAATCCTTCATTACACAGAGGAAGGGGGAATCCAATGCTCAGAGCTCTGGAGCAGGGGGTCTCCGGGAGCTCAGGGGTCTCTTTGATCAGGAAAATCCAATTATTTGTGTATATACATTCCCCACATAGTGATTACTTCATTAATTGTCCCGCCTTTTGTCACCTCCCTTTCCACCCCTGTGTAATAATCAGTTCCTTTATGTCGCCCCGGCCAACACTCCATGAGGGCTTTGTACATTCAAAGGATTTGCTTGGGCTTCTGAAAGAGCCGCTGTTCTTTGATGATTGGGTAGCGGCAAACTTCAAAGGCAGAGAGGCGGGCTGTGAGTGGCTGGCGGCCCAGCAAAGTCCTTATCAAATTCTTGGAGGTGCTCCTGCTGCAGTCAGTCAGGGAGTCAGTCAGGGAGTCGGGCAGTGAGTCAGGCAGTGAGTGGCGCGGCTGCTGAGGGAGGAGGAGAGCTGGGAGGAGGGGAGGCTACCTCACTAACTGGTGCCCCCAACTGCTTCATGTATCTCCACCAGTGTCCTGCTCATCATCAGGCACCTGTAGGAGCTGGACTATGGCTGCTGTGGCTGTCCTAAGGAATGATTCTCTCCAGGCTTTCCTACAGGTCAGTGCAAGTAATGATGGAACGACCGTGGGATCTATTCTACAATACTTGGAACCAATATTTTTTTTATAAAGGGTCTTTAAATTAATGTGGATCGCCATGCCTGTGGGCAACCACCCCATTTTAAATACCCAACAGGATAGTTTTGCCAGATATATAGATTTTTAGCAGTTTAGTTGTGATTAAAAACAAGGGACTTGTTTTATTACTATGGTGAAAAAAGCTTTATTGAAAATGTGAATGTCATATTTTGGAGCTTTCTGGATAACAGGTTTTTGGATAACAGGTCCCATGACCTTTAGATGACTTATCTCAGGAGTGCGTTTGTTCAACAAATAACTTTAATTACTGTTCTCAGGGCAGTACTGGTTTATTTTGGAATGAGAGTTTAATGGTTATTAGAAATAAAATTATTAGGGGGCAGGGTGACACCTGCTTATCCAGAAAACTTGTTGCTGTTCTCTCGGGCACATCAGGGCAGAATCAGCACTAGGAATTTAAGTAATAATGTTAATTTACAACTTTCCTAATGTGCAGTAATGTGCGATAAACAGTGCTACACCCTGGGTACTCCAGTGGGCAGTGTTACTAGTGGGCAGTGTTACTAGTGGGCAGTGTTACTAGTGGGCAGTGTTACTAGTGGGCAGTGTAACTAGTGGGCAGTGTGGGTTACAGCAGCAGAAGTTTATTATAGGACAGTTAATGGTCTTTTTGTAAATTCCAAACTTTTTGCCAGACAGAGACAACTGCAATATACTAATATATTTATAAGTACTAGGAAAACACACCCTGTGTGCATATACTTACACATATGAGTTCTATCTACATATATAAAGCTATAGATAGATTTGTATATATATATATATATTATATATAAATATGGGAGTGTTGTGAGTTAGTTTAAGTTGTAGTTCAGCAACAGACCACAGGCTTGGCATGACTGCTTAACCTTTTAAGATAAGTAGATGTACACAGACTCATTCAAGTCGGCAGTAGTTACATTTTTACATACCTTCTGTTCCGTCACATAAATATATCACTTCCTGCCTCCTTTTCTTTCACTTTTTTTATTCTTATATTCTTAACACTTATCTAACAGACCCCTTTTCATTTCTATGCATTTACTTTCCTGTTCAATATTTTAGTATATAATTGTGGAAATAAAATCTATTCTTTACACTGCCCGGTGACCCAAGACACTAAAACATGTAGATTTTTATTTGCTAATATGTTCTTTCATTTTCTCAGCTGCAATACAGCTTTATATTAGAATATTTAAGAAGACTGTGCTTGATCACAGGGATGTAAGTGGATAGGGTCTAGCAATACTATTCTTTGGAAAAACCAAAGAGGAGTTTCCGCTTGTGATGATTATACAACCTTGAAGTAAAATCTTATTATAGCAAAACTTGGTCCCCTTAAACTTGTACAAACTTTGGCATAATTGGATCTAAAAGAATGTTAATAATGACTGCAAGAAAAAAAAAATGTTCCTAACATTTTACTTTGCTTTCTTCCAGGACAGGACCCCTAGTGCATCCCCAGACGTTGGTAAGCACTCACCCTTGGCTCTTCTGGCAGCTACTTGTAGTCGTATTGGCCAGCCAGGTACAGGTCCTGCTGATTTTATTCAGTTTCCCTATGACCCAACAATTGGATCTCCATCTAGGATTTTCCACCCATGGACTAATGAAATATCGGCACATTCTTCTGGTGGAATTCAACCTCACAATGGCATTGGACTTAGCACCTCAAAAACACAACTGGCCTCTCACATCCAGTCTTCCTTTGTCACTCATGAATTACCCTTGACACCACCGGCAGACCCTTCCTATCCTTATGACTATTCTCCAATGAAGATGTTACCTCCCCCCATGGCTGCTTTTCAGACTGGTTGCCAGTCTCCGTATGTGCCTGCTGTTCCTTATGCACCCCCAGCCCCTATTACTTCTGCTCTTCATGGGTTTGTACCGAGCCATTCAAACCTGATACACCAGCAGCCAAGGCAACTCTCTCCTAATCCAGCAGAAGACATGCCCTGGTGGAGTATTCAGCAAGCCACACCAGTCGCCCATGCTTCTACTATTCCTCATCCCCATCACCGGTTTCCCATCCAGAGAAGTTTAGTTTTAGGGCATTCAGATTTTGCACAATATCAGACTCAGATTGCTGCACTACTGCAAACAAAATCTCCTCTAGCCACAGCCAGGAGATGCAGAAGATGCAGGTGTCCCAACTGCCAAACTTCCAGTGGTCCTGATGAGGCAGGCAAAAAAAAGCAGCACATCTGCCACATCCCAGGCTGTGGAAAAGTTTATGGCAAAACTTCCCATTTAAAGGCACATTTGAGGTGGCACTCTGGGGAAAGACCTTTTATTTGCAACTGGCTGTTCTGTGGCAAAAGCTTCACCAGATCAGATGAATTACAGAGGCACTTGAGGACACATACGGGTGAGAAGAGGTTTGTCTGCCCGGAATGTGGCAAAAGGTTCATGAGAAGCGACCACCTGGCAAAACACGTAAAAACCCATCAAAACAAGAAGATAAAAAGTGTAGAAAGGACAGTGAAGCAGGAACATAACAGGGACCATTAGTGGAAGCCTGACACGTGTACCTGTAGTGCAGTATACACTACGCTGGGTACTCACATTGGATTCATAACGCCCATTCAGATGTAAATGGTGATACAGTTGCAGAACTTGTCTCACCTGTATATTTGTACAGGTCTCCGTCAGATTTGTTTTTTTTCCACTATTGCTGTCTTGGAGAGGATACCTTGTTTTCATACTCTGTGTATATTTCTGTTAATAATTAAAGTAAGTATGGAAATCAAATAGCTTAAATTTAAAAGACTTTGAAGCTCCTGCACACTATTTAACGACTTTGCGAAATCCCTGTTTCATTGGTCGCCCTCTCCTCAGCATGCAGTCTTTGGTTCCATAAGAGGAAAATAAACAATGGAGTTACTTGTTCAGAAGATCAGAGCCGAGTCACTTGCTTTGATATTCTAGCATCATATTTGGGGAAGGGAGAGAAAGGCAGGGGCGATACAATGGCTCGATGGTAAACACTGGCTCGATGGTAAACACAATCACAGCTAAGTGTTACGCTGCACTTTTTTTAATCACTTGGTTGTAGGATACTACAAAAGTACAGAATTGATGCTTTATTAAATTGATATAACAATACTGGTCCCTATTCTTATATAGATATGACAGAGTACCTTTCCTGTGTTTGGCCCTTAGTAATAAAAATGCTTTTATAATTTAAAAAAAATAAACATATTATGATATGTTATTATATATCAGTACTAATTCTCATTAGCTAGTGATTCTTAGGTTTGCTTGAGAAGCAGTAATAATATTTTCTAGAAAAGCAGCGCAAACTGCTTTGTGAGATCTTGTTGGGCTCCCTCTGCAGAGCAGATATCAGATGTGGCATTCAGCTGCTTTAGCAGAAATACATCAGTGTCATTCACACTTACAGGAAGAATATAAATACTCGAGTGGAATAAATACTACTTTAAGGGGTTCTTCACCTTTAAATTAACTTTTAGTACAGGAATAAGATCTATTTTCCAGAATAAATTGAACCTGGGGTTTTCCGGATACGGGATCCTTCTGTAATTTGGATCTCCATGCCTTAAGTTTGTTAAAAATTATTTAAACATGAAATAAACCCAATAGGATTGTTTTGCAACCAATATGGATTCATGCAGCTTATGGTCAGATACAAGGTACTTTTTACAATTACAGAGAAAAAGGAAATCAGTTAAAAATGAGAATTGTTTGTTTAAAATGGAGTTTATGGGGGCTTTCTGGATAACAGGTTTCTGAAAACAGATCCCATACCTGTGGAATAGTCTGTTTTGAGCAATTTTGGTCTGATGTGTTGTTATTGCTACTTTTTATTACTTACTTTTTTATTCCAACCCTCTCCTGTTTATCTTCCTGTTTGTCATTCAAATCACTGCCTAGTTGTTAGTGTAAATCGGACCCTAGCAACCAGATAGCTGGAGAGCAGATTAACAAAAAGCTAAATTATTTTAAAAAAAAAAAAAGCAAAAAAAAAAAAGATGACCAATTGCAGACTGCTTATATTAAACAAATAAAAGTTAATTCAAAGGTGAACTCCCCCTTTAAACATATTGGAGATTTTTCCGTGTGTTAGTGTTACTAAAGCAGCTATGCAAGTTAGTATTAGATTGTTGTGGGCACTGACCCTAGAAACCAGTGAACTTGGCAGCGTGGCAGCTGGGTATGACATTTTAAAGCAGCTAGAAGTTTTCCCTTTTACTTCACCACAAGCTGATTAAGGCTCACTGATGGAAAACCTCTTTCTGCGCAGATTTATTATTGTTCTGCTCTTCTGGCAAGGTAGGAAATTGTTTTAAAGGAAAAGCAAAGTGGAGCACCTAGAGGTTTGCATAGTATAACAGGTGAGTTCTTTAGCCCACATACATATGCACAAAGGGCAACGTTTGCCAGGGGGGCCCGAAATATTGCCCTTTGTGATTATGCATATGGGCTGAATAAAATGCCTACCATGTAACGCTCATGAGCAGAACAGTATTAAAGTATGGAACCTGTTATCCAGGGGTTTTCTGCATAAGGGATCTTTTTGTAATTCTGATCTTTGTACCTTAATTCTACAAAAAAACATTTATTAAACCCAATAGTATTGTTTAGTTGGGATCAAGTAGAAGGTACTGTTTTATTATTACTGAGAAAAAGGAAATCGTTTTTGAAAATGTGAATAATATGATTATAATGGAGATGACCTTCCCATAATTCAGCGCTTTCTGGTTAACGGGTTTCCATATAATGGGTCTAATACCTGTATATACACACACAAAAACAGTATGGGATCAGTTATTTAGAAAGCTCAGAATTATAGGAAAGCTATATCCCATATAGTCCATTTTAATAGGGTCTATGGGAGATGGCCTACCAATCATTTGGATAACAGGATCCCATACCTGTAGTAGAATTTAGGTGCCCCCTTTTTTATCACTGGTGCAACTTTATCTACCTGCTATACTTTATACTAGATATTTTGGGTCTGGCTTGCATTAAATAAGGATGTGATACATGCAGTTTGTGGAGCCAATAAACAGGCTGGGGTCAGTAGAAAACCTTTTGGAGGGTCACAAACACCCCATAAACCCTGGCTTTCAGTATGGGGACAGATGCTAAGACATAACTTCTGGTTAGGAGAGTACTTATCTCTGTTATGGAACACATATGGTCACTGTGATTATTTATATACAGTTTTGCAACAGATTTGCTATATCTTCTTAAAAGCTACAAGATCTAAAGTACATAATTATCCAATGGGAACAAAACATACGCTGAATCATTTACATTCATATTTAAGTAGCTTTGTATTTTCATTGTGAAGTGCAATTCCACTGTAAGGAATGGTGCGAAAAATATCATTGTGAATGTTCCCTGTCATGTTATACCTTAAACCCCAAACCTCCCAGAAAAGTATTTTTTTTCTTGCAGTATCAAAATTGCCACCCAAAGCTGAAGTTGCAGAGGGTGTTCATATTAATGCCTGGCTGTATGTTAAATTCCATGGCGCAACTGGGATCAAGCACCCTGCAAAAGGAACTTGTCTCATTACAGAGGCAATTAACCACCATGGGGCTCAGTGGAATTACAGAAACCGCAGTAACACAATTGCAATTTCTATGTTGTCGTGTTGCCAGGTTGCAGTTACAAGAGTGGTGCATTTGGTTGCCAGTCAATTAGTCCTTTATTGGTCTTCAAGAAGGTCTCTGTTAAAAAATGCTTCAACGCTGGGGTCTCTTGTCCAGGCAAAGCACACAAAAATACTTGGTGCTTGGGGTGGCCACGTGATTGGCTGCTTGCAAGCAGAACCACATGTAGCTGATTACCTGCCTGACCATTTGACTTGTAGTCCCATAGTTCATAAGTCAGGAAGAGCTTTCCCCATGGATTGGTACTAGGAAGTTCTCCCTTCTGAATCTTCAGAGGACACCAGATTGTATGCCTCTGGCGTATGGACCATACTTCAGGCAACCTTCTGTGGAACCTTCTGAGAAAACCGCTGATACACTGCATAACCCTCTAGTGGCTGTAAGATGGCGACAGAAGAAATTATATGTATTAAGTCGTGTCCTATAAGTAATGTATGTTTATAGCTACGGTATGTAAAAGGAAAAGATATCTTATTTATAAAGACAGTATAGCTATGGGATCTGTTATCCAGAAACCCTAGGCCCCGAGCATTCTGAATAACAGGTCCCATACCTGTATCTTTAGACCTGCGGTACCCAGGTGTTTGCTATAGTTTTTTTCCATGCATCAGTCCATATGCCCATTTCTGGCACGTGCAATATCTCATACTCAGTGATTTTCCATTCCCAGTCATCACTGCCAACAATGTGAAGAGATCAGCCACAATATTTCCCTATGGGAAGCCATGTTTGCCATTGCCCCTGGCACTAAGGCACTAAAATAATTCAACTCACTTCTTTAGAGCTAGGGGTGCTTTGTATGATATGGGCTCCTACAAGGGTCCATGGGCCCTGTTTGCAAAATGTACTCAAACAACTGTGTCTCCAGTAACCCCCCCCCCCATTTGTGTGCAGACTTTCACCACCTAGAAGGGCAAAATAAGTTGCCTCCTATTGCACAAATTTCTTCTGTTGTGTTTGCTCAAGTTTATTGGCACTTTTACGTTAAGAACTGGGCATAAATGCTGAGAGCTTCAGCAACAGATTTTATTTTTCTTTGGTATTTTCTCCACACAAAAAATGATTTACAGACTGGCAGAGATTCTGGGCACAGAGTAAAATTGTTCTGTGCCAAACTTAGATTTGCAGTAATAGTAGCCTACACCAAGGATATTAAATGTACAGGGCTTTCGTAATGAAGATATATTTGCATTCACTATAGTTACAATCCTTGATTAAATAAGCCCGCGTGTGATTTATTTTTAAAGCGAGATACCGAGTAATTGGCCAGTTCTGAATTATTCATTGGAGGACAATGTAACCCGTTCATTAACTTTTACTCTTTCCATTGCAGTGTGGGGGGGGGGGGGTAGCTTGACATGCACAACTTCCTATGTTCCCATTGCATATAACTGCTCTGTTCTTTCATTTATTGTTCAGCTCTGAATACAAACAGGTTCCGGACTGGAAACCAAAATAGGCCCTGGCATTTCAAGTACACAGAGGCCCCACCAGCCCAATAAATAGTGACTGTCTATGGCATCTTATAGCAGCCCCTCTGGCATTTGTGTTCTAGACCAGTGGTGTCATATTTGCAGCTGTTGTGAACTACAACTCCCAAAATTCACCTGTAATACTTTTAGAATGCTGCAAGTTGTAGTTCTTATAAACTGGAGTTACAAATTATGCACTTAGGAGCACCTCTCCTTGTGTACCTTACAGGTCTGTGGGTGCTGAGTGATTTGCAAGCCTTTGGTAAAGAGGGCATACATAAAAATATAAAAAAAAAGCATCTATCAAGCATACAAAGCATCTTTCCTTATCCCACAGTGCCTACTGGAGTTCTTTAATATATGCCAGACAGCAACAGTTTTAAATGTCCTCAACTGTTAATTGGTACAATAGATTATTATGGTTTAGACGTTAAAGAAGAAACACCCAATATGAGAAATGAAAACAGAATTTTATTCTAAAAGTACATTATTCTAACTATTCTTTCCCATGTCTCATCTGAGACATTTTAACATTCTATCCCATGATTCTACCCTAATATTTGAATCCCATGCAGTCTCACCATGCCTCTATGCCTCTTGATTCTCTCTAACCATATTCCTTAATAATTCCCCCCCCGGAATCTTTATCCTCCCCTGGAACGTTCTCTATCCTATCCCGCAGTAAGGGTTAATGACAACTGGCATTTGAAATCCCATAAAAGTTGCATGTTTTGGAGACTTCATTAAGTCCACTTTGATATATATTTCACCCACATGGATAGCAGATCTCTTAGATGTAGTAGAGTGGGGCACTTGGATAAGTAAGCTAACTAACTCTGGTTCAATTTAAAGGCCCATTATAAATCCGCATGTGATTAAAACATTATGATTCTGATCAAAGACAAACGCTAACGGATAAAATGTGCTTTTAATAAGGCCTTGCTGTAGAATCCATATTTGTTTTGTACAAATGCTATTTATGTCATTGCAAAAAAAAAGAAGGATGGAAGATGAAACTAAACAAAAGAAAGTTTCCGTGCAAGATGGGCGCATCAGCATCCAATGTGTACACGGCATGGAAGGCACGGTTAAAGGGGTTGTAAAGCCAACACTGTCCCACTGCGCCCCCTTAGTTTTGCTAGAGAAGTTGCTGGAAAATGTAATAAAAGATGCAAGAATAATTCCCAATGAGAATTCTACTGATCAAAAAACTTTTTTAAAATGTAAATGCAAAGGATTCACCAATGAGAATACTGATTCCCAGCACTGTCAGGTATCTTGCTGTTATCTTACATATAGAGATAATTATGTGATTTATTTTCCCTTCATTATATGACACAGGAATCAGACATGGGGATAAAGGACAGACTTGTTCAGTGCTGGGAAACTGTGCTTAATGCTCCCAACTCCAATTGCTGGAACAGAGAACATGGAGCCAGATTTAAACAGATCAGCTGGGATTCTCATTGGGGATTTTTTTGCATTTTAAAGCATTCCCTGGCTCTGGAGATTTGAGGAAAAGGTTTGGAAAAGGTTTAGTGTGCAATATTGTTTTATGAATGCAACCCTGATGTTTGTGTAGTACAACTCCCAGCATGCCTCACCCTCCATTATATGTTACATTATTCTGGGATTTGTAGTCCAGCAACAACTGAATACATTTTGGTTGGGCAGTGCACACCAAAATGTATTCAGTTGTTGCTGGGGTTGCAGGGTTTATAACTTCTTTAAGCATTAATAGGGTGACAGATATTATTTTTTTTTTCCTACAGTGCCAGCATATTCCAAAGCCTGAACGATTGTTTGGTAAGGCTAAGGTTCCACCGACACAAAGGATATTCTCCTTTCTCAGCCAGTGCTGGCAGATGGATTCTAAGCAAACAAACAAGCTGCTTCTGAGTGCTTGTGTCAAAACAGGCTTTTTGCCCTTCTGTATACTTGTGCCATTGCGTCCATCCTGCTTCTCTACAAGCAGAAGTACAGTGTGCAATTTCAGACACAAATCACCATGTTTTTTACCCATAATTTAAGTGTAATTGCATTAATAGGGCACTTGCACCCCGTTCTGAGAAAATAAAAGCTCAGTATGGACAGAATGGCCCACAGTGCAACTATATAGTTGAGAAGTGACCACAACACATTTGCGGCTGTGACTGTAAATGAACTTACCCTAAACATGGCGATAGTCCCAGGTTCCAAATGCAGGCTGCGTCAGTAGCGGCAAGAGACTTGTGTTTAAAAAATAAAGCCCAAACAGCATTCTAACGTTGAGCGCCAGAAGTTACACAATCTCCACTCTGAAAATATATCTGCAACTGATTTGCTACCACATGCACGTGCATTTGTGTTTATTTTGTCGCATCAGATGCAACTCTCCTTACACCCACAAATACGTGGGCATTATAAGAAACAACACATGGTAATTTGCAGCCTACATTTGCAACTTTGCACACTGTAAATGGGCCTTGTAGTGACCGTCTTAATGATCATTAGATGGCAAATGTACCCTGTCCATTGTTGGAATTGGTTTGGGACAAATGTTTATGAAACGCTTGATGCTCAGCTCAAGTGAACAAGGCATCTTTCAATCAAGGCAAAATTATAGTTTGGCTATATTGTCCTTAAATTTCTTCTGTTATCCAGGGCCCCCTCATAACCTGCCTCTCTGGGTCCCTTCCTCCCACCATGCCCCCCACAGCTGATTTGTCTGCCTTCTCTTCTGGTACTTCACTGACTACATCCTTAGGACTCATACAGAGGATGCAACTTTTTTAAACTGCCCCATTTTTGAATCTACAGAAGCCTGAAAACTGGATCCCACTCCATAGTGTTTTATTAACTAAACAGCCCTTAGGAGGGTGGGCAGCTCTAAGGGGGCCCGGCGCGACCAGTCCCTCCTCCTTCTTCTCACACCACACCTCTCACCCTGACCGTGCCACTATATTTAAAGGTAGGAGAAGGGCTGGGGAGGGGGGACTATGGTAAAGCAGACCCTGCAATCTGGGCCCCCCTATTGCCCAGGTCCCCCACAACCACATGGTCTGCTGTATACTTAGTTACACCACTGGCTGTAGGCACAGGGTAATAAATCTTAGGGACAGCATAGCAGAACTTTCAACTCAGTGTCAGTATCCCTTAAACAGCCCTCCATGAAACCATATGAAGCTGATTTTGTTGTCCCTGATGACTAAAAAACCTAATGCCAATGAACCCACCCCTACAACCCCAGTCATTCATTATGTTTTACAATGGAGCACTTTACCTTGCAGATAGACTAACTGCCCCACTCTAACCTGCCCCAATGTAGGGAACATCATTCATTTACATGTGCTTCATTTGATGTTTACCTGATAATATAACAAATGATCAGAAAAATAAATACATTTCTGGCAGGCAGTACTTTCCCTGGCTTCCAACAACAAAATATCCAGTTCATTGCATTCCACAAGATTAAATATTTTTATATGAGATAAAAAGTAAATATATGTAACATGACAATTCAATGCTGAACAGGCTCTTGCTGTTTACTCGGGCAAAGAGAGTGCTAATTGGTTTTTCAAGGTGGTTTTGGAGAACATTTACTTGTACTTAGTAGGGCAAATCATCTAGAATGTAACTTCTGATATAATGGAGACAGCAGTATTTGCAACTAGCAGTTTGGTTGTTAGGGTCCCACTTACCCTAGAAACCAGGCAGTGTTTGAATATCAGACTGAAAAATGAATATGCAAGGAATACAAAAGAGATTAACCCCCAAATGTAATAAAAGGTGCTAAATTTGCCCAGGAGCAGTAACCCATAACAACCAATAAGATGTTAGTTTTTTAACCAGGTGACAAATAAATGGATCCAGCTGATGGGTTACTGCTCCTGGGCAAAATTAGTGGATTTTATTGCATAACCCATTTATAACAAATGGGACAAATCTGCCTTGACTTTCAAATATTCAAAATGTCTTTGCCTCTGGATTCCATTTCTTTCCTATGGACCCACCTTTATAAAGCATCAAACATTATCCTTACTAGGTGGGGAATTCTGTTGGCAAAACAGCATGGTTCTATGCAAGATGACATCCATAGAAGCAACAGGACATGAACAATACAACAAGAAGCATTTAGGTTTAGCCGTCCTCTTTTACAATGGAACTGTTGCCTTTCAGCTAATTAGAAGAGACCTCTAACTATGCATGGTCCAAGGGGCTAATTTCTCATTTCAGTTCAGTGGCATAGGTTGTGATGATAGGAACCCTGTATGTCAGTGCTGTCCAACTGGCGGCCCGCGACCCCCCTCTGTGTGGCCCCCCACCTGTCTGGCTGCTTTGATGGCTTACTCTTGTGTAAGCTCTAAGTAGTATCAGTACTGTGATTAACTGCCCCCCTGCATGGTTCTCACCTCAGATTCAGGCTGTAATCAGGCTGTATTGTTTAAATATGTAAAACCCTGTGTTGTTCGCACCTTTTAATCTCTGCATTGTTCACCCCCTGCAGTGTTCACACCTCAGGCTCAGGCTGTAATCACCCACATTGTTCCCCTATTCACACCTCAGGAGCAGTAGAAACCCACAAATAATCCCTGCACACTACAAAAAGAACATATACTGAGGTGGTACTTCAATTAAAAAGTTTTTTAATATATAGTTATTGTGCAGACTGTAGGAGCAGTGCCAGCATTGTGTCACTGTAGGCTGCCTGTGTGTGCCATACACACAGGCATCATAGGGCAAGCAGAATATTGCACACACAGGCAGGGTAGGGAAGGCAGAGTATGGCACACACAGGCCAAGCATGGCACAAACCAGCCAAAAATGGCAAACACAGTGAAAGTATGGCACACGCAGGCAGGGTAGGGAAGGCAGAGTATGGCACACACAGGCAGGGTAGTGCAGGCAGAGTATGGCACACACAGGCCAAGTTTGGCACAAACCAGCCAAGAATGGCACACACAGTGAAAGTATGGCACACGCAGGCAGGGAAGGCAGAGTATGGCACACACAGGCAGCATAGGGAAATCAGAGTATGGCACACACAGGCAGGGTAGGGCAGGCAGAGTATGGCACACACAGTGAAAGTATGGCACACGGGCAGGGTAGGGAAGGCAGAGTATGGCACACACAGGCAGGGTTTTTGCTGTACTACAACCATTAATATGGGTATGGTCATGCGATAACATGGGTGTGGTTTCAAGTGGGTGCGGTTTCAAAAAGGGGAGTGGTCAAAACTGGCTTCCATTATCGGCCCTCCACCACGTACGTCGGAAAAATTCCGGCCCTCGGTACAACAGAAGTTGGACAGCACTGCTGTATGTCATTCAGAATACTGTGCAAGCTAGGGGCATGCCAATAATTTTCACATTAAGGCTACAGCATTTTTTTTTTTTTGGCTCTCATAGATATGCCAGCAGAGAAAACAAAAGTTGCTGCCCTCCGCCCAACCATCACACACATAGGTCAGACACAAAAATGCATTATTTACACTAAAACCCACCCTAGATCCTCAGCGGATTCCATTTATCTGACATAGAAAGCACCCCACATGTCATTAGCCTTATAGCTCAGCTATGACTGTGTCACAGTTTTGATCAACATGTTGATATGGCTTTCACTTGAAAGTATTTTCAGACCAGCCCAATAGATATCTGCCTTGAGCATTTATTGGCCTGTGTATGGCCAGCTTTAATGTGTGCCTCTGGTTACCACTCTACTGGTATTTGACTGGCCCAGCTGGTAAATCACCAGCTAGGGCCAGAGCTGTAATTACTAATGTAATTGTCAGTAACGTTGTAATACTAAGACCCTCTCTGCTGGCGGATTACCCCTTACAATGCCAGACCCACCTATACTGTATCCATTTCCCCACCCCCTCCGCCCATTTCCCCACCCCCTCCGCCCATTTCCCCACCCCATGTGGAGCCTCCTCCTGCTCCCCTAACCCAAAGGGTGGTATAATAGTAAAAAAAAAAGGTGGCCACACTGTGTGCCCTAAACTGCACACAATCATAACTTGGACTTCAGGACCCAGCACATTTAGTACAAGAGAGCCATCTTGCATTCCCTTCCTTATGCAGGCAAGTTATCTAATCCGGCTGTTCCCTTTTAACTTAATGCTAGCTTTAACTACAAAGTTACTGTGAGTACAACACTGGTGTTAATTAAAAATCTATTTCCAAACTCCAGAAATGAAATAGCCTGGAAAGTAGCATGAAGAGCAGCTTTAAGCACACACAGTACATATTGTCATTAATGTCTTAATCTGTGGCCATTTGGGTTAATGTTTTATAATTTGTTCTCAGTTTCCCATTTGAATTTTTCCTATAAATTTTTAAATGAAACCATTATGTGAAATGACCCAAGTAAATGCGGAATAGTTTCAAAGGTGAGATTTCTTCAGCACAACAGGATGAGCAGTTCTGCGGGATATCATACACTTCTTGATAAACACAGGTATTGTGGAACCCAGCCAAAGATACAGTTAGAGTAAGATATGGAGCAAGCATAATCTAGACATTTGGCTCAGATGGTTTACCATGTCCCACAAGGCTACCCCATTTCAATAAACCATTTTCACAGCTTGATATGAACCATGGAGCCAGGCCTCTACTGGGACTTAAAATAGGCCCCAGCATTTCAAGTACACAGAGGCCCAAACAGCCCCCACCAGCCCAATAAATAGTGACTGTCTATGGCATCTTACAGCAGCCCCTCTGGCATTTGCCAGAACCCACAGATTGCCAGTTGGGCTCTGCATGGAGCATGATGTGTGCATATAGTGGGATGGAGCTGGAGGCTTTCAGACTTAGTTTGTAAGACCCCTTTTCAGACTTTGCTTGTAGGACCTCTTTGTGGGTCTACATTTAATTGGGCCCCTAAGCTTACAAAATGGGATTTATATGAAGACATAGTCAACAATGGTAGGGAACATAGCAAAAGTTACTTTGTTATGTGTTAACTATGGATATATAAATAGATAACCTAATAAGTACTATATATAGTGACAGTCTCCCATCTTTGTGATGGTAGGATCAGGAGTATAGTTGCTTTCATGGCATCATCTCGTTTACCAATTCTTTTACGCCACAATTCATCTTCATTTTCTGTTTGTTGGTGCAAATCCCTTGAGATACACTACACTGAAAGATTGATTTAGTTCCTTTTAAGTATATCATTAGTGACAGAATCATTGGGCACTGGCCAGTTACACTGTTCACACCTTTAGATTATATTTAGATCTATATCTTGCTCTAATGCCTGGTATCTGTAGCGAGGGTATTGCCTACTCCTAAGGTCTGTAGTTAGTACAGTAGGGGCCAATGTTAATACATATGGCAGTCTGAGTTCCTCTTGCCTTCATCCTGCATGTCAGCCCATTGGGGTAACAGATCAGGCACAAAGGAGGCTACTTAGGAACATTTAGTTGCTGTAAGAACACAGGAATGTTATGCATGTAGCAGGGGTACCACTTACATTTGCCATAGACCCATTACCCATTCTTCATAATAACAAATCCCGCTATATCAAACATGTGGTTACAATACCCTATGCTGCAGAGCCCACATGTACCAGAACTACTGTTGGTACATACCCCTATTAGGGTAGCCACATACCTCTCAGTTGTACCTATTCAGTACCATGCATGGTGGAGGAGAGCCAAAAACAACCACTGTTGCCTTCCATTGGCGTGGGAAACGTTGAATGGTAATGGTTATTAATACAATATTTCATGCTTTAGGAAAGTGCTAAATGAGGGACTTGGAACCCAATGGGAGAGGACATCAACACACTAGTGCCGCCCTGGCCTAACTAGAAACTGCCCAATAAATATCTGCCCAAATTGATATTAGAACCATACAGTTGCCTCAGTTACCTTCCCAGCATCCTTAGTGCTTCTGTACTCTTCACACTGACCTAAATAACTGTGTCCTCTGGTCACGTGAGAAGTTATCTAAAGTTTGTAATGTTTTTCCTAACCAGCCCTCTTTTCTTTCTCCTTACAGTTTCTTTGTCTGGATCACAGTCAGAAACTGACCAGCAGGTGGTGCTGTTGTAACAAAATGTATTCATATTAACAGTATATATTACCCTTAATATCTTTGCATTGGGGGAAAAAATAATAAATGCAAGTTGCAAAAGTGCTTAGTATAGCACATCAATAGCACATCAATTTTACATTCACCTATTTTAAAGGTTTACTTGTCCTTCAACTGCACATTTTGTGCAGTGTTTATTTCAATTTTTTAAACATAATTAAATATTTAGTCATTATTTTCTATACATGATTATTATTTATTGCTTTTTTGCAGTTGTGACACAGAAGAATGCAATCCTTAGGGCATACATGTCAAACACAAGGCCCGGGGGCCAAATCCGGCCCACCTGGCTGTTTAATGTGGCCCTTGGTAAGTGTGTCTGACCATCCAGCCTGATCAGTTTCCATTTTCCTCACATAGTAACTAAGACTAAGGGGTATATTTATCATGCTGTGTAAAAAGTGGAGTGAAGCATTACCAGTAATGTTGCCCAAGGCATCCAGTCAGTAATCAGATTTCAACAGTAGCAAAGCATCTATTGGCTGCTATGAGCAACATCACCGGTAATGTCTTACTCCACTTTTTACACATTGTGATAAATATACCCCTTAGTATCTTACTAAGTATATTAATAACAAATTTGGCCCGCAACTTAGCCTGTGTTTTAGATTTCGGCCCCCTTATGTGACTGAGTTTGACACCCCTGCCTTAGGGAAAGATAATCACAAATATTTAACCTAATATAAGTACTTTCCGGCATAATTTTTCAGCATTGACGTTGAGCCTGTTACAATTGGCGCTGACTGTATGTTGGCCTCCCCAAGGTACATGATCCTACACTTGCACTGCCTGACCAGTGACTGGTGGCTTTACGGGCTGCTGAACTCCAAGCATGTTACACACACAGAACATTATTCTCTGTCATGTTGGATGCATTCAGTCATTAATAAGAAGGTATGTGTGCCTCCTGTAATCCCCACCTGTCTTGACATAATCCATTAAAGGGGTGGTTTACCTTTAAGTAAACTTTTAGCATCTTATAGAATGTCCTGTTCGTAGCAACTGTGCATTTGGTCTTCATTATTTATTTTGTATAATATTTGTCTTCCTTTTCTGCCTAGTTCAGATGGGGGTCACTGACCCCGGCAGCCAAAAAGCTATTATACGTTATCATTATTGTTACTTTTTATTACGTATTCAGTCCTTACTAAAAAGCTAAAAGCTAAATAACTAAAAAACTACAAAACATAAAAAATGAAGACCAATTGCGAATTGTCTCTGTACTAGTACCTACATCATACTTAAAGTTTATTTAAAGGTGAACTACCCCTTAATAACAATCTCTTCCCAGCACCAAATCAACTTGACTCTCTTCTGTATCATGTTGCTGTGCCCAACTCTCTGCTCTCTATTGACTGCTATGGATCTGTAGACAGTAAATACAAAGCACGTTTGAGATGCAGGTTTGAGGGCACCTAAACAAGGAAAACTATACCCCCAGAATGAATATTTAACCAACAGACAGTTTATATTATGATAAGTGACCTATTAAAATCTTGCCAAACTGGAATATATATCAGTAAATATTCCCCTGTTACATCCTTTCCCACTGATCATCAGTTTGGTGAAAAATGACTAATTTGGGCCAGCCCATGTCTGTGTGTGACCAGCATTAGAGAGATAGTTTTTGAATTATTTGCCTTGTTCTTCTGCCTCCAACAGCCAAAAAAAATTCTTGGTTAGGCTAGTTTTATTATTATTGTTACTTTTTATTACTTATCTTTCTATTAAGAACCTCCTCCATTCATATTCCAGTCTCTCATTCAAACCACTGCCTGGTTGCTAGGGTAATTTGGAACCTAGCAACCAAAGACTGCTGAATTTCATAATGGGAGAGCTGTTAATGTAAAGGTAAACATCCCCTTTACTGGCCATCTCAGGGACACATTGGGGTGACAAGAAGACCCAGGGGGACAGAGGGGAACTCAGATCAACGTTTTACTGTGAGTTTAGTGATGGCAGTTTGTTTCAATCAGTGTATTTGTTATAATATAAATGTTATTGTTTAAACCTCTCTTTATACACATCAGCCGCATTTAATGTCTATGAGCTTTATCCAGCCCTGGCGCTGTGTATAGAGATTTGTTTGATGACAACAGGCACAAATCTGAATGCATTAAAACAGCTAAAACATTTCTGTCAGTAGCCCCAGCGCAGCTCCTCTGGGTGGATTAATATGATTGTGTTACTGACAATCTCCTCTGATGCCTGCTTGTAGAACATCTCTCTTCCATCTCCTGGAGTTCAGAGGAATAAACACATCTGACAAATGAAAACTCTATTTCAGACTCTGGGCTTTTTAAAATTAAAATACCAGACAGAAACAAAATAGGAATCTGGGTTTCAAAGGCATCTCACCAAGCTCACTTTAATAATAACATGTCTTGCTGGAGGGCACACTGCTAGTAAGGAGATGTGCATTTCTCTCTAATGCCACATACATGTGCTTTGTAAGAGCTAAATGTGCTCTATGCTTTGTATGGGATCAGACCCACTGCCCCATAATGACTCCTTAATACACTGGATTTAGCTCTACAGTTTCCTTTCTTAGATCAAAATACAGAATGTGTGTTATAGACAGAGACAAGAGCTCCGCTGCACTCACCCATTATCAAAATATATAGGACATTAAGACATTCTGTGCAATAAGCTACTGATAAAAACCCTCCCCATTAAACAAAACAGGGAACATTTGTCCATATCTTGAAAGAGCAGCAGCGGGAGGTGAGGGGGACATGGGGGCAGTAAGGGGACAAGGGCCCAGACAAGGGTAGGTGAAAGAGGTACGTGGCTAGTACACCCCCAGGCCTTGCACCTTAGGCACGTGCCTTTTCAGCCTACCCCTAGTTCCGGCTCTCTATTGCAATAGATTCAAGCTGATCAACTACATGGTCATCCCAGGTGTAAACAGTTCTACACTCACTTTCATCTGATTCGTTAAGAATTCTGTTAATTCATTATATATTTTATGCAGGGACTGAGTTTTAACTGCAACTTACTTTCCAAGTGTAAAACTCCCAAATGGGCGCCCTTTTAATTGGCCAACACTAGAATCACCTGGGAATGATGGGTGCTACAACATGGAGCTGGCCACTGCTTCTGTATAAACTATAGCAAAAAAGGTGTCCTCCCTCCTGCTGCCCCACTAATTTAGACCCATGGGTGCAGGCTGCAATGGAGCACTGTAGTAGTAAATGACCTCTCCTTTAGTATATCAGACAGAGATTCATCATTGGTGCTGTGGCTTTGACGTGGCTGGAGTGATCCCAAAGGGACCCTGCAAAATAACTAAACAAATTGCACACTAAGTCCTACCGCAACATTAACTTTGTAGCAGGTAAGGAGTTAAACCAAGATGGTGGCATTTGTATTTAAAGCTATTTGTAACTAATGCATCTAGAAAACTATTTTAGTTATTTTTTTTTTTAGTTTATTAATTATAACATCTAGAATCATTTCCAGGATTTAGGGTGCAGGAAGGCTAACAACAGCCGGAGGGCTAGCAAGTGGGCCATAACTTCTGTTAAGTGTTAGACTCGGTAAAAATTCCACATTCTACAATGGAAATATTACATCATGCTGTGATTTTTCTTTCCTGGCCATCTTCCATGTCAGCAACGTATGGGTTAGCTGCTCCCTTTTCACCCCAGACAGAAGACCCTCCCCTATTAAAAACTTGAATGCCTTCCCACTCCCTTATACAGGTGTCTGCATACCCAGCTGCCAGGTTCCTTTATGATAGAGAATAGGGCGTGCTGGCATGGAAGATGGCCAGGAAAGGAAAATCACAGTAAGTATGATGTCCGTTTCCATTTTCCATTGGCCGTCTCCATGTCAGCTCTACTGTATAAGGGATGTACCCAAACTTAACCTATAGGGAAGGTAATATAAACAAACATTAAAACTCTGTGAGAAAACTCACAGAACGTTGTACAGAGCAGGTTCTGCTCTTATTCTAACCCAGTTTATGCAACTAATGTAACCTATAAATACTGACAGAATCTCCTTGATGACACCTGTGTAAGGGAGTGAGAATGTTTCAAAGTTTTTATTAAGGGAGGGTCTTCTGTCTGGGGTCAAAGAGAAGTAGCTGACCCATACATAGCTGGCATTGAGATGGCCAGGGTAAATCAAGACACCGGCCATTTAAGAGCTAAAACGTTTACATGAACATTACATTTATCTGTAAAAGTATACATATTGATTCCAGCCCTGCTTAAAAACCCTGCTGCACAGCGCTGCTCAACCAAACTTTACTCAGCTGTTGCTGGACTACAAATCCCAGAATAATGTAACATATACAGTGGCTTGCAAAAATATTCGGCCCCCTTGAACTTTTCCACATTTTGTCACATTACAGCCACAAACATGAATCAATTTTATTGGAATTCCACGTGAAAGACCAATACAAAGTGGTGTACACGTGAGAAGTGGAACAAAAATCATACATGATTCCAAACATTTTTTACAAATAAATAACTGCAAAGTGGGGTGTGCGTAATTATTCAGCCCCCTGAGTCAATACTTTGTAGAACCACCTTTTGCTGCAATTACAGCTGCCAGGCTTTTAGGGTATGTCTCTACCAGCTTTGCACATCTACAGACTGAAATCCTTGCCCATTCTTCTTTGCAAAACAGCTCCAGCTCAGTCAGATTAGATGGACAGCGTTTGGGAACAGCAGTTTTCAGATCTTGCCACAGATTCTCGATTGGATTTAGATCTGGACTGTGACTGGGCCATTCTAACACATGGATATGTTTTGTTTTAAACCATTCCATTGTTGCTCTGGCTTTATGTCTAGGGTCGTTGTCCTGCTGGAAGGTGAACCTCCGCCCCAGTCTCAAGTCTTTTGCAGACTCCAAGAGGTTTTCTTCCAAGATTGCCCTGTATTTGGCTTCATCCATCTTCCCATCAACTCTGACCAGCTTCCCTGTCCCTGCTGAAGAGAAGCCCCCCCAGAGCATGATGCTGCCACCACCATATTTGACAGTGGGGATGGTGTGTTCAGAGTGATGTGCAGTGTTAGTTTTCCGCCACACATAGCGTTTTGCATTTTGGTCAAAAAGTTCCATTTTGGTCTCATCTGACCAGAGCACCCTCTTCCACATTTTGCTGTGTCCCCCACATGGCTTGTGGCAAACTGCAAACGGGACTTCTTATGGTTTTCTGTTAACAATGGCTTTCTTCTTGCCACTCTTCCATAAAGGCCAACTTTGTGCAGTGCACGACTAATAGTTGTCCTATGGACAGATTCCCCCACCTGAGCTGTAGATCTCTGCAGCTCGTCCAGAGTCACCATGGGCCTCTTGGCTGCATTTCTGATCAGCGCTCTCCTTGTTCGGCCTGTGAGTTTAGGTGGACGGCCTTGTCTTGGTAGGTTTACAGTTGTGCCATACTCCTTCCATTTCTGAATGATCGCTTGAACAGTGCTCCGTGGGATGTTCAAAGCTTTGGAAATCTTTTTGTAGCCTAAGCCGGCTTTAAATTTCTCAATAACTTTATCCCTGACCTGTCTGGTGTGTTCTTTGGACTTCATGGTGTTGTTGCTCCCAATATTCTCTTAGACAACCTCTGAGGCCGTCACAGAGCAGCTGTATTTGTACTGACATTAGATTACACACAGGTGCACTCTATTTAGTCATTAGCACTCATCAGGCAATGTCTATGGGCAACTGACTGCACTCAGAGCAAAGGGGGCTGAATAATTACGCACACCCCACTTTGCAGTTATTTATTTGTAAAAAATGTTTGGAATCATGTATGATTTTCGTTCCACTTCTCACGTGTACACCACTTTGTATTGGTCTTTCACGTGGAATTCCAATAAAATTGATTCATGTTTGTGGCTGTAATGTGACAAAATGTGGAAAAGTTCAAGGGGGCCGAATACTTTTGCAAGCCACTGTAATGATGGTGGAGGCATGCTGGGAGCTGTAGTCCAGCAACATCAGGGTTGTATTCCGAAAGCAATATTGCACAAGTAAACTTTTCAAGCTCTCCTGCCTGCGGCAGCATTGAAATTCAAAAAAATCCTCCAATGAGATTCCCAGCTGATCTAGAGAACTAGGGGTCGCAGTGGAACAGCTGGGTTTAGTGTCCCTTTAATGGTGCAGCAAAATGGCTGGTGTTGTCCAATCAGGTCAGGGTGCTGTAGAAGGTCTCTAAGGTCTAGTGCCATGTCTTTAGAATGGTAATAGTTCTTTAAAGTAAATTCAGGCCTGCTTCTATGCAGAGTTTCTTCATCCAGTGCTTCAGGAGTATGGGCCCACCTTTCCTCAAACTTCTGGAAATGTCTAGATCAGTGATCCCCGTGAGCAACATGTTGCCCACCACCCCCTTTGATGCTGCTCCCAGTGGCCTCAAAGTAGGTGCCCATTTTTATATTTCTGTCTTGGAGGCAAGTTTTGGAAGCACAGAGACACAGTTTTACTCCAATCTGAGCCTTCTGCAGGCCAGTAGTCCGCATGAGGCTTCCAAATAGCCAATCACAGCCCTTATTTTGCACCTTACTGAACTTTTTTCATGCTTGTGTGCGTTTGTGATATGATCAGTACTCATACTGGAAATAAGTCAAACTCAGTTCAGTATTTGACTACATCCACAATGTTCACTTAGGGTATTTGCATTGTAAACACAGTTTATGGAACATTAAATATTGAAGGCAATAAGGAATGCTAGGCTTTATGCTTCCACTACAGCTACTGAGTCTTTTTAACTACATTGGTACATGAGGTCAAAATACAGCACCAGCACCATAGATGTTGGCTGCCATTATAAATAAACAATGTTACATAATGTTACAAAATGTGACCTCTACAAGTCATTTATGAACATTGATCACACTAGCAATTCTTCTAAAGCTAAACCTCATCAACACGGATAGTCTTTAAGAGAAACAATTTACAATGAGTAATCACTTCTCCTGGAGCGTGAAGAAAAATATCATTTATATGTAAGTGGATTAACAAACTGAGTAAAAAAATCTCTATCCCCTAAACTCCTAATAGATAGGGCCCAGGCAGAAATGCAGATTCTTCCTATAATGGTCTCCCACTATGGATTATCCTAGCTTAGAGCTCAGAGGATCATTTTAATACGTTTTCAGTCGCTGGCTTTTTTCTGTTTAAATATCCAACTTGGATTTTCCTTTTTAGGATTTGGATAATAGATTTAAAAAAGAAAATGCTGAAGTTAAATGTAAAGTTGAAGGCTTGGCTTTAAAATATCCATATGGAGCAGATGAAATTAATGGGGCCTCATAGATTAGCACTGATGATTAAAGTCCCATGAAACTCTGTACTGTTCAGCAAGAATAAAAACACAACATAAAACTGAAGGACAATACATTGCTTAAAGAGGAAGGAGATCCTATGTTTTTTTTATTGTGATTTTTCCCCATGTATTTGAGTTATTGGTTGTTCATATGTGCGTCCCTCTACCTGTAAGAACCAGGATACATCTGCCCCATTGCTTGAGTTTCTGACTTAAGGTGCCTATACACCTTCAGATCCGCTCGCTTGGCGCCAATATAAATGGCTCCCAAAATGGCTGGAAGCTTTAAGCACAGTTTCCCAGCTCTGAATAAGCCTGTCCTTTATCCCCATGTCTCATTCCAGTGCCATATAATGAATGGAAAATGACATAATATTCTCTGTATGTAAGATAACAGCAAGATGCCTAACGTAGTGCTGGGAATCAGCATTCTCATTGGCGAATTCTCTTGCTTCTATAATGAAGTTTTTTATCAGTAAAATTCTTATTGGTGAATTGGTTTTCATGCGTGCTTAAGTTTCCTGCCAACTCCTATAGAGAACTAGGGGGCGCTGTGGGACACATGTACAGGGGAGCTGTATCCCTTTAAAGGGAATGTAAGCCCGGCTGCACTGCACTGCTCAACCAAACATTATTCATTTGTTGCTGGACTACAAATCCCAGAATAATGTAACATATAATGAAGGTTGAGGCATGCTGGGAGCTGTAGTCCAGCAACATCAGGGTCGTATTCTTAAAGCAATATTGCACAATAAAAGTTTTCCAAAAATTTCTCCCCCAATCTCCAGGTCCAGCGGCTGCTTTTAATGAAATAAAGAGTAGTTATTGATTCATCAGTTATACTCCCCATTTTCAGGGCTCTCCCTTGAAGGTCATTGGCCAACCTTCAGGGATCTCTCTGGTCCTGGCGTTAATCAGATTGATACAATGTGGCCATTCACTCAACTTGCAACTCAACCATTTGGTCTGGGGCCTGTATTATGGGCTAGTGGCCTGAGTGTGGTAAAGACTGAATCTGAACACAACTCTGAGTTGTTCTGCTCTTTTCCACCAGAAGTGCAGAGTAAACTTGTTGCCTCGGGGGACACCACTGGGCCATGTTTTCAGGACAGTACATTTAGAAACATTTTGCTTAGCGAGATGAAGTTAATTGTTTAATTAATTGATAATTAGAGGAATCCCAAAACCTTGTCCTGTGAGTGCTCCTGGAGGACTGAGCGGAGTGGAACGTTATTGCTAAGCACAACTGCCAGAGATTCTGTGATGACTCTGTGACTCCGTTCGGCAGTTGTCTCAGCAGTAGATCTGCCATTATACCAGACTGTAATCATTACAGCAGATTAGTCAGGAAAATAGCATGACCCCATTTATAGTTTCTGCCCACCAGAATCCCGAAATCTTTTGTCTGCAGCTTACGCTGTGTGACGTGACAGCGACGCGGATTAAGCACTTTTAGGCACTAGGAGCAAAAATGACACCTATGGGGATATATTTTGTGCATTAAAGAACAAGCAGCCTTCTCCAACCCATCAAATGTAACATTGAGACATAGTGCCCCCTAGTGGAACTAAATGACATATGTCTGTTTTTTCACAAAATGTTGAAATTAAATTGGTTAGTACCTGAATATGTTACATAAATGAATTGCACATTAATAATATATCTCCCTTGCTGGAAGAATTTGTCCTTTATATCTCTCTCGGAAACCACTGTGAAATTGCAGCTCAGACTGGACAAAATGACAAATGAGTGTTGTATATCCATTACATGGCAGTGCTATAAAGCAGAGCTGGTCATGGAGCTTTTGTCACCCAAGGTAGGGGTAGATATCTCTCCCCCTCCATGATCCCACCACACCATTACCCCCTGTCTAGTTGAGTTAGTGGTAGGCACACATGTCTGCCAATTGCTGGAGTTACCAGGACCTCAAAACCTGTGCAACAGGAGGTTGAAAAATCTTCTGGGGGCGGCATTTTGGCTTTTTTTCTGTTTAATTTTTTTTCTTTTATTCTTGGTTAGCAAAGATCTGATTGGTTGCTATGGGCAACATCAACAGTGATATTTGTCTCCTCCCCTTTAGATGTTGCCCCCAGTGGCCACATCTCTGGCTTGGAGACAAGTTTTAGAATCACAGAGACACAGTTTTACTCCAAGCAGAGCCTCCTGCAGGCCAGCAGGCCACATGGGGCTACCCAACAACCAATCACAGCCCTTATTTGGCCTCCCCAAATAACTTCTTTCATGCATGGGTGGCTCACCAACACTTCTTACATCTGAGTGTGGCTCACCACTAAGAAAGGCTGGGGATCCCTGCATAATGGTTATAACAACTGCTTCTCAGTCTTGATTGGGGAGTGCCACGGTACATTGGAATAAAAGGGGGCTAGCAATGCTTCCCAGGCTGGTTATGGGGAATGTTCAGAGATCCATTATGGCAGTACCAAATTCCAGAGATTGTGGGGAGAAAAAGAGGAAAGGCAGGTACAATAATACCAATCTGGATCAGATGGTGCAGGGAAAAATGTTTTAATGGTAACATTTATTAGTGGGTGAGATTTCTGGTTCATCTGCAAAGAAACAAACCATAACAAACCGGGTAGTGCCTTTCACTTTTCCTCATAGTGAGGAATCCGTGACATCAGAAGCCAGATGACTAATATGCCCAAACAGTGACATCATATACTGTGTAACAAAAGAAAATACATAATGTCTCTGATGACAGTCAGCACATAGCTTCTTAGGGCTCTGGCACACGGGGAGATTAGTCGCCCGCGACAAATCTCCGGTGTCACGGGCGAATAATCTCCCCGAACTACCATCCCACCGGCGAAAATGTAAGTCGCCGGTGGGATGGCACACGCTGTGCAGGCGATTTCGGCAAATCGGCGAAGTTGCCTCGTGAGGCATTTAATTAAATCAATTGGCCCAACAGCCTTCATACGGGATGAAAGAGTAATGCTTATCTATGGAATGCATACATTGAGAGGACAGGAATAGTAATTAGGTGATAATACATGTTTGTGGAACAGCACTAGCCATTAGAGAGGTTATCTGTTCCTACTGACACTGAGGATGTGTTTCCTGCCTCCTGTGCTCTCCCCAGTGTAGTGTCACAGCATTTAAACCCTGCTTCTGATAACAGGGAACCTAGTGTTCTGATGCAGCTATTAAATAATTGGAACGGCTGTAATTTCCTTCAAAGTGCCAGTCACCTCAGTGAGCAAGAAAACACTTAAAATTATAGAAAAGTGAACACTTAGCAGTAGAAAGAAGTGCTTGAATATATTTAAAGGGTAAATATACCCTGCATAGCAGTGCTGCTCAACCCAAATGTTGCTGGACTCAGGGCCGGAACTAGGGGTAGGCAGAAGAGGCACCTGCATAGGGTGCAATGGGGGGAGGCCCAGGCACATACTTTTCTGTCTACCTACTCCTAATCCAGGTCCTTGCCCCACTCACCATTCACTTTAACTTGTCCCCTTTCTTACATTGTCACCACATGTGCACACGGAGGTAGGGGTATCGGAAGGCAAGGTGGCTGCCCAGGTTGCCTAAGGCCAGTTTGGCCCAGCTTGGCCCAGCACTGGCTGTTCTACAACCTCCAGTTTTCTCCATGATATTATCTAGTGAAAAATGAACTGAACTCTCAAACCTTAGAAGCATTTTATGGTGCTCCCTATGGAACCCAAACCTGCACAAGGGTCAAAAACAAGCACTGAAAAATTCACATCACATTGTGAGCAAGTGATTCTTTCAGCTTAATAGCATAGAGAAAATGTTTCTGCCATTCCTAGGCCATTCTTTCTAATATATTAGGCCTACTTAGGCTTGTAAGACTGATTCTCTTATATCTGTAGGAAAGCTTGGGATCAGAGATGGGCTAAGATGGCCAGGCACCCTTAGCAACCTAGTCGGCCACCTCAGAACGTGCAGCTATAAACAGCGTCTGGGGTAAGAGATCCCGGACTAGGGGTAGACAGTATAAGTACCAGCCTAGCCCCCCCTTCCTGTTGTGCCGTAAGGCAGGTGCCTCTTCTACCTACCCCTAGTTCCGGCCCTGTTTGGGACACCTACTTAGGAGAGCTTTAGCAGTTTTAACTGTCAAACTTAGGCAATAACATGAATAATGGTCACAAATGTTTGTACAAGAAAATGGAAATGGAAATATCTGCAAAGTTGTAATATCTCATAGGTGTAAACATCACACATATGTCAGCTATAAAAAAGCACAGACCACCCTTGTGTTACCTGAAGCCCTCTCATGTCACATATTGCAGCCTTCTCATTTGTGTGTGATACTGAGACAGCTTCCCAAGACTCCCTATCTTTGTCTGCCTAATAAATACTCAGTTATTCTGAAGAACCTTGGTGTCCTCCTCTATAACAAGGTATTTCAGGTTAGAAAGTAACCAGCAGGCCATACCATTACCTACCAAGGCCAAATGCCCCTTCTATATATTTTGATTAGACATCCCTTGCTGCATTGTGTTTTTAACCCTCCCCCTCCCAGCCTACATGGGTTTATTTCTAGGTTTCTGGGTTTATTTCTAGGTTTGGCGTCATTTGGCAAAGCAGTATTTATAAAACATGTTATTGTAATATATATATGTGATAGTATCACTAAATGTTGTGTTATTATGAGACTGATTCATCAAAATGTCTAAAAGAGCCACATGAAGAATAAATCAGCGGGACTATACATGCATTGATACCATCGGCTGAGAGATCATATCCCCCGTTTGATCGATGCAGCCTTCTCATTGGAAGCTACGTCAGTGACCTGTGTGATTGCAATTGGCTCCCCATGCTTATTATTTCTCACACAGCCCCCTTTCTCAATAGATTTGTTTATTAAAGCTTACAATGTGTGGTAAGATATCAAGGAGATAACTGGCAGAAGATTTTTTTTTTTTAAATAAATTAAAACTAGTTGAAAAGAAAGACAAAAAGAGATGGGTACAGTATGTGTTTGGGGTAACAAATAGAAAAGCAGCATCTCCCCAGGGGTGCCACGGCAAACACCCTCCCCAGACCCACTTGAGCTATTTGTTGAGACCCTGGAAGATAAACCCTCATACTAATATGATGTTATCACATGGTCATTGCCTGATATTATTGGGTCACACAGGTACATACTATGACTCTATGAGTGTGAATTTGGGTGGAAATGGCCAGGACTTTTGAAGGTTCAGGAACAAAGAAGAGAGGAAGTGATAAATAGACCTCTTGCCATTAAACACCCACAGACAAGCTGAGTGAGAATGTGTACACCACTCCACTACATGGGCAGAGCTGTGTAACACAAAGCGCGTTGTGAAACCACCCAAGCGGCAAAATCCTAAGCACCAAATGAGCAAGGCTAACCGCCAGGGCTGGGGTGGCAAGAGTTACGATGGGGGCAGAGAGTGACAGGGGTCCTCACATCAAGCGGAAAGTAAAAAAAGAGATATCACAGGATAATGGGGCAGGGGAGAGGCAGGAAAGAGAGATAGGTGAGTGATTAAAAGAAAGAGTGAATGGGAGAGAAAGAGAAGGATTAGAGAATGCAAGGGAGAGACGTGTGGGGAAGAGAAGCAGGCGTGAAGGGACAAAGATCAATAAAATAATATAGTATGGAGAAGTACCGAGCTGGGAGGGGAGAAGAGTATGAGAGAGGGATTCCAAGGAACAGGAAAGGGAATGCTAAGAGGAACAGAGAAGTTATAATGAATAGGGAATTATATAAAGTAATAGGAGGGAAAGGCTGAACAGGAGAAAGTGGCTGAGTTGGGGCAGAAGAGGTGGAAAGAGGGAAAGAGTAGGAAGCAGTGGGAGAATAGGAAACAGATTGGGAGGGAAGGGGGGAAGAGGAGATGGTTGGGTGGTTGGTTGATGACAGGACAGACAGAATAGCAGGGAACTGAGTACAAACATGTCTGTGCTGCATTATCAGGTGTAACAACACAGGGAGGCCCAGTCTCATAGTTGCCAATGTGTTTTTCAGGCTGCGTCCGTCGCTCTCCATGGTGCTGAAACCTGGAAATCGCTCTGCGTTCGGGCGCTTTCTCTTTTACCGGCAATTACGTCAATAAAATCCTGCGATTTCAGATAAACGGTGTGTGTTTTTCTTTTAAGGCACACATGGCTTTATTTTAGCAAATAATTTTCAAGCTATAAGTCTATGAAGATTTAAATAAAATCATAAGATTTTCCTGTTTTGCACTTTCACTGGGAAAATGGAAATATAGGTGTTCTCTGTGCAGAGCCTAAACATTGTTAAGCACGATTTATTGCAAAAGCCTCATTGTTCGCGAAATAGATTTATTTGCTAGAACTGCGACGCCCTCTAGTGTCCACTGGGTGACAAAACAAACAACATCCATCACCCAGATGAAAATATATGTGGGAATTAATGACATTAAAAGGACAACCTGAAGAGACGGTATATGCTGGGCATGCCTTTAGCAGGTGCTGAAACAGTAAATCGGATTAAATAAAGGGAAAAAAATGGGTTACACTTTAGGCAGACAAACTTTGAGAAATTCATGAAGAAAATGTAATGAAATTGCAAAATAAAAGTAAATATAAAGGGGGCAGGTCAGGGGGGATTTAAGGCAGCCAAGGATAATTAATTCATTCTAGGCGATCACGACGATATTGTTTCATGTAGTCTTATAACAATAAATGCTGATTATGAACCTCTTTAGCAGGACCCAGGGGAATAACAATTGTACCTCTCACACACGTCTGGGTCTGTCTATTGGAATCTGGGGGCTGATGAGTGGGGGAATAATAGGTGAGTGTTTTTCCATGGGAAAAGTGGGTGCTGGGTGTATAATGCATAGCCCCAGTGTTGCCTCCAAATGGGTGCAGAGCAATCACGTTAGCCTGTGGCTGGACATGGGAGCAGCTCAGCAAGGGATGTGCCCCCTACACACGGTGCGGACTAGAGGAGGCGTCAGTGACTCATGCCTGCGCACACACAGCAACTGCCTCCCTGCCTGCCTTCAAAATCGCACATCCAAGCACTTGTGGAGGAGACGGGGGCATCCCTAATTCCTTCCTGCGCCCCCACTGACATTCAAACGTCTTTCCTTTCTGGAATTTCTATAAAGAGGAGTTTATCTAGCAAAGCTGCTAGGTCCAGACTCCAGCCAGTTGGACTTAAGTGCTCTGGATTTGGGAACCTCCAGGTACAGCAGTAGGTAAGCTGCTCATTTAATTATTTGCTCATATAGATAGAGATAGGTAGTTTAAATATATATCAGAAATAAATATAGATATAAATATGACAGATTAGATAATAGATGATGATAGATAGATAGATAATAGATAGATAATAGGATATATTGATGATAGATAGATAGATAGATAGATAGATAGATAGATGATAGATAGATAGATGATAGAGAGATACATACATACAGATATACAGAGGGTAGGAATTCTTGCAGAAGTAAGCACATAACCTGTTACACCATCCCTTGCTCACAGCGCTGGCATCTAGTTCAAGGAGATATAAAGCTCACCTTGCTCCCAGCGGTGCCCATAAACCACACTTATCCCTTCCTCGATCAATTTATTTCTAATGAATATTTGATTTCATTGGAAGAAACATAAAACTTGTGAAGGGTGACACCACTAACTCGATCCATGTACCACATTCTGTAGGTTTGTTTAGTTATCAATCAGGCACACAAACGCACAAGGCTAATTTATCAGTGAAGGTTTATTTTAGAGACGTGTTCGTACAAATTCAATATAGCAAAGTCTTTGTATTATTACATAGAGACGGAGTCTATAAATTGATAGATACATAGATTAGATAGATAGATAGATAGATAGATAGATGATAGATAGATAGATAGATAGATAGATGATAGATAGATAGATAGATAGATAGATGATAGATAGATAGATAGATAGATAGATAGATAGTTAGATAGTTGATAGATAGATAGATAGATAGATAGATAGATAGATGATAGATAGATAGATAGATGATAGATAGAATTTTGTTGCATTAGTGTTTTTAAATGCACATTTAAAAACGTTTAACATGTTTCTGCTTTATGACACTAATAGCCTTTTATATCTGTATTTACCCCTTACTTACCTTCAGTGCTGCCCAACACACACAAATAATGTTAAGGCATAATGGACACAAAGGGTATATCTATAAAGCCAGTATTAACAGACCCCGCTGTGTCCTTTGTGCTGAAATAATTTATTGTACCAATCCCCCAGTCCCTGTGCGATTCCCCCCGACACAAGTCAGTGCCCATAATATGATTACTGGAGATCGTATGCTCCGCTGAGCCTTCTACACAGGACACATCGCTTAGGCAAAAATCAAAAAAGCCTGAAAATAATGTCACTTCCAACAACTTTTGCCTCCTTGGATCCCTGATGGCCAGAGATGGCCTAGGATGTTCTCCCACTATTAGCCAAGTGCTCGCAGCAGATTATGGATCTAGGTCATTGCCACCAGGACCCAGACTTGCCATTGGCATCTTCATTTAAGTTGGATTTATTGAGTCTGTGCTTCCTTGGTCTTAACAATGACTTCCCTTCTTTATTTGAGGTGGATCTCCCTATCCAGTCTGAACATTAGGAGAAATCATTAGCCCAAAAGGATTGTCACTGGAGAGATGGCATCGTCTTCCCCTTCATCGTCCGACACCAACCAGGACACCAACCCAATTAATCTGCGACCCACAAGTAGGAAACCACTATTTTGTATTCGTTTAGCAGAATACGGGGGGATGCAATAAAAAAAACGAAATTTCCCCTTTCCTCTCTGGGGATCGGTATATTTGGAGGGTAGAATTATTTAAGGCACAAAAGGAAAATATAACGCAAAAAAAATAAATCCGACATCTGACTGAAAGGATTTTGCTGCTGCTTTGAATCGCAGTCTGTGCAATTCGCTCGTTTTATGTTCTTTCTGTACAATCTATAATCACCCATCATTTTGCTGGTAATTACAGCTACTGGGGGCTAAATTACATTTAAGTGGATGCCATTGTACTTGGCAATAGGGAGGCTGGGGTGTGCGGGGGTTAAATTCACCCCCAGCTCTGCCAGGCCAATTTAGGCTACTCTGTAGAAAGGGGGGAAGGTGGGTGACAGGATCGCCATAGACAAAGAGAGGGAAGGCAGTGTGGCAGCCCCTGTGAGTCTGGGGAGGATGCAGGGGCTCTCATGCATGAACAGAGAGTCATTATTGGGATCATTCGGAAACGAAATGGAAAGGAGGGGGGGCTGAAGCTCACAAATCAGAGAAAGAGACGATAAAGGCATTTGCCTTGAGCTCCCTGGACATTGTACTGTGTTCCTAATAGATGGCATTAATCTGAATAGACTTCATCAGCCGATAAAAACCTTTAGTCGATGGGAGCTGCCCAGCTTTCCCTTGGTATTGGTTTTCTTCTAAAAGTTCGTGTTCTGCTGCTGGGTGCCGAGCTAATCCCGCCAGCTAGGAAAGGGTTAATAGCAGTGATGGCTATAGTGTGGTTATAGTGTGGCTATAGTGTATAGTAAGGAATAGGATACACGGTCTTGGTGGGGGGGGGGGGGGGTAATTGACTGTGGGGTTGATCAGATACCCAGAATGCTCTCTGCCTGTCCCCGCTGGTTACGGAATGAGAGATACAGTGTTGCCTGAATTCATATATCCGAATTAATCTTTTCCTTTCTGGGGTCACTTATTTAGCCCTCACCCCCCAATACTCCGCCCATGTGACTGCGCCTCAGCCCAGCCCAGAGGTGCTAGAGACCCCCTGCCCCCCATGTACCTGTCTGACTCCCCTCCCTCCCTATTTGTCTCTATACAGTCTGTGGGGGCAGGTAATTCCTATTTACTTGCTTCAGGGAAACTAACTGATCTCTGGTTACTGCTCAGAAAATATTCGGATCCATTTTTTCTGTATAAGTCTGAAGCTTCGATATAGCTATATATATATATTATATACGGTGTGTAACAAACACTCCTGGCTGCCAGCCTGGTTCTACACGAAGCCTGTTGGTAGAGAATAGATACATTGGCTGGGGGTATATGGAATACATCTATCTATTTATCTATCTATCCATCATCATCATCTATATCTGTCTCAATCAGTCTATCTATCTTTCTATTATTATTTGTCTGATCTATTCAGATTCTGTTGACTTCATGTCTACATTTCTACTTGGTATTTATCATCTGTTGCCTCTGTCTGTCTCTATATTATTTATCTAATATACTGACCATTGATTTAACTGTCTTTCTATAATATACGCCTATATATACCTAGTCTCTGTTTGTCTGTCTGTCTGTCTTTCTATCTATATAAATATATATTTTTCAATCTATTATCCATAAGTCTATGTGTCTTTCTGTGTAAATCTACTGAGCTATTTAGGTTATTCATCATTGATTTAGCTGTCTTTCTATATATATATTTATGTGTATATAGTCTACATCTATCTCCCTATATGTATTGGACACCATGATTTTTATCTACATTAAAAAAAACAATTCATCTATCTGTATATAATCCATATAATGTTCTATTTACTCATTTAAATCATATCATGTGTTTGCTACAAGTATAGATTGTGTCACTGATGTATCTATATGTCATTTAAATCAGAGTTTGTCTACATGTATCAACTGTCTCTCATCTATCTGTATATCATCTGTCATATCTATTATTTTCCTGATGTTTTAATCATTTGTTAATCTGGCTTTGTATATACATATGCCTATATTTTCTACCTAGTATCTATCTATCATCTATCTATCTATCTATCTATCTATCTATCTATCTATCTATCTATCTATCTATATTTATTTATTTATGTCTATATATCTTGTATCTATCAATTGCTATGCATGTCAATTATATATATGTCTGTTTGCTGAGTTATCTAAATATTTGTCTGTCTCCTTAATTTTTTTCTGTCTACATATTTTTGTTATCCTGCTTTTATCTATATTACCATTATAAATGATCTATTCAATCTATCTATCATCTATCTATCTATCTATCTATCTATCATCTATCTATCTATCTATCATCTACCTATCTATCTTTCCCAATCTTTCTGCCTGTGGGAGAGGGGCTGCCACTTGTTGGGAATGTCAGGGAAGGGCGGTAGCGATGCTCTTGACCTCATAACTCGCTGCTGCCCGGAGCTATTTGTTAGTTGGGGCAATGCCGGTGGCACCAATAGCCCCTGGGGTATCAGAGGGCAGAATGCAGTGGAGCTGCTGGTATATTCACCCAACATATCATACCCCGGGGGTATAATGACAAGCTATCTTCGTAGAAAATGGACGAAATATCCATATTAGCGTCGTGTAGTTGCGCTTAGCGCTAACAAATAATTAATTCCTGTGATTGATTGCAATTAATTCTATTCACAAACGTTTTCGAAAAAAGAAGCGAAGAGGAAATTGATTTTACTCATCTTCACCCCCTTCTACTTATCTCTCCTTTCTTAATTGCTCCCCTTATCTCTTCTCCTTCCTTTCTTTCTCCCAGTTACTCCCTCCTGTTTTCTCTTCTCTTTCCCATTCCCCTTATTCCCATTCTCCCCATTTCAATCCCTGTCTTTTGTTTCAATCTCTCCTTTGCCCCATCTTCCCATATCTCTCTGTTCATATCCCTTCTCTCTTGCTCTTCTTCACCCGCCTCAGTCTTATTTGTTTTATCTCTTCTTTCCTCCCAGAGCACTAACTCTCTTTTTCTCCCATCCCCTAAATCAGACTTGATCTCCCTTTCCCCACTATTTGTAACACCCCCCCTTCTGTTCTGTTCCCCCCGACAAACACACACATCTCTGACACTGTCTCTCCCTCTGTATCTCCATCCTTCTTCTTCCCCACTCTCCCCCCCACCATCACAATAATGTTCCTGGGAGAACAAAGATCTGTGGGCACCAGCCTAGAACCCCAGGGAGCTTGGCATTATAACATACCTATAACAACTTATTCTAGTTGTACCTATACTACATTTACACCACAACAGCTTTTGCCCCCTATACATGGGTGTTAGAGGGAAATAATATGTTCCTAGAGAGGGTACAAACCCCGGGCATGTCCCCACACCAACCACCTAATCAGGTACTGGGTACAGGTTTCTACACCAATTATCGATAAGATACGAAACTGGACAGATTGGCCGATCTATTGCGTTCTACTATTCACATAGACGCAAATACAGAAGCCCAAGCGGCAAACAACCTGTTATATAGATTCCCCCACCCCCAGGTGATTGGTGAATGGGGACAGAGTGAGTATAGGGAGAGGCGGGTCTATAAGGCTGTGTAGGGAACACCGAGTGGGCGCAGCTACCCCAGTAGTAATTGGACTCACTAAAGCAAAGGGGGGGGGGGGCAAATAATTATACTGGGATAGATATCGGTTAAAGCAGGAAGAGGATCAAGTGGAGAGGGAGATTTGGAGTAATGAGATACAGTGTTGGTAGTACGTATGACTTACAAAAGGAGAACTCCACCCAGTTTGTTTGCCAATATACATTTTTTAAAGTAAAGACTGAAAATAAAGTATATGTTTGTCTTTTTCTGCATTGCTGTTTCTGACTCTTGAAACAATGTAGTACCAGTTACCTCTCCTCCAGCTGAGACTCCAGTTCTCACAAGTCTAAACATTGTTTCAAGACTCCAAACCAGAAGTGCAGAGAATAGAAAGGCAGAGAAAAATGTTGCTTTTAAATAGCAATTACATTTAGCAATTACTAAACCAATGGAAAATGTTTAATTAATGTGTTTTGGAAGGTTTCTTATAGTTACATTATTTATGGTAAACAAATTGGGTGAAGTTTCTCATTAATGTAAGGAACAGCAGTATCTGGGCAGTTTTTAGCTAGAGAGTTTTCTGCACCTCACAGAAAACTGCCCATTCACCTACAGGTCCCCAAACACTCGGATCCATTGGGCCCAGCCAATCACTTGAACCGATAACAAAATATTGGGTCACAATAGATTTTACCAGGACTGGACTGGGATTCAAAATAGGCCCTGGGATTTCAAGAACACAGAGGCCCAAACAACCCCCATCAGCCCAACTGAATAGCGACTGTCTATGGCATCCACAACAACAGGTTGCCAGTCTGGCCCCGATCTCAATCAATAGGCTAGTGTACAGTAGTTCTAACCCAATAAGACAGATGTGTATCTACATTTCAGACAGATATCTTTCAAATAGACCACCAGTTTGCCTCAATACAAGGGCCATTAAGCTACCAACTTGGGTGGGGGCATGTACTGCCAGCTTTAGTTGTGCCTTATTTACCAGTAGTGGGGATATATGTGCCTTATATAGATCGATTTGGGTTATATAACCCTGGGGGTGTGCATGCTTTAGAAACTTACTATAGACTGGGGGGTATTTATGCCTTATTTGGGGTATCTATGCCACAAAGGGATGCAATAGGCTGTGGTCCTGCATTTTGTTTCCTTTCCCTGTAGCTTTTCTGTGGCTTATAAGATAAACAATCAAGACTTATCTATAAATCTCACCCTAACTGGCCATATGTACTGGTTTTAGCCCTCATATTGGGACCAGCAGCCCCTCTGTTTGGGAGCAATACACTGGGGGTGTCTATGCCTAACAGAGATAAACTGGGGGTGTTTATGCGTTTCAGAATGAAAGGGGGGTAGGTAGACTGTGCTTTACAGTAAAAATTTGCTGTATATACCCTATGCGTGTATGAGTTATTGGGGGTTGTATGGCTTTTAGAGCAACTGGGGCATCGGTGGATATACAGGAGTAAATATGGATTTTGACAAAACTAGTAATTTACACATAAGAAAAAGTTCCTCATTAGCAATGTCACCAAACAAGAGGACCCACATACTGGGTCATATTTTGTTGACCGATTTATTTGGTTCCCTGGCCAAAGATCAAATCACAATAGGGACTATGGAGCCCCTCCATTTATTGGTTCCTGTACATACATATTGACATACTGTATAGCTAACTTTAGGTGTCCCTCTGTCTGTTCATCTATCTATCTATCTATCTATCTATCTATCTATCTATCTATCTATCTATCTATCTATCTATCATCATCTATCTATCTACTGTATATGGTAGAGGCTTCTCAGAATTCATTAAGTGAGGCTCATTAGCTCATCTAAACCCAATAAGCTGTTGCTGCAGCCGCATGAAAGCCTTTTATGATGGTGATTAAATTCCATTTTACAGTGCATATCTGGCCAAACCTGTAGCCGGGCATTTGTTTTAGGCTGAGGAGAAAAGAGCACTTACACATAAAATAATATTAGCCAAATAAAATATTCCATCTTGAGTAACAAGGGAAGCGCAGGGCTGCTTAATTGGATAGCAATGATACAATAAATAGAGTGCAGGGGCAATTACACAAGGTAACTTGTTGTAGTGACTGCCTGGGATGCGACAGTACTTTCCTGTTATGGGGCACAGGGAGTCTTGGGGGTGATTTTGTGCAGTACTTACCTTTATTTGGAATTGTGCCCTCCACCTCCCCACAGACCCCCGCTGCAGACCCATGTCACAGCCTCTGTCTCGGTAGTTGATGTCTGGCTTGGGCAGGGGCAATAGACTGGGGCATGTTTGGTGAACTGGTTAATTAGAAAGGAAATTGGGCTGATGTAGAAAGTATATGGTTAATGCTCAGATTTGTGATGGATTTCCCTAGAACAGAAATGGTTTTCACTTTTAATTAAACGTGACAAAATTAAATGGTTATTACCTCAATGGAACTGGTTTGGAAGAAGCACCTTGCCTAAAAACAAAATGTTTAATATTTGAATAGAACGGATGTTACCTTGAAACTGTTAATCATGAGGGAACAGAAAAGAACTACAATGGTCAATAGAAAATGAATGGTTAAGAGGGTGCTGTGTATATGAAATCGTTATAGGGGATTGCCATCCAATAATTACACATTTACAGTGGTTTTACAGCTGTTTGTAAATGAAAATTGTTATTGAAAACAGCATCTGTCTGCCTGATGATATAAGTTGCCCTACTGGTTCTGACACCTGCAACAATGTAGCAAAAATCAACAGACGACATCTGCTACATTGTTTCAAGAGTCAGAACCAGAGAACAAATAGGAAAAAACAAATATTGCTTTCAATTGCAATTATATTTACACATAACAATCCTTTGGAAATGTTTAATGAATTTCTCTCATTGTGCAAAATAGAGTTTTTGTGTAGAGGACAAGGTAAAGGAACTGAGACCTCCCTAGGAGTCCCCCCCGGAATGACACGGTTAATGATGAAACAATGGAAGGGGCCTGGGGAAGGTGGCGGAGAGGCTGGGATGTGCATATGAAGAGTCAGCCTTCAGCCAATGTATCTGAGCAGCAGAGCTGATCATGTAGCCAAATGCTATTTCCCAGCCAATTAATTCCTGATCTCCTCCCTGACCCCCATTTTCATGGTAGATTATTTGAAGCTGTTATTTTGCTGGATGGGTCCCAAGAAATCGAAAGTGTCTGGGCCAGATGGGCTTCACTGATAGAAGATAATTCCACTTTATTATCTTAGTTTTTAACACTAAAAAAATATAGAGGGGGCAATCCAGATACTGCTCTCCCCCCAGCACCAGCATTTATTGACTTCTAGTGGATCTGGGCCATTATCTCTGAGATACTGAGCCAGATTCACAACATTGTGGCTTTCTGACTGTCTCTTAGATTTATTGTCTGTGAGATAATAAGATAATAATGAGATAGCAGGTATAGTAGAGAGAGATGGTGCCTATAGTAGCAGTGGGGGGATAATAGCCTCTGGGAAGGGACTGGGGCTGTGGGATAGCAGGTATAGTAGGGAGAGATGGTGCCTATAGTAGCAGTGGGATAATAGCCTCTGGGAAGGGACTGTGGCTGTGGGATAGCAGGTATAGTAGGGAGAGATGGTGCCTATAGTAGCAGTGGGATAATAGCCTCTGGGAAGGGACTGTGGCTGTGGGATAGCAGGTATAGTAGGGAGAGATGGTGCCTATAGTAGCAGTGGGATAATAGCCTCTGGGAAGGGACTTTGGCTGTGGGATAGCAGGTATAGTAGGGAGAGATGGTGCCTATAGTAGCAGTGGGATAATAGCCTCTGGGAAGGGACTTTGGCTGTGGGATAGCAGGTATAGTAGGGAGAGATGGTGCCTATAGTAGCAGTGGGATAATAGCCTCTGGGAAGGGACTGTGGCTGTGGGATAGCAGGTATAGTAGGGAGAGATGGTGCCTATAGTAGCAGTGGGATAATAGCCTCTGGGAAGGGACTGTGGCTGTGGGATAGCAGGTATAGTAGGGAGAGATGGTGCCTAAAGTAGCAGTGGGGGGATAATAGCCTCTGGGAAGGGACTGGGGCTGTGGGATAGCAGGTATAGTAGGGAGAGATGGTGCCTATAGTAGCAGTGGGGGGATAATAGCCTCTGGGAAGGGACTGTGGCTGTGGGATAGCAGGTATAGTAGGGAGAGATGGTGCCTATAGTAGCAGTGGGATAATAGCCTCTGGGAAGGGACTGGGGCTGTGGGATAGCAGGTATAGTAGGGAGAGATGGTGCCTAT